>NC_077224.1:28310468-28910468 GCF_024763615.1 Phlebotomus papatasi
TCCATATTTCCATTAATTTTTAGCCATTATTTGAGGAGCTTGGGGCCCTTCTTGGATGACAATCTCTGTATTTCAAGTCATTTTGATGCGTGAAAATCTTTTTCCAACATTGATGACTACGCCGAGATTTGAACACGCGACCTTTGTGATGACAGTCGAGCATCTTCCAGCTGCGCCACGAACTCCTATAATGTATTCAAAGCATATCGGGAACCGTTGCATCGGCATACACGATATTCCAAAATGACATTCTAACAGCAGGATGGCAAATTTTACTGGCTTGGATAGTAATTTCAATCCAAATTACTATCCTCCGTTAAAATTTACTGTCTTCCAGTTAAATTCTAACATCTAATATGCGGCCAGTAAAATTTACTATCCAGATATTAGAATCTAAGAGAGGCCAAGGTAAAATCTAAAGAAGGATAGTAGATTTTACCATCCGGCTATTAGAATTTACTTTCTCTAATGAATCTGTCCTAAATGCCTATAATTTAATAGTTAATCTTATGTCATACATTTCCTGAAAAAAAAATAGGTCAGATTCATTAAAGGAACATGGGAGAAATATTATACGTTTGAAGTCTGGCTTATGTATGTACGAAGCTTGAAAAGCTTATTTCATTGGTATTTGCAAAAACGAAAAAATTCCTAATTAAATTATTTAAATTGCGAATTAAACTGTTTTTTGGAAAATTCGTTTTTTTTTTGCTTTTCTTTTTAAATTGCGTCTTTTTATAAACTTTCTTTTCCTGTGAATTCGTATATTAAATGTATTATAAGGAAATGCATGAAAAATTAATAAATTGTGGAAATTGTACCTTTCTGAAAGGACAAGCATGTATTTGTTACCCATTTTGGACAATAAAGGAAAACTTTAATTACCCAGTCGTTAATCAATTTACACACCTACAATGATTGTCACTGATGAAATGTGTGTCATGTTGCTTTTATTCTCAAAGGATTTTCAATTTTTCCCTACAGAGTTAGAAGTTATATCAAAAGCTGAGTCACATTCTCTCAACGATTAGTGACTAAAGGGCGTCAAGTTTCAAGAGGGAAGAAAAGGAACATTGATAATAACGTAAAAAAAATGATAAATGAATGAGAAATTATTTGGTATTTTGCGTCTAAACTTAGACGCTAAATTGTTAGCTCTAACGATTAATAATGCGATCAGATATTATTTTTGCATCGCGTATTTTTCGTTGTCTAAAAATACTTTTCAACACTTAGCTCACCTACCAATATATTGGTATATCTGCTCATATATTATATATATTTTTTTTTATTTTGTATTAGCAGGTAAGTTGAAGAAAATGCTAAAGAATTTCACAGCAATGTATACGAAATTATTTGATTAGGAAGAGTAAATTTCAAACATTCACATTCTTAATTTTCTACAAATTCAAAAGTATCCCATTATTATTTTGATATATGAATTAATTAAATTCTCTGATATAACAGTAAACGCAATAAACGTTTTATTATTATTTTATCGTTTGTCATTATTTATCTTAAATATTTGAACGAAGTGGGGGATATGTATTATGTATAAAAATTACTACATAAGAAGAAAATATATGGCAATTTTTGATGATATAGTGCAATTCACTCGATTATGCGACATTTAATTTTCCCATTTCCCCTCTTTCCAACTGAAAAAGAAATTCTGTAATAATCATTTGCATAATTCTCATTAGATCTTTGTTCCATTACATCATATTTGGGAGGAGAGAGAGCCGGAAGGAGCAGCAAGATAGAGTCATAATGACGTTCATTTTCCTGAAGATGGGAACCACGATAAAATTTTCTTGTAGCATATTTAAAAGTTATAAAACGACAAAATCCTTCTGGAGTGGGAGGATGGATACTTTAATATTCTCTCTTCATCCTTCTGTATCCCATAATCTTCATTGGATTTGTAATAAAGCGGCTACAATTAGTCAATTTTCATTAAAAAAAAAACTAGTATATTCCTTTATCGTAAAACTCTGAACATCTTTAACGATTTGAATTGTTCCGAAATAATTAATGAATAATTAATAAAAGATATTGTGGTTAGCCATACTTATAAAATATTTTTGGATCTCGTCTTATCTATATTTTGAATTTTTTTTTATATTCTCAAGAATGTTTCTCAAGAAACATTCTCACTCAGTTAATGGTGCACGCAATATAAAAAAATTAAGAAAAAGAAACTGTAAACTATAAATGTATTTCAAATTGTTTCTCGTACATTTTGAAATTCAGATCTATTTCAAAATTAATCCTATGCTTTTGCTGATACTAAAAAAAATTATTATAAAAACAACTTTGTGAAATTATATTATGCAGCAAAAATGGGATAGTGTTACACATATACATTAAATTATATTTTTTGAGGTGATAATTAAATATCGAAAGGTCATCTTAATTCATTAACAGATAAGCACATATGTACAATTTCTGAATATTTAGTTTAAATTCTGTAGTGATTCATTGGCAAAATACGCTTTAACAAGTTGAGCTGCACGAAGCCATCTCATACTTTTCTAATTAAATAGATAATTCCACTAGTTCAGAATTTTGTTAAAATATAAATCTGGGAAATGTTAATTATAATTTAATTATTAAAATAGAATGAAAACGACAAGCATAATACACTTCCTAGTGAACATTAAAATCCGATATGCTGCTTAACATAAGAGGATTTTGGTTCATCTCCTTCAAAACGATACGAGAAAAACTTCCAAAGTGAATTTCTTCGTGAGATCATCATATTCCCATTTATGGTAGTTCCAAAAGTTATTCTTAATACATTTACTAATAAACATGTAAAATACAAAGGCATTCACTGCAGTCGCCCTTGGGGACCTTAAGTGAAATCTGAAATTTAATGCTAAGTAAATTTGAAGATTTTGGTATCTAATATCAGCTTATCGATCCATTACATCCTGGATGGTATAGGAATTTCCTGTGTTATTCAGAAGATTTCCCCCCATTGCCAATTATCCTCCAATTTCATCCTCTTCAAATTTGTACACATTTCAAATCGAAATTCATCCACTTTCCTCTCACATCCACCCATTACTGCTTATTCACCCAAACTCACAATCTGGGCTACATCATCATCCCCCAAAATACTTATCTTTCTCAAATAAGTATCTTTTCACACGAGATATTCTCTTTTCCTTCATTCACCACTCCAAAACCACTCACTATATCAGCCGAGGAGCCTCTTCCTAAAACAACTTCAGCAAAAGACGTCACGAAGGATGCTGGGATGGACGGATCCCTCGCATTTTTAACCCCCACATCATGGTTTGAGTAATCAATGAAATTCACTTGCGATGAAAATCCCCAGGAATATGGATCTCACAGTACGTAGTGTCGAAACTAAGGGCGTTAACGGAGCCCCATGGGGGAGGCATACGTGGAAAACGAAGCCAATAGGGTGAAACAAAGCTTCAGCTCTAAATCCCACAACATTTTCAGCTCAATCTATTTTCAATGTCAAGCAAAAGGGGAGCAACTCTATTACGTTTGTCAGGGATAAACAACTAAGGATATACTGAATAGTTTTGCAAAACAGTTTTCGCAAAGAAAGGGTTTTGGAAAAAATATAAAAGAAAGAGTTGATTGTAAAGAATTGTAGCCACTAAAAGTCAAATTATTATGTTTCTGAAATCGAATTAACAAATTTGAAAAACAAAAGTAAAAAACGTTTTTTAAAATCCGATCTTACTCGCATACGTTGCTGGTCATAATAGGCAATATTTTCAAATACCACACAATCCCTATTTATTAACTTGTGATTAACACTATTCAAGAAAATTTTAAAGTTGTTCAAGAAAATATAACCTTGTATTCTACCTGTCGTTATATTTATTCATAAATTACAATTTAAAAATAATGCTTAATTATGTAGAACCAATTAGATTAAATTAATACAGAAATGCCTTTACTTAAGATGAAAATCGGTAAAATTATATTTGAAACTCTATGATATTTGAAATATATTTATATAATTGTAATATTTTTGGGGTATAAAAAAGAATTATTTGGCCAGCAGTGGTTATAATGGCCGACATCTGTTTAGCACAAGTGTTTAAAGTGTCTCAAATAACTCCAAATCCACTGCTTGAGAAAAATCTTCAAGAAGACCCATGAACGGGGTGGATTCACTTGAACGCCTGCATGATTCATGGATACACAGTGGATCTTGCAAAAAGAGCCAAATTTATGTATTCTGTAGTAATTCTGGCCACATTTGGGGAGCATCACCCTTCAGGACTGTTTTAAAACATCTCACGCTCTCGCAAATTGTCGCCCTCTAAAATATTGATGATAAATGGGGTCTGTATAGAACTCACCCTTAATTCATTGCAATTCCACATGATATACATTTTGTTACATGAGACTTCAATCAATATTAACAATGGATATTCGTTAGTGGCCGATGGGGTTGGGCCACACGCTCTCTGCGCAAAGAGATTAATTAAATCGAAATGAAATGCATAGAAATGTTATAAAATGCAAATTGAGGAAATGAGAGAAAATATCATATTGCAGGCAATATGTATGTATATGTGAGAGAATTTAATGTCCTTTCTATGCTAATGATATTTCCAATCAATTAATTTTTTAATTTAAATTTACATTCCCGAAAATTACAATTTGCACACACAGTGTATGAAACTGAATGAATTTGGCGTACGAGGGGAAAAAATAATAATGAGATAAGATATAAGAAGAAGGAGAAGAAGTATGCAAAGGAAACAAACCCTTCGCAGGAAAATCCCGCTTAGGGGATAATAATGAAAAAATTTAAAATAGCTCTACCCTTGAAAAAAAAAGTGTAGCAAAGAGAAAAATACTTCTAGGAATGCTCTATCTATAACACTTGAAATGAAATGGATGAAATTCATATCCTAAAACTAATTTTAACATTAATTGTTATTTAATGAATAAAGTTATTAGCCGGCAAAGTTCATCTCATTTAATTCCTCTCCGTGTTTTCCATAGTCTATCTGTACCGGTAAAAAACAATATCAACAGATTTAGACTTGGCATTGGTATTATTTTATTCTTTTTTTTATTGAATTTTAAATTATCCCAATCAGTTGCAAAATATTCTTCCTAGAGCTGTTTAATCATCGATTTTTATAAAAGCTTAGGAAATTGGGCACCTTTGAAATAGGGTTACCTTTGAAATTCGGTTTTTCTTCATATTTTTAAATATAGGGGAAAGTACCCTCCCTTCGAACGTTCATGCTTTAGAATAATGTGAATTTTTTATTTTTCCTAAGAAACTTACACATAATTATAACGTAATTATCAATAATTGTTAAAAAGCTAACTAATATTTAATAGAAATGTGTAAGTATTTTAGAAATAATAAAATAAAATTCACATTATTCGAAGGCATGAACGTTCAGAGGGAGAGTACTTTTCCCAACTGGATCTTGACTTTACCGTGGTATAATTTGGCTTTATAAACCAACTGTGAAACTAAATTACATTTTGATAAGTCAATTTATTTTTAAAATTAAAAGCCTAATTTCAAAAGTACCGCCCACTTCCATTCCATTCCATTCCAGTTCATTGCACTACGTGAGCTAAATGACACAAAATATCTCACGATACGTTCGGAAACTATTTTGACCCTTTAACGACGAGACACATTTTATGGACCGAAAATCAGCAATAAAAATTTAAGCGATAAACAAAATCAATGAAACGTTTTACATCTGACTTTGGAAAATCCAACAGAATCTGATTCAGTGCATTTTTTACCTCTACGAGCGATAGGGACAAAAATAGCACAAAAATTTAAATCAATTTTCTGACAATACCATTTTCAGTTTAATGGAAAATATTATGTATGGTATGAGTATTGCAGTTTCTTTTTCCAGTACGGTTTTGCTTAAAAAAAATGGAAGTATAAGAAATAATTAAAATCATTTTTCAATATAAGAATTTAAAAATTCATCATTTTTAAGCTTAAATATTTAGTATATAGCAAATAGTTGGAGACTTGCAAAAAATATCCTAGATTCCTTCAACCTTCTACTTTGCAATTACATACAAACATAAGAAAAAAAAATAATTTTAGGTAGTCAGGAAAAATTATTTGGTAACGGTGTTCCAATCGTCCTTGAAGGGTTAAACCCTTTAATTTAAAAATATTGGTAGGTAACGGCCAAACCAACAGATTTAGCACAATTGCGTTATTTTTTGTGAAATGTCAAATTTGAAAAATCACGTACAAAGTACGACTAACATGTGGAGGTTGCTAACTTAAAGGTAAGTTTTTGAGAAATCTAAGAACTATATTGCTCTCTCTGTTGAATTTAAACAGTAGCACAATTTCACTCATCTCATCACATTTACTCCAAGGACACAAAAGCAGTTTCCATTTAAGCGAAAGTAAAGAAATGGAACAAAATGCAGATGCCCAAGCGTTGCTTCAATTCCTCGGAGTTGATATGTCCATTTGTATACCACCACAAGATATCCTCCTCTTAAAGAGATTAGCAATGAATGCTATTGTTCCTTCGTCGCCTCTCCTATAGTAGAAATAAAGAAAGTTCCTTTCCACTGCAACAATTTTTCTCTCATTTACTTATCTTTCTTCATCCACATTCCTTCCAAACAAAGACATGATATGCAATTTGCATAAGAATTAAAAACTGAGATAATGAAACTGCAAAAAGTTGCCATTCTGAATTAAAAGCACTTATTCACAAAAAATAATCATGAATGAATGGAATAGCAAAATTAAAAAAAAACACTTTGCAAAATATTAGAGCAAGTGAACCATACTACAAACTTTCAAACTAATTTAGTTTTTTTTTTTTTAAATAAAAAAATACAGTACCTCAGTTAAAATATTTAGTTAAAGGAATTAAATTTCATATGCTAACTTGTTAGAACATTTTCCAAAAACCAATCTACTTTACAATCCCTTTTAATATCGGTGGATCGACCGTTGTCGTATCTGCATTTAATTTTGTGTCAACATTTGATGCAAGTCTTTTGTATAGGCATTTGCGCCAAATGTAGATAAAAAAAACAAATAGCAGATACGACAATAGTCGATGCAACTGACGCCGATATGTTAAGTGATTATTTTATTGATTGAAACCGATTTATATAGGGTAAGTGCTCATAATTTTGGACAGTTTCTAAATTTGGACACTTTGAGGGTAAAATTGGACACTAAAAATAAATTGATTAAAATGATGGATTTTTATTCCAATATTTGATGAAAAATGAATTCTATCTAAATATTTTTTCTTTTTGGAAGATTTTGACACTAAATACGTTAAATTTTGAATATGATTTGAGTTGAAATTGCTTTGTTGAAAATTCAGTGTGAGCAATTGCTTACGAGAAATATGACAGAACTTCGTGGCTTACTTCAGTCTTATTTAGTTTTGGTGAAGTACTAACAAAGTTTGTTCGCTGTTTTTGAGTGATATTATTGAATATTCATTGAATATTGTGTTGATTCACGTTACTGATGATTTGTACATTTGACCTGAAGTGAGATTTGCCTTGTGAATTAGATTTTTCGTGTGAAAAATGGCAAATTTTTTAAGACATTCACCAGTGAGGTGATGATTCTTATTTTGGACAGGTGTTTTTCTCACGAAATTTCGTGAAGTTTTAGCTTTTGTGATGACTAGGTTGGACAAATGCCTGGAGAAACAAAGGAGCATCATCTCTACGAAAGAGATGTAGCGAGAAATGCCTTGAAAGGCTCCCGGAAAGGTCAGGGAATGAGCGAATCTGCACGTACTTGGAGTATCGAAGTCAACTCACTTTAATGAATGATATGGAAAGTTTCCGGGCTTCTGTGACATTCTACGTTTCCCTTACATGAACAGGAAGAAGACTTGGTAAGATTGGTTCATCAAATGAAGAACAATGGGCATCCTATTGAGGCGGATTAGCTGTCCAAATTTACAGCCAAGTTGGACAAATTAATAAACAAGTTGTCCAAAATAAGAACCAAGGTCACCTCTACTTATCAATTCATTTTTAAACGTATTAAAACTAATTTTAATAAAAATAAGACGATAAATAGCTTGCTAAGTTTCTAAACAACCCTTCTGAAAAGAGAGTAACAAGAAATGTCAATTAGTATAGAAAATATCGCACTTCAAACTTGTAACTTCGATGCTTATAAGCAGACTGTCCAAAATTATAAGCACTTCCCCTAATTTACAAAAGGAGCTTTTCTGAAATAATAACGGCTCATTATCTGTTAGAACCAATTCGAGTTTGTTCGGGATTTCGAGACTTTCTGAAGGGGCGCACAGACGACGACGGCCACCGTTGGCTTCCTGCTACTTTGTCGTACAGATCGCAACATATCGCTTGGCAAAATGTTCTATCCACTTAATTCTTCATATTTTCTCTTCCGAAGTATAAACTCAAGTGTTGTCCTCTTCCAAAAAATCGAATGGTATCACTAACTGCATGAGACACTTTTATTTAGATCACTGAAATGATGGGGATGTAAGTGGCACAATAGGTAAGACCATTGGTTCTTGGTCGCATAGATCCCCGGCTTGACTCACTTACAAGTCGTGAGTTTAAGTCCCGCCCGGTGCAAAGGCCTGAATGTCTAGAAAAGGACATTTTCACTGTGATAAAACACAATAAAAATGCACCACCTTTGCCCAACAACATCGGGAGCACGGAAGAAGCATCCACATTGCGGGAAAGGCGCTCCTGGGGGATCTATTACGATGGATTTAGCGAATTCTTCCAGCACGGGATGCAACAACAATATAACACGATTTACATTGTAATATAAACATCCCGATACGATTAATAAGTGGAATGATTTTTTTTTAAATATTATTTTCATTCAAGTTCTTTGAAAAGGATTTTTAGGCCATCATTTTTTCTGCACTATTATAATTTTTACAATTACATATTTTAGTGTATACATTTTTGTATAATATGTCTTAATCATCATTGAATATAGTCTTATTCGACAAACCATTTGTTGATATCCCCAACTCTCATCAATTATACTCCAATTTATACATAAAACGGATATCATTGTGATAAATAGAGAAATTACAAGTGTGAATTGGGAAAACTGGCATGTGATAATGTGGCAATAAAAAAACCATTTGTCAATAAGTCTGAAGGAAAAGTTCCTAATTCACTTCTTTCAAGAAAAAGTTCAGCAAGAACTTTAACATCTTCCTTGAGATTTCATTAGTAAGACGAAAGATAGAAACAATGTAAAGCACTACTATGAGAACTTAATTCTTACGTTCAGCCCTAATTAAAACCTCATAGCCGTTATATCTATACTCATTGTAGTGCATCGATTAATAGAAGAAAATGAAGGGGAATGATTTTATAAAAGAAAAACAACATGAAAGTATAATATTTAAATAGTCAAAGGGTTTTTTTTTTAATTAAATTCTCATCCCTTATTTTCAAAAAAAAAAACAACTACTTAAGGATGTACAAGTAAATTAATAAAATACCCTAACTAATTTGTTCTTTTGAAGAAGAAAAAACGCTCATATTTTTCAAGAACCTCTTATCCTATCTTGAGGAAGATAAACACTTGGCTGAATTTTATGATAAAAGGATAGTAAACTACCTTGTTATCATGATCTGTGAGGTGTTGAATTCATCATTTTGGCCATCTGGCTTTTAATTATACTTAATTGAGTTTATCAGATGAATATGGTGGAGAAATGTTAATAATATTAAAGAGTTTCGAAGTTCACAGAGTTAG
Organism: Phlebotomus papatasi; assembly: GCF_024763615.1. Lineage (NCBI taxonomy): Eukaryota > Metazoa > Arthropoda > Insecta > Diptera > Psychodidae > Phlebotomus > Phlebotomus papatasi. Next base: position 28,320,226 of record NC_077224.1, read on the forward strand.
TTGAACAAAAAGAAACCACAATATTTCGCCCCAGAAGAATCTTAAAAGTGTACTGCGACACTTGTAAAGTTTCACATTCCCCTGGGATATCATCTCTTGCAATGGCACAAGAGATTAATGTTTAAGACTCAGTGCTTTGCATACACAATTGAGAGGACTTTCACAGCAAACAACTGTGAGTACTTCTTGCCATCCGCCATCGAAGAATCCCTGAGGTACTTTTATGAATAATAATGCTCGAAGTGTATGATAGCACTATTTCCTGCTTCATCTACCCAAAAACACATCCAGCCATCGTAGTCAATATAACTATAGGAAACGGAAATTTGAATTGGTAAAACTACGATTGTGTTCTGGAAATCCAAAAGGAACGCTTAAAAGATGACATGAGATTTTCTGACAACAGGTCACCCATAAATTTTAAAAATCAATCCTGTAATGTTCTAATAAATTGCATATTCTCTATACAATTTAAGATTACTCAAAAAAACGGTGGCAAAGCGTTCCAATTTTTAGAAATACTCGAGCTCGTGATTTTGGTGTGGCCCTTTAAACTAATTTCCCTTTAATTATTCTGATGAAGAAAGTTGTTTAGTGGTTCAAATCTCAATTTAGGACATTGTCCATATACCGAGTATTAGGTGAGATTCTTTAACAATCTCACCTACTATAATCCTAACAAAATTTCATGTCCTCCGATCGCGCTCAAACTTGGCCAAAATGTGTTTCGCCACTTCCTGATCACGAATATATGGGGGGCTAAGTTACGTTCCCGGCCGGCCGGCCGGCCGTCCGGCCGTCCGGCCGCTCTTTGGAGCTTAATAGCTCCTAAACTAAAAAAGATATCGACTTGCGGTTTTCAGCAAAGGTTATATATCGCATGAAAATTGCAACTTGGTGCATTGACCCCCCACCCCCCACCCCTCCTTCCGCCATTTTGAAGACCCCCCTTTTTTTGTTTTCTCAATAGCTCCGGCCCTATGGCATCGAGCGGGCTCAAATTTTAGTATGTTATAGCTGGGCCTTAGAGCTTTCCATCAATACCAAACTTAAGGTCCCCCGACCCCCCTGACCCGAGCTATAAGGGTCCAAAAAAAAATTCTTAAAATGGCCATAACTCCGGTTCTAGTTGTCAGAATTTAAAAAATGAGGGCTTTTTGGAAAGCTCTCGTGAAATGCCACTTCTCCTTCTAACATCGCAAGTTCATAAAACCACCGCTAGGGGCGCTTTTTTTAAAAAGAAAATTTTTAAATCTTAAAAGTTAAATAACTCAAAAATTCCATTGTGCATCGGGCTGAAAATTTAGTATGTTGTAGCCGTTGATTATACCTATCAAACAAAAAAAACCTTAAGTCGATCCATAACCCCTGACCCGAGCTATAAGGGGTCAAAGTTCGAACATTGACCGGCCTCTATCTCCGGTTCTAATTAACATAGCGGCCTAAATTTTACCTTTTTGGTTTCGTCTCGATGAGCACTTTCAGATGGAAGTTCAAAAAGTCACCACAGGTGGCGCTGCGATAGCGTCAAAATTCATCGAAATTCAAAATCATTTTTCTCAAAAACGGCATTGTGCAAGTTAATCAAATTTTAGTATGTTATAGTCCAGTCTAGGACGTTTCCAAAATGGTGCGTATGTGCGCTGTGGTTTCAATAGAACCGGAGATATGAGGGGTCAAAGTTCACGAAATTCAAAAAATCATATCTCCGGTTCTATGTGACCGATTTTGATGAGTGAAGGCTTAAACGAAAGATCTCACCAAATGCTACAACTTTCTAGAATATTTGAACTTCGTGGGACCAACACCAGGGGCGCCACAGTCGAAAAACCAATTTCAATATCACATAACCTCAATTATCTCGACTGTCGCTGAACCGATTTTGATGATTACTTCGACATAATTGTAGAACATATTTGTCTCTACATTTCGTCCATACATCATTTTCCGCTCAGACTACGCTATCACTCCGATTTTGCCGTTTAAGTGTGAAAAAATTGATTTTTCCCATAATAACGCTTTGAAATCACTCAGATGCCAATTTGACTGCCTCTACTCCACCAAGACACTTAAAATAGGGTTTTAAATGGAAAGTCCCACAAAATACAACAATTCTTTGATATGGTTGAAGTTCAACAAATGACTACTTGGGGCACTCTAGATGAAAAAACGAGTTAAGAAACAAAAAACCTCGATTATCTTGGCTTCTGAGTAATCGATGAGATCATGTTCTATGGGAAAATTATAGAGAACATTCTGGTCTACATTTCACCCATATAACACTTTTCTGTCAGTTCATCCAAATCCTTGATATTTTGGTTTAAATGCAAAATTTGTACAATTTCACGAATTTGATTCAAGATAACTGAATGGCGTCTCCCAACTTCAGCTCCAAATCGAATTTGCATGCACTCCGAGTTAGCTCACGTTAAGAATCTCACCTACATAAGCCGGTTAGGATTATCTGTCCCTTTGTGATTATGTATAACTACAGCCTCGACTCATCCTCACAAAATTCTTAACAAACAAGTTAATTCAAAATTTCGGATTTTCGATCATACGTATGTATGGACGAAATGTTCTCCTGGATTAATGTCAAAACATATTCAAAAACAAGACAAATTGTTTTCGATAAGTCCCAAAAACACATGGTTTTGATTAGGAAGAGGGAATGAAGGAATATCCCATAGCGATGTCCACATGGAATTCACAAATTCATTCTCTTCAAATAAACAAATAATCTATAAATTTTATAATTTCTTATAAGCATAAATAATCTTAACATGGTTGAGAAGAATCCGAGCCAAGTCAAAACTATCAAAGGGTATTAGGTGAGATTCTTAACAATCTCACCTACTATAATCCTAACAAAATTTCATGTCGTCCGATCGCGCTCAAACTTGGCCAAAATGTGTTTCGCCACTTCCTGATCACGAATATATGGGGGGCTAAGTTACGTTCCCGGCCGGCCGGCCGGCCGGCCGTCCGGCCGCTCTTTGGAGCTTAATAGCTCCTAAACTAAAAAAGATATCGACTTGCGGTTTTCGGCAAAGGTTAAATATCGTATGAAAATTGCAACATGGTGCATTGACCCCCCACCCCCCACCCCTCCTTCCGCCATTTTGAAGACCCCCTTTTTTTGTTTTCTCAATAGCTCCGCCCCTATGGCATCGAACGAGCTCAAATTTTAGTATGTTATAGCTGGGCCTTAGAGCTTTCCATCAGTACCAAACTTAAGGTCCCCCGACCCCCCTGACCCGAGCTATAAGGGTCCAAAAAAAATTTCTTAAAATGGCCATAACTCCGGTTCTAATTGTCAGAATTTAAAAAGTGAGGGCTTTTTGGAAAGCTCTCGTGAAATGCCACTTCTCCTTCTAACATCGCAAGTTCATAAAACCACCGCTAGGGGCGCTATTATTAAAAAGAAAATTTTTAAATCTTTAAAGTTAAATAACTCAAAAATTCCTTATGCAATCGGGCTGAAAATTTAGTATGTTGTAGCCGTTGATTATACCTATCAAACAAAAAAAACCTTAAGTCGATCCATAACCCCTGACCCGAGCTATAAGGGGTCAAAGTTCGAACATTGACCGGCCTCTATCTCCGGTTCTAATTAACATAGCGACATAAATTTTACCTTTTTGGTTTCGTCTCGATGAGCACTTTCAGATGGAAGTTCAAAAAGTCACCACAGGTGGCGCTGTGATAGCGTCAAAATTCATCGAAATTCAAAGACATTTTTCTCAAAAACGGCATTGTGCAAGTTAATGAAATTTTAGTATGTTGTAGTCCAGTCTAGGACGTTTCCAAAATGGTGCGTATGTGCGCTGTGGTTTCAATAGAACCGGAGATATGAGGGGTCAAAGTTCACGAAATTCAAAAAATCATATCTCCGGTTCTATGTGACCGATTTTGATGAATGAGGGCTTAAACGAAATATCTCACCAAATGCTACAACTTTCTAGAATATTTGAACTTCGTGGGACCAACACCAGGGGCGCCACAGTCGAAAAACCAATTTCAATATCACATAACCTCAATTATCTCGACACGTGCTTAACCGATTTTGATGATTACTTCGACATAATTGTAGAGCACATTTGTCTCTACATTTCGTCCATACATCATTTTCCACTCAGACTACGCTATCACTCCGATTTTGCCGTTTAAGTGTGAAAAAATTGATTTTTCCCATAATAACGCTTTGAAATCACTCAGATACCAATTTGACTGCCTCTACTCCACCAAGACACTTAAAATAGGGTTTTAAATGGAAAGTCCCACAAAAGACAACAATTCTTTGATATAGTTGAAGTTCAACAAATGATTACTTGGGGAACTCTGGATGAAAAAACGAGTTAAGAAACAAAAAACCTCGCTTATCTTGGCTTCTGAGTAATCGATGAGTTCAAGTTCTACGGCAAAATTATAGAGAACATTCTGGTCTACATTTCACCCATATAATACTTTTCTGTCAGTTCATCCAAATCCTTGATATTTTGGTTTAAATACAAAATTTGTATAATTTCACGAATTTGATTCAAGATAACTGAATGGCGTCTCCCAACTTCAGCTCTAAATCGAATTTGCATGCACTCCGAGTTAGCTCACGTTAAGAATCTCACCTACATAAGCCGGTTAGGATTATCTGTCCCTTTTAGTACACAATGTAATGTCTTTACTAAATGCTTTTAATAATGCCAATTAGCTCGATATACATTATAGCTATTATACCCTAGGCAGGGGTACTATTGCTCGCTTGAATTATAGTCTAAGTTGTAAATTAACCAGAGTTCATGATCTCTTCCGTTAGGTTCACAATAATACAACAATTTGTACTCCAGATTTCATGATAGACAAACACTCAAAACGACAGATAATCCTAACCGGCTTATGCAGGTGAGATTCTTAACGTGAGCTAACTCGGAATGTATGCAAATTCGATTTAGAGTTCAAGTTGGGGGACGCCATTCAGTTATATTAAATCAAATTCGTGAAATTATACAAATTTTGTATTAAAACCAAAATATCAAGGATTTGGATGGACTGACAGAAATGTGATATATGAGTGAAATGTGGACCAAAATGTTCTCTATAATTTTGCCATAGAACTTGAACTCATCGATTACTCAGAAGCCGATATAATCGAGGTTGTTTGTTTGTGAACTCGTTTTTTCGACCAGAGCGCCCCAAGTGTTCATTTGGTGAACTTCAACTATATCGAAGAATTGTTGTATTTTGTCACACTTTCCATTTACAACCCCATTTTAAGTGCCTTGGTCGAGTAGAATCATTCAAATTGGAATCTTATTGGTATCAAAGCGTTATTATGAGAAAAGTCAATTTTTTCACACTTAAACGGAAAAATCGGACAGACGGCGTAGTCTGAGCGGAAAATGATGTATGGACGAAATATAGAGACAAATGTCTTCTACAATTATGTCGAAGTAATCATCAAAATCGGTTAAGCGACAGTCGAGATAATTGAGGTTATGTGATATTGAAATTGGTTTCTCGACTGTGGCGCCCCTGGTGTTGGTCCCACGAAGTTCAAATGTTCTAGAAAGTTGTAGCATTTGGTGAGATCCTTCGTTTAAGCCCTCACTCATCAAAATTGGTTAAATATAACCTGAGATATGATTTTTTGAATTTCGTAAAATTTGACCCCTCATAGGGTAATTTTGTGTTACAATTAAATCTTCGGTTCTATTATAACCACAGCGCTCTTACGCCCCATTTTGGAAACGTCCCAGACTGGACTACGACACTCTGAAATTTGAATAACTTGCACAATGCCGTTTTTGAGAAAAATGAGTTTGAAGTTTGATGAATTTTGCCGCTGTCGCAGCGCCACCTGTGGTGATTTTTTGAACTTTCATTTGAAAGTGCTCATCGAGACGAAAACAAAAACACAAAATTTAGTGTAAAATGTTAATTAGAACCAGAGATAGAGGCCGGTCAATATTCGAACGTAACTTAGCCACCCATATATTCGTGATCAGGAAGTGATGAAACACATTTTGGCTAAATTTGAGCTCGATCAGACGACATGAAATTTTCTTAGGATTATAGTAGGTGAGATTATTAAGAATCTCACCTAATAAGAAGTGGAGTAAACGCAATTTCAAAGTTTTCCATGTTCGTTTGTTTGCAAATCCGTTCGTTGCTCTTTTGCATTCGTTTTTGTATCTTCCAAAAAACTTTGAATTGGTATCTGAAATTTTTATGGTATATTCTTAAACAGTTTATCCATTGATTTTAGCAATAGATAGATTGTATAGGGAGCATGGTACGATCTGTGGGCTGCAGACACCTAAGCTCTATTTGAGCCCCTTATGTGTACCCAAGAAACCCTACTCCCCATGATTTTAGCAATAAAGAAAATATCAATTTTGTTTTATATTTATATTGACTAGGCTATTTCAGCCATTTTGTACATTGTTCAGTTTACAAATTTATTATTCAGTTTTACAGTATGTCGTGAAAAATGTCCATTTAGACGCTTTAATCTTTTGTACCGGGCGGGACTCGAACTCACAATTGTGACAGTTGAGCCGAGGGCGCCGGGGGTCACATCGGCCAAGAGCTGAGCGCTTTTTCCAATTGCACCACGGGCCGCCTAACTAAAATGTCGATTTCTTTTGACTTTATAATTTTGGGAATCCCCTTAAGTAGAACCTTAAATGAAACAGATGATCAGCTTGAAGAAGTTCCAAGATCCAAGGCAGTGACATAACGTGATCAGTGACCAAAAATCATGATTTTGGAGGGGATGGAAGAGGTTGTAAGAGATGAACTGTTCATTTATGTGAGGGTTCCCAAAATATCAGAAGTTGATATCTCATTCGGTTTGTCCACTAGGCTGATTGTAAAAGATCGTAGTTGTATGAAAAATTATAAGATATTATCTATATATTATTATAGAAATATTATCTATAGAATTATTTAAATTTAAACTCGTTCTGATAAAAGTTCGCTGACAGCTTGACTGTTTCCTGAGTGCTAAATAAATCTCAACAATTAGGGGTAGTCAAACGGAAAACATGTAATTAAGTTGAAAAATTAGTGTCTTGAGGGTGAAATTTTTTCTCATTTTTTCTTCATGTCATCCTGCAAGATTTTTGTTCCACTTGCCACCCATAAGGTGGTTTTCTGTGAAGAAACTTTCTAATGTCGGTTTTTTTTTGGCCCGCAGTTCCGAGATTCATCTGAGCACAGTCCTCTGAGGGAAATATCCTCTTCGCATGATAATGAGAATGTTGTACGCGATTAATCTTCTCGTGGTAATTTATTTTGACATCAAGTGTCTGTAATCTTATGTTTTAATACACCACCCATTTTCAATGTATGGTATATAATAGAAAAATCGTGGGTGTGATTTTTTGGTGTATTCATGAGTAATATTTTTCAAGCAAATTGGCACTTTTGTCGATAATTTCTTCGTTGTTTTCCACAATCTTTTGTAATTCCCAAAATTGCAGGCGACTGATTAATGGAACAAGAGCACCCGGGGTGTTAGCGACAGTCTCCAGCGCCATCATCTTCAATGGAAAAGAAATTATATGAGATTAGGGAAAATTGCTTTGGGAGCATAATTTCCATATTAAAAATGTTTTCCTCGCTATCGCATCATCAATTTTTTTCTGTTCCTCCACCCTTTTATCTCATACTCCTATATTTTATCCACCAATATTTATACATCGACATGATAAAATATCTCAATATAAAAACGTTTATCTCCAAGTCTGAGAAAGAAGAATATTTTTCTTAGAAGAGTGTGTCGTAGTGTATGCAGCATAAAAAATTTACAACTCCGTATGCAATCTAACATTTTCTTCTTGATTCCGCAATAATATGCAACGAAAAACAAATTTGATGGACATTTAATGATAAACACTCTCAATCATTTTGAGGGTGAAGATCATTATGCGCCAAAATAAGGGGGTGTATTTTTCATAAGTCCACCAGAGGGTAAATTGTACTTTATTGCTCAATCTCGCTTCACTCATAAATTACAATAACGACGTATTTTGCTTTTGAAGATGAAAAAGGGCACACAAAATACGTAATAGGTACAAAAGGGGTTGTTCACTTTGAAAATGTGCGAGTTGTAATTGATTCAAAATGTTGAAGGGGTTGATAACATACTGTATTGCATTTTTTAACAATTGTTGAAACTTGTTGATTCGTTTATGTGTTCAACTGGGTGTTTCAAAGAGTTTATTTTCTAATTATTATACACTTTGTTGATGGCAAAATGCTATCTTATGTATTATTCAGAGCATTTAGCAAAAATTTATGCTATTGAAAAGAAACTGTTAAATATAAATGCTTTTGTGCATGAAATCCTTCAATCTATCCAAACTTACAATTTTCGGTATCGACATGGTTTTGCAATAAATTACGTACAGTGATCTTCAGCCTAGAGGTTTACCCCAATTCCTAAAGATCTCAAAATCCTAAATAGCAACCAATTTTATTGCTTTCTTTTTAATTGTCATTTGTTAAGGTCACTTGTCCTTAATACTTTAATTCTAAATTAATTCTTTATAAAAAAAATTTTGTTTGATAAGAATTTAGAGCAATTAAGTCATATGGTTAAGTCTTAGGTCTAAATCCCGTATAACGTTATTTAAGTGTCTGTCTATCATGACATCTGAGGGGCAATTCACGAAATAACCAGTCAAAATTGACTGGGCGGCGAATATGGCGGAGACATATTTGATGTGGCGAAAAGTGAAATACAGTAGACTCTCTCAAATTCGGGCATATGGGACCGAAATGTCAGCCGAATTAGACAGAAATTCGGGCATGAAATTTTTTGAAATGCAACGATTTTTTATTCATGTGCGTGCATATAGCTATTGAATTTACACACTCATATATAATGTAAATTGCATGAAAATCCCTCAATAATGCAAAATCACATCAAAACTAAGACAAACCATGCCAAATTTGAGCATATTTGATTCATTTAATAATCATAATCAAACTTGAAAAATGACAACAAACTTTTTTCAAATTTAACTGCTGTCCGAATTAAAAAGTAGCCCGATCTTAAAAAGCCTAATTAGCGAGAGTCTACTGTAACCCTAATTAATGCATTTTTCAGTCTGTTTTTATTCGCCGAAAAGTAGGCAAAGCGCAATTGGCAGGTCATTTATGGTGCGTATGTAAAATTGGGAGTCGTTATAATATTAGGTGAGATTCTTAACAAAATCTCACCTACTATAATCCTAACAAAATTTCATGTCGTCCGATCGACCTCAAATTTGGCCAAAATGTGTTTCGCCACTTCCTGATTCCGAATATATATGTGGCTAAGTTACGTTCCCGGCCGGCCGGCCGGCCGGCCGCTCTTTGGAGCTTAATAGCTCCTAAACTAAAAAAGATATCGACTTGCGGTTTTCGGCAAAGGTTATATATCGGGTGAAAATTGCAACTTGGTGCATAGACCCCCCACCCCCCACCCCTCCTTCCGCCATTTTGAAGACCACCCTTTTTTTGTTTTCTCAATAGCTCCGCCCCTATGGTATTCAGCGGACTCAAATTTTAGTATGTTATAGCTGGGCCTTAGAGCTTTCCATCAATACCAAACTTAAGGTCCCCGGACCCCCCTGACCCGAGCTATAAGGGTCCAAAAAAAATTTCTTAAAATGGCCATTACTCCGGTTCTAATTGTCAGAATTTAAAAAGTGAGGGCTTTTTGGAAAGCTCTCGTGAAATGCCACTTCCCCTTCTAACATCGCAAGTTCATAAAACCACCGCTAGGGGCGCTTTTTTTAAAAAGAAAATTTTTAAATCTTAAAAGTTAAATAACTCAAAAATTCCATTGTGCATCGGGCTGAAAATTTAGTATGTTGTAGCCGTTGATTATACCTATCAAACAAAAAAAACCTTAAGTCGATCCATAACCCCTGACCCGAGCTATAAGGGGTCAAAGTTCGAACATTGACCGGCCTCTATCTCCGGTCCTAATTAACATAGCGACCTAAATTTTACCTTTTTGGTTTCGTCTCGATGAGCACTTTCAGATGGAAGTTCAAAAAGTCACCACAGGTGGCGCTGTGATAGCGTCAAAATTCATCGAAATTCAAAGTCACTTTTCTCAAAAACGGCATTGTGCAAGTTAATGAAATTTTAGTATGTTGTAGTCCAGTCTAGGACGTTTCCAAAATGGTGCGTATGCGCGCTGTGGTTAAAACAGGACCGGAGATATGAGGGGTCAAAGTTCACGAAATTCAAAAAATCATATCTCCGGTTCTATGTGACCGATTTTGATGAGTGAGGGCTTAAACGAAAGATCTCACCAAATGCTACAACTTTCTAGAATATTTGAACTTCGTGGGACCAACACCAGGGGCGCCACAGTCGAAAAACCAATTTCAATATCACATAACCTCAATTATCTCGACTGTCGCTAAACCGATTTTGATGATTACTTCGACACAATTGTAGAACACATTTGTCTCTACATTTCGTCCATACATCATTTTCCGCTCAGACTACGCTATCACTCCGATTTTGCCGTTTAAGTGTGAAAAAAATGATTTTTCCCATAAAAACGCTTTGAAATCACTCAGATGCCAATTTGACTGCCTCTACTCCACCAAGACACTTAAAATAGGGTTTTAAATGGAAAGTCCCACAAAATACAACAATTCTTTGAAATAGTTGAAGCTCAACAAATGACTACTTGGGGCACTCTGGATGAAAAAACGAGTTAAGAAACAAAAAACCTCGCTTATCTTGGCTTCTGAGTAATCGATGAGATCATGTTCTATGGGAAAATTATAGAGAACATTCTGGTCTACATTTCATCCATATATCACTATTCTATCAGTTCATCCAAATCCTTGATATTTTGGTTTAAATACAAAATTTGCATAATTTCACGAATTTGATTCAAGATAACTGAATGGCGTCTCCCAACTTCAGCTCTAAATCGAATTTGCATGCACTCCGAGTTAGCTCACGTTAAGAATCTCACCTACATAAGCCGGTTAGGATTATCTGTCCCTTTTAAGAATTTGAAGAAGCATTCTAATTCTAATTCTAATTAAAATACCAATATAATTTATATTTTGGTGTAGTTTGTTGAAGATTGAATGTTGTTACTTATATTGCTTGATATCCTTCATATCAAATAAAATAAATATCGCAATATTATTCCGATTTTGCCGTTTAAGTGTGAAAAAATTGACTTTTCCCATAATAGCGCTTTGATGCCAATAAGATTCCAATTTGACTTCTTATACTCGACCAAGACACTTAAAATGGAGTTGTAAATGGAAAGTCTCACAAAATACAACAATTATTATTATTATTATAAACAACCTCGATTATCTCGGCTTCCGATTAATCGATGAGATCAAGTTCTACGGCAAAATTATAGAGAACATTTTGGTCTACATTTCAGCCATATATCACTTTTCTGTCAGTCCATCCAAATCCTTGATATTTTGGTTTAAATACAAAATTTGCACAGTTTCACGAATTTGATTTAATATAACTGAATGGCGTCCCCCAACTTCAGCTCTAAATCGAATTTGCGTACATTTCGAGTTAGCTCACATTAAGAATCTCACCTGCATAAGCCGGTTAGGATTTACAGAAAGATGACAAATTTATTGAATGAATAAATTATTGAGCCTTATCGTGATATAATTTAACTGCACAAGCAGATTGAGAAGCTAAATTACATTGAAATGGCTCAGATCTACTTAAGCATAGGTGAAAAATCCCAATTCAAAGGAATCCCACTTTCCCCTGCCTATGGATTCTCATTTAATTTTAAATTATTATTATAAAATTTATAAATTATGAATTGATAATTTCGAGTAATGAGTTATACACAATAACTTTTATTTGTAGACATGTTTTCAAAATTTCCCATGAGAATGAGCGAGATGACTAGATCTAAATTTCATTCACTCTCATTGAAATGTCAAAAACATGTTTACTAAACAAAAGTTATTGTGCGTTGGACATAAGCCAGTAAAAAACAATTTGAGAAGATGCCGAAATAAACCTGACTAATTTGTATAACTTATGCCAATTAATTATTCCACGTTCTTGCATTCGAAAAAATATTAAAGTCTATCTTAAATTAAAGTCTAAAACTCTAAAATATCACTAGTCTGTGGTACAACAAAATTTATTCTTCGTTTCAACACTCTGCTGGATTATTCATTGGACTATTTCCACATTTAGGAAAATCTACTGAAATTCCTTTTTGGAAATTTTTCTGAAAAGAGTAAAAACACCAAAAAACACCTCTCAAGACACAGATAACCCAACCATCATTTATCTTAGACTGAAAAAATTATCCAATTTGGGAGAATACCTGTTTTTATTTTTATCGTAACAAAGAAACGGTAACACAAACTCATAGTGGATTATTATGATGAACCTTTATAATTTTACTTTCTTCTTATCACTTTTTTTTTATCTTATTCACAACTTGCTCAGTATTTCAAGACATTTCAACTTAATACGTACATCTTAACACACAAGGCTGGTTGTAAAAGTCGCTTTTTGTAGTCCTTTGAACTTTGATCTTTAAAAATAGTAAGTATATTTTAAAATTTTTAACCCTTTTTAGCTTTAGTAGTGAAACTTAAGTAGAAAATTTTGAATTAAATGCTTTTCTGTTCATTACTGAAGGACCAAACGGGAATCATTGGCATTTTATAGTTCAAACATTCGAATACTTTCAAATACAGGAGAAATTTATTCTCACAGCCCTATACATATATAAAAAAAGCGTTAAATAACAGCAGTGATAAGCCCAGATATAAAATTCCTATTGTTTATCTCTTTAAAATATGTCTGCAAATCTGATTTTCAGCTGAAATTTGAGGAAATAATGTTAAAGAACTTTGGTTTTACTAAAATTTCAAGAAATATGCAACACTTATCAGAACTAGTGTTAAGACCAAGTTAAGAAATTCTGTATAAGAAAATAAACTGCGTCGTTATTTTCGCCTTTCGTTATTTTTTCTGGAAACTAACAAGTATAATATGTTTATTTCATGCCGTCTTTCAACAGCAAAATTAACAAAAGTCAGCAAATGAGTGAAAATGAAGCATTTTGAAATATGATTGTGAATGATTTTACCACCTAAAAATTTAAAGTTAAGTTAAACTTAAGCCGTCTAAGGATATGAAATTTATTTACTTAGTTATTTATTTAGTTATTTACTTAGTTATTTACTTAGTTAGAAAGTATATCGTAAAACATAGGAAAAATTTCCTTTTTCAATAATTTAGAAAACAAAATTAGTTGAACACTTCTTCTTACCACAATTTCAATTCATCCATCTTTTCTTCCCCTTGGTTGTGTTGTGATTCGAGGAAAACAACTCTAATTTGAAGCACGAGGGAAAAAAGAAAAGAATCCAATAAAATCTATTCAATATGCGGAAAAATTTCATTAGGGTGCGCTTTTTTCACGAGCCTTCACAAAAAAGAAATTAATTAAAGAGCGATTCTATAGAAATTGAAAGAAACGGCGGAAAAAGCGGCGAAATTTGACTCTATACATAAAACATCTAAAATGTCTATTGTTAATACGTTTTCCCTTACTTTTCCCGGTGAAAAAAAAAGGAATTGAAAATATAAATTGTATGATATTAATCAAAAATTCTGACTTTTTCACTGGATGATGTAAATCTTTGCCGGAAAATTGATAGGACGGCCCATTTTGAATGTTTCTGCATATATTTTCATGATAATTTAATACCGTTTTTCCCTAATATTTTTTGTATACAATTTTTGAGCGTCAAAAACTGGAAGACATTAGATAAGAGCGGGATGATAAAATGAAAACCAAACTCCATTGAGACATTCGCTTCCCCTCTGTCAGAAAAAAAGAACGAACAAACAAACCTCCGAAAAAATTCTCTTCAGCAAATATTTATGAAACAATTTGGGTAAATTGGAATTTATCGAAAAAAATCCATGGAAATTCTATACAAGTACTTTGAGCTGGAAGCTTGGGTTTATTTTATTATATACTCAACCGATAAAATCATAAACTTTTCAAACACAGTCTTCAAGTAAGAATACCTTTTATATTTCCATTTAAGAAAAAATAAATTGCAATGAAAATGAAAGCGGAATGATGTTGGAAATAGGAAATATAATTAAGTAGATTAAAAGTTACCTGGAGCCTCCATCATTTACATGGAATGATGCTCACAATGTGAGCCTCATGTAGGACGATGCTTTTAAGAATAGACAGATATTTATTAAATCCTTGTGAAAGTTACCACATTTCTCCCTCTACAATAATGAGCAATAATAAGGGATGGAAAAGCGTTTAGACTTTGCAAAATGCTTGAGCTCTTGACCTAAAAAAAGGACAAATAATCCTAATCGACTTATGTAGGTGAGATTCTTAATGTGAGCTAACTCGGAATGCATGCAAATTCGATTTAGAGCTGAAGTTAGGTGACGCCATTCAGTTATTTTGAATCAAATTCGTGAAATTATACAAATTTTGTATTTAAACCAAAATATCAAGGATTTGGATGGACTGACAGAAAAGTGTTATATGGGTGAAATGTAGACCAGAATGTTCTCTATAATTTTGTCGTAAAAGCCGAGATAATCGACGTTGTTTGTTTCTGAACTCGTTTTTTCGACCAGAGCGTCCCGAGTGTTCATTTGGTGAACTTCAACTATATCAAAGAATTGTTGTGTTTTGTGAGAATTTCCATTTAAAACCCTATCTTAAGTGTCTTGGTCGAATAAAAGCAGTCAAATTCGAATCTTATTGGTAACAAAGCGTTATTATGGGAAAAGACAATTTTTTCACACTTAAACGGGAAAATCGGACAGACGGCGTAGTCATAGCGGAAAATGATGTATGGACGAAATATAGACTCAAATGTCCTCTACAATTCTGTCGAAGTAATCATCAAAATCGGTTCAGAGACAGTCGAGATAATTGAGGTTATGCAATATTAAAATTGTCTTCTCAACTGTGGCGCCTCTGGTGTTGGTCCCACGAAGTTCAAATGTTCTAGAAAGTTGTAGCATTTGGTGAGATCTTTCGTTTAAGCCCTCACTTATCAAAATCGGTCTAATAGAACCGGAGATATAATTTTTTAATTTCGTGAACTTTGACACCTCGTATCTCCGGTTCTATTGTAACCACAGCGCACTTACGTCACTTTTTGGAAATGTCCTACACTGGACTACAAGCTGGACTACTTGCACACTGCCGCTTTTCAGAAAAATGAGTTTGAATTTTGATGAATTTTGACGCTATCGCAGCGCCACCTGTGGTGACTTTTTGAAATTCCATCTGAAAGTGCTCATCGAGGTGAAACCAAAAACACAAAATTTAGCTTAAAATGTTAATTAGAACCAGAGATAGAGGCCGGTCAATTTTCGAAATTTGACCCCTTATAGCTCGGGTCAGGGGTTATGGATCAACTTAAGTATTTTTGTTTGTTTGATAGTTATAATCTGTGGCTACAACATAGTAAAATTTCAGCCCGACGCACAATGGAATTTTTGAGTTATTTAACTTAGAAAATTGAAAAATCTTCTTTTTAAAAATAGGGCCTTTAGCGGTGGTTTTATGACCTTTGGATGTTAGAAGGGGAAGTGGCATTTTACGAGAGCTTTCCAAAATACCCTCACTTTTTAAATTCTATAATTAGAATCGGAGTTATGGCCATTTTAAGAAAATTTTTTGGACCCTTATAGCTCGGGTCAGAGAGGTCGGGGGACCTTAAGTTTGGTATTGATCGAAAGCCCTAAGACCCAGATATACCATACTAAAATTTGAGCCCGATCGATGCTATAGGGGCGGAGCTATTGAGAAAACAAAAAATGGGGGTATTCAAAATGGCGGAAGGAGGGGTGGAGGGTGGGGGGTCAATGCACCATGTTGCAATTTTCATACGATATATTTAACCTTTGCCGAAAACCGCAAGTCGATATCTTTTTTAGTTTAGGAGCTATTAAGCTCCAAAGAGCGGCCGGCCGGCCGGCCGGGAACGTAACTTAGCCCCCCATATATTCGTGATCAGGAAGTGGCGAAACACATTTTGGCCAAGTTTGAGCGCGATCGGACGACATGAAGAATAATAAGAAAAGTAACTTTAAATAAGAAACTAACTTTAAATAAGAAAAGTACTGTGCTGTGTACTTTCGGGGGTTGTCGAAAGCTGCTGTATCTTAAAATTCAATTAAAAGGAAGTGGCGAAAAAGTGCTTACACAATGGCGAAAAAGTGTTTACAAGGTAGCGAAAAGTACTGAAACCTGCATTGTTGCAGGAAATGTATATTTTCAAATAGATGCTCAAAAATTCCTGTGAAGTCTCCTGGTTCAATAGAGAGACAATGCTTCAAAACACCTGTACACAAAATTTTATTTTGACAAATAGTATAAGAATTATAAGGGTGTCAACCCTTAAGGTGGCGAAAAGTACTTACTCTACCCTACTCACGAAGCAAATACATTACAATATGTTAAAAAAAAACCAATTCCTTGGGAAGTGAAAACAAAAAAAGAACTTCTAAAAATTTAAATTGAAGAATTATGAATTCAATTGCTCTCTCTATGAAGCTCGAGTAAAAGAGGAATAAAACAAGTATATCTATATATAATGGTGCTATTCAAATGAAAAAGGAACATATTTTTTTAGAACATAACTATTCTCAAGTGATTTTAAATTATCGACTTTTTTTGTGTTGGTTCCTGTCTTGACTATTTACTTCAATCCTCTCTGTCACGAAACAGTCGTGACAGGAACCAACATAAAGAATATACGATTGTGTAGAAGCGCTTTAGAAAAGTAAAGTGCTAAAAAATCATGGTAATTTTTCCTTAGAATAGTACCGCAACCCAGACTAGATAGTCCATTAATCTTCCTTCATTTTGAACAAGATTTTGAATATTGTAGATTTCTGTATGGATTTTCAAAAAGACTTAAGGCTCAAAAAAGAATCACAAATAGGTTGCATTATCTCACATCCGGACTCATCATGAATTTATTATTGCAGCCTTAAAATATGATTTTTTTTTCGTCGGCATGAAGGTTGAATTCTCGCCAAAGTCAGCCTGAAGCCACAAAATACAAAATAAGCAAAGACCGATGGATGAGTGAGCTTGTGAGCTTGTGAACTTTCGTGAGTGCCTGAAGGAGTGAAAGAGCAAGAAAGGTGAGGTTAAAGTTAATATGATTTGTCGGAATGAATAAATTTCACTTTGTAAATAAGAGAATTCATCTTTTCCTTCCTGAAAAGCCAAAAAGGCTACAACCATATGACTACATCTCGACTCATTCTCATTTCAACCTCCACTTCACTTCACTAGAGCTTTTGGGAAAAGAAAGCGCCCATGGTGCAGAATTTCTCGTGCAGGAAAAGTAAATTATACTAGAAGAGGTAATTCATATTAAATATAAAACTAAATGTTGCATAGAACTCTACATTTGAAATGTACCGTTCAAGATTTCAAAAGATGAAAATTGAATCATTTTTTTTTTCAAAATCCAAAAAAAATGTGATGGAAAATTACCTAGAAAATATTTTTGAACATACGGAAAGCAGAATTAAATAATAATATCAGCTTATTAGTATAGGTATATACTAAACCAACTCGTAAAATAAATATGCTATCCATAGGTGTAAAAAATGTAGCATCACATGCGATATTTTTAAATTTTTGAATAGAAACTATCCCCTCAATTCTATGGAGATAAGAAAATTTAAAACAATTTTGAGTGAGGATTTATTCACAGCGAACAGACTGGGCTTTTCTACATTGGTCATTGCTTTTTTACGCCTTCATTGCTTTTTTCTAATTTTACTAATACTTTTTTAAAATTTTACTAATAATTATATATCATTTTCTTAAGGCGTAATAAATATCAAATTAGTCCAAAAATTGGTTTGGTGCAGAAATTTTTTGATTATTTTTTCCACGTGTAAAAAAGCAATGAAGGTGTAAAAAAGCCATGACCATGTAGAAAAACCCAGACTGTTCGCTATGATTAAGTCTCTTCCAATTGTTGTTTTGTACAATAAAGTAATGACTGGGAAACCACGGTATGCAATTTAAATACTTTCAGTACTAGAAAATCTGGCAGCAGAAGCAAATTTGAACTTTTCATTGCTATATACTATTTAAAAGCCATTAAAAAATTTTAATGTGTAACATACAAATATACAAATGCATTAAGAAGGAATGCTTCGCCAATTTTGCAACAATATTATTATACTTGCTTATTTTATTGGTTTAAACATAATAAATGAAGTATTTTAAATTTTACTTTATGTTTTGATGAATGGGTTTTCGGCAATATAATAGTAATTAAAATTTTAGTGAATTTTATTAAGCGGAATCTCGGTTTGAGTTTTAGAAATTCACAAAATTTTATTTTAATTTCAAACCTATGAGTGACTTTGAAAATTAAAGAAAAAATCAGCTCCATTTAGCTTCAGATATAGTTTCATTACAATATGTCTCATAATATAGAATGTATGCTAATTTTAGAGAGTTTCAGAACGATCTTTTAAACTCTTTCATTTTATTAACATATGGATGGCGAAAGACCCAGAGGAACAATGAAACTCAGCGAACTTTAATAGATTTACTAGTATTTCAAGTGAGAATAAAAAGATTTAGGGATCATATCCACACAGAAAAAAAAATTCGTAAAATTGTTCGTAAATATTTGTAAATTCCCTCTGGAGATATACGGAATGCTCGTAAATTGTTAACCGACTAAAAAGTTTATAAAAGTTTAGTTTTATAAATGTACGAGCAAATGTTTGGAAAACAACTAAAAAATGGTCGTCCGGTGATCAAGTTACGAACAATATTTGTGAAAAAAGTACAAACTTTAACGAACTTTTTAGGTAGTTATATCCTTTACGAGTATTTTGCAAGTTCTCAGCAGGAATTCACAAACATTTGAGAATAATTTTACGAAATATTTTTTCTGTATTAGAAATATCACTATTATTATGAATGAATCACAGCTAAAATTTGAAGAAGTTCATAGTTTCTCAAGAATTTACAATTTACTGATAAATAAACGTGAAATTTAAAGATCATCCAATGCCCCACTAATGTTCTCTACTCATTGTAAGAATTTTTTGTCCAAATTAGGTATTTTGACGCGATGTATGTATAAAAGTACAAGCGATTTACTTAATAAAAAACCATGTTGATCCTCGAGAATACTCAGATAGAAAAAATTGGCGGTATAAGATCACCCAAAACACCCTGAGGATTTAGGATCAGGGATAAGCGTTTTTTTGCGTAAATTTTTAATAAATATGTACACATTTTTATATAAAATATTTTTTTTTATTATACTTATGCTTTTTTTATTAATTGAGCTTAATAAATAAAAATCACTTTCCAAATCGCAAAATTCCAAAATTGAAGTTACGACAAATGCTGATTCAACTGGCGACTAACAGTCAGAAGGTTTTCTCTCAAGTGCACGAAACTATAATTGGTGAACTTCACAGAAAACTATATTTCACATTTTTCACCTTTTTTCATGGTCAACAGCCAAAAAAAAAAACATTTAAAAAATAGATTTCCCTGGACGGTTAGTACATTGGTTTAAAATTCGTGATGTACTATTTTTTGCACACAATCTCATGGAATGTCCAATGATGTCAACTTGTAATGCACTGGGACCAGCATATACGGGTGGTAGTGGTCATAATTCAATAGAACGAAAAGGGGAAGATTTAATACATAAGCCGGAAAGTTATAACATACAGTCAACTAAAGTAGATTTTTTTCTTCCCATCGAATAATGCTTTTCTTCTCTCTCTTCCAAAATTATCACTCTATTTGACTGAATGAGAGAACAATTAGTAGCATTTTGAGGAGAATGCTTGGACGTTAATCACAATTATTGCATTTACTTTATAATAATAAGATGTGTATATGTGATGGAAGGAAAGGGAAATTTATCTTGTAGTACATTGAAATTACCTAATTTATATTACGGATTATATCTCAAAGATAATATTCACAAAAAATATTGATAACAAAAATTGGATGAATAGATTTTAGTGAAAAATGTAAGATAATGTTGTTTGAATTATCAGTCATTATTTTAGTAGGGTTATGATATAAATACCCCTTGATGGAAAGTGTTGTGAAAAGTACATGGCTGTATATGGTCCACTGGAATATGTGGGATGCGTATGGATGTGAATGGAAGAAGAGATCATCTGTGTATAGTGTTATGTGCTTTAAAAGCCCAATTGAGATGAAATTAGGCAGTTACTTGTATATCAACGTCAGTCATTGAAGATCGTTCGTGGCAACAGTTTCATCTCCTCAAGGGATTCATCTTGTACAGTGTGATTTGTTTTCAAATCCCCTAGAGGAAATAATATTCAGTCTCAACAGTGTTAAGAAAAATTTTTCAGTGAAAAGTGTAACTAGGCCCGAAGACACAGAAAGAGGCTTTAGAAGCAAATTTCCCATTTAACATGCAGAAAATTACTTATCGCAAGAAAATAAATGGTGAGTTGGATAAAAGATTGTCAGTATTACTCGTTATTATTCTGCAAAAAAAAACCATGCTAAACAGCACACGACCCCTCGAATTCAAACTTGATCATATATAACATATATTTGTACATTTAAATATGTATATTTTTTTGTTATCAGACTGAGAAAGAGCTCGCAAACTCACTTTCATGAGATGTAATATATAAAAGGAGATGAAAAAAGATGTTGAGAAAAACTGGAGTCATTTTTAACCACAATCTGAGACAAAAATATACTTTTGATATCGTTATGGTATGGCCACAATCGAGTCACAGAATGAGAGTATAATCATTTTAAAAAGGTCTAGAGGTCAAATTCATTTAGTTTGCATCACACTGTGTTTGTACCATATGGTTTTGATGTGGTGGCATTTTCTTCTATGTAGACACAACATGGGCTGTAAAAGCCATGTCACATTTTGTACTCTGGCGATAATCCTACATTTTCCTACCTCAATCGTTTTATTTCTCTGCCAGTAACGAGACAAACTTCCTTCCTCTGGCACATTCATCCTTCATCCACAGAAAAATCAACGCACCATTAAATTTCTACTAAAGATGTTTAACCCTTTAAGGACGAGTTGATTACCGAAACAATTCATTGAAAAGTCAACTTTTTCTGTCACCTATTGAAATCCTCCGATTTACCTTTTCTCTAGGGTGAAGTGAATTGGCGTACCTTTGAAAATAGATTTTTTTTTCTTCTATGTTTAATAAGGAATTAAGGCTTGTCATAATGTGATTTAGCTTCACGATGGGTTTGTGGAGCTAAATAATATCACGATAAGATCCAGTTCTTGTTAAAAATAGGAGAAAAAAGTACAATTTTAAAGCTGCCCCATATCAAAGGTGCCCAACTTCCCCCTATACACAATAAATTATCTGTTATAGACAAAATTAAATATTTAATTTCATTAAATGTTTTAGTCCTACTTTTCTTTTTATAATTAATTAGAATTTTAAAGCTTCCTAAAGTCTGTCCAATCAGACGATGCGATGGGACTAAAATATTTAATGAAATTAAATATTGAATTATAATGTAAAAATATGCTAGATGAATGACAATTTCAAGAAAATATGCGAGTTAATTACTGCCCCACTCTAAAATAATAAAATAAAAGATAATAAATAAAAGTGCATTAATGCCTTTTACTCTGAAAACAATGATATTCTTTGATCGGAAAAATGTTAGAATCTCCTCAGTTTTAATATTAAAAAAATTTCAAAGGTTTTAGTCAAATGTTCAGAATTTAAATTAAGGATTTCCATTTCCGAACTAAATTCTATAGTGGAATACAAAAGCAAACATAAGTTTTCCGTATTTAATGCTTAAAAGTATCCTTATTATCAGTTTTAAATTTAAAAAAAAACTGAAGGAAGTTAATCAGTTTCATTTCAGCTTTGTTAGTTTAAATTTTCTGGAATCAAGATTAACATTTAAAGGCCAATTTTAAGTATATAAAACTTAAAAATCTGACTTAAGATTGAGTGGTTATATCAAGATAATTTGAAATTCTGTTTTTAACAAATAAGGTGCACATCTCTATCCTGCAATAAAGAAAACTTAAGGTATAAGATAAATATTATGCATCAAGTATCATTCACATCTAATTACATATTAAACCTTATAGAATAATTTAATCCCATTATATTCATTAATTAACTAAACCTATGAATGCTCTATGCTTTAGCCAATAAAAGAAATCAAATAAATCAAATCTAAAAATCCAAGTTAAAATGAAAATTTATGTTATGAGTTAAGAACCAAAAGTGCTAATAAAAGTTCATTTGAAATTTTTCAAACTTTACGAGAATCTTCAAATATCAAAAGATTGTCGTAATCAACACAAAAAATAAATAGAATTAAAAAAAAGTTTAAAAGTTCTGTTTTGGCTTTTTACATTTAACTGCATTTTACCTTGAACGGTAAATGAAATTTAACACTAAAAAATTTAAGATCTTCGTCGAATAACATAACAAATACGGATACGATACTGTTTATCTTAGAGATAAGGAAACTGCTTAAAAGACTTGAATAAACATGATAATTTTTCTCATATCCTATGAAAAAAAAATTGTATCAAATTAACAAGAAAAATTTGTAAAAAGAATATTCTTCCATACAGAATATGGAAAGGTTTTGTCAAATCGGTGGGCCAGCTGAATCTCGTTAAAAATTTGTTAAAAGAATGTTTTCCATATAAAGTGAAGTTATCATTTACGGACAGCGTACAAAAAATTTGAGTTTTACATAAAAAAGATTTCGAAATATCAAAAAATTATTAATTTATTATGTGATTAATAATTTTGTGATTTTTCAAAATATGTTTTAGGCGTTTTAGGTAAGAACTTGCGTTTTTACAAGCTGTCAATAAGTTTATAACGTCTATAAACGATGACTCCACCCTACAGTTGAGAAAAGTTTCTATAAAATTGGCAAATAACATCTTTTTGACAAAATTCTAACAAGTTACATTTGTCTACTTAACAAGACGTTTTTTTTTAGACTAGACAGCCTTATAAAGGCAGGACACTAAATCAATATCTTTGCGGAAAATATCAGTGGAGGAATGTATCAATTCAGAGTATAAAAAATCACTTTCACGAAACATTCAATACCGATATTAAATATACAAAAAAAGCGTCTTGTCAATGATTGTTTGCTCAGATAATTTGTCGTCCTTACAGAGTTAAGAGAACCATTAACTTTCCCTTAAAAAAACACTAAAGTTATCCAATAATAATATTTTATGATTGAATATAAAGTTGAAAGGATAAAAGGACTAAATAATAAAAATGATTGCAGACAGGGTGATAAAAGGGCACAATGAAGAAATCTGGGTGTTAATTTTTTAATTGACTAAATTCAATAATTGATCGTTGATTTCATAAGCAGATGAACCCGGAGGAGTAAAATGTGATAGTGTTAGATGAAATTTAATAAATTTGAATTGACTTAATTAACCTTTTATGTGCTTCTGTATTGAGAGCACTTTAGGAGCAATTGTTCCATATGATGTCTTCATTCATATTCTACTATATACACAAAATAAATAGAGAGATATGAAAGAGAAGTCCGACATCCCGAGAAGTGATTCGTCAATCTCACAAATTTACAAAAGGCGGAATAACATGAGGCATAACCCCTCAAGATGACAGACTTTTCAGTAACGAACAAATTTTATTAAACTATTCTTCAGTTTATTGCAATAATTCACACATAATACCATAACTATTCTGAAATTTAAGATGATCTCGAAAAGATGATTATTTAATAAGTGAGAAGTCACAATTATTTCATAATACGATTTATATTCTCTAATATAATTTCCATGGTCTCTTTTATGTACTTTCTCAATGTGAGATCACAGCTTCTGTATCCCTAGTTGCCCACTGATCAAAATACCCTGAGATTCTTCACCAAAGTGTCCGATGAGGACTTCATGGTGAAGAGATGGGGGATAGAGCATGTATGTGAAAAGAGACATACTGAGTGCCCACATTTTCTTCACTTAATTTATAAAGAAAAATGGATTATGTCGCTCTCAATTCACTCTTGTTTACGGATCTCCCTCATTGTGATTGTGTGCCTCAACAATATATTATGTAAATGTATTATACTGTTCATTGTACAACTTTGAATAACTTACAATGTCTATTTCCTCAATTTACTCTTTATTGATTTAATTAATATTTCCTTTTAGGTTCTTGTTGTGCTCAAATATGCCTCATATATTGCCATTTACCACTGCGACAGACACTGATTTCATCTGAAATTATTGAAACCGCTGAGGATTGGTCTTTTCTTCCAGGAACCCCATTCAACGCCAATCTCTGACGAATTAAATGTTTATGGGATTAAGTCAAGGACTCTTAACATTTTACGGCATTTTTTTATGAATTCTTTTCTAAGTACTAGTGCCGCAGGAGTAATTTAGTCTCCTGCTGCCCAAGTGCTTATCAAAGTGTTCAATAAATCCACGTGTCTTCATATCATTCGACACAAACATGATGTGCAACGCGTGAGGCGAACCAACGACGCAATATCCCTGGCAAATAACTCTATTCAGCAATTCAACAGTTTATGAGATGACAATAGACATAAAATGTACCAGAGGTGAGGTCTCCAAGTAGATCGTTATAGTAACATTAAATTAGGGAAAAAAGAAAAAAAGTCTGCTAATACTTACAGTGAGCCTATAATCTTCATGTTTCACCTAACCAATAGTAGAAAATTATGCAAATTTCTTCATTAAAATTTACTCTTAAAACTGAAATTTATTCCTAGACATTATTATTTAAATAATACCCAATAAATTAATATTAAAATTAATATTAGAACGCACATTAAAGTCTTCAATATATTTTTAAAATATAAATAAGAATTCAACATTAAGTATATTTATCGAGATTTAATTAAGTAGAAATGAAATTTTATGATTATTAAAAAGTTCTCACAACTGAAATATAATAAACATCTCGTATAATATTAGAGATTATATTAAATGAAATATTCATCTTTAAATTGTGCATAAGTTTATGTGATTATACGTAACCAAATTTATTTAATAAAACATATACTGAAATATCTTAGAGAATATTTAGAATTGTATTTAGAATGTTGGTCTTTTGCTTATACATAAATTTATGTGATATTCTGCAAAAATCTACTATTATTTATTGAAATTATTTATTATTCTTTTATTGAAAAAACTCATTTCGGAGAGATAAAAAAATCATAATTTGTTTTAATAAACATCTAACAATGTTGAATTTGTTTTGATTTCATTAGAAAGAAAGTAATTTTAAATGTATTAACTATATCATCAGAAAGAATTAAAATATTTTAAAGTAAGCGTACAATTCATACCACCGACATTGTATTACCATAAATATTTCTTAGATTATAAGAATACTTTGAATTTGAATATTCATCTTGCACTACTTTACATGATATATACACTATTTTTTTTATTTCTTAAAAAATCTTTCACAAAAGTACAGTAAAATAATTATTACAATATTTATATAAAAAAAGTGATGCATTTGTTAAGATTCAGTTAGAAATTAAATAGATTTAAATGTATGTACGTATTCAACCCTTTAAGAACGAGAATGCTTTCAGTGACTGAAATTAAGCAATATTAATGAAACCAAAAATTAAAAACCATGAAACTTTTACCCTCAAACCTTGGAAAATCCAGCAGAGGTGGATTCGATGTTTATTTTTAACTTCTATAAACGATTTTATAGACATATATAGCCCCTCAAATTTAACAAATTGTCCTGATAATACCAATAAATGATAATTTTCACACTAACGAAAAATATTTAGTACATTAGTTATTGTACTTTCTAGTTTCAAGAGGTTTTTTTTTTAAAAAAGCTAAAAATATAAAAAAAAAATGTTGAAATTCTTTCATCAACGCGAGAATCTGAAAATTCTTTTCATTTGAGTTTAAATATTTACTCCATAGCAAATAATTGGAGATTTGCAAGATATATTATAAATACCTACAACTATCCACTTTGTGACTAAGTACAAACAGAAAAAAGTAATATTAGATAATCAAAAAAACTTTCTCTATAAAACACTGGTAATCCAATCGGCATTTAAAGGGCTTACAATTGTCAAAAGAAAAAAGAACATTTTTTTTAAATCAGGCATAGGCCTATGGACGTTAAACGTTATCCACTTATTGACAGCTGACAATAATGCTTCAACTTTTACCTACATACTTCGAAAAATTAAAAAAATTGTTAGTCATGTTCTAAATTGCTAATTTTATGATTTTTCGATATCTGTTTAAGGTAATAAATGAAAGATTTGCTAGCTGTTCATAAGTGTATAACGTCCATAAGTGAAGACTCCAGTACCAATAACGTATATCAAAACCAGAGCATCGACTTATCAAAACGGTTATTGTAATAATGCTAGCATCGAGAGTGTTGAATCGGTTGTAACTTGTAACTAATTTGTGGATACACAGTGATGTCCTTTCAGACAAAGATAAAGGTCAGAAACAGACACAGAGCACAAATCACCAATTACACCCATTCCTTAAAAAGGATTGAAGGGTGTCGATTGATGCTTAGAAAACAAGATAACTCAATCGTATCACTTGGTCCATTTTTAC
The DNA here is from genome assembly GCF_024763615.1 of Phlebotomus papatasi. Lineage (NCBI taxonomy): Eukaryota > Metazoa > Arthropoda > Insecta > Diptera > Psychodidae > Phlebotomus > Phlebotomus papatasi. Next base: position 28,346,910 of record NC_077224.1, read on the forward strand.
AGACCCAGCTGCCGAGATGAAATCCTTTTCCTATATGACGGCTCAGCAGTATAAAAGTAATAGCTCCAATGTAGATTTCCCTCCTCAACATCCCCATGAACGGAAAATACCAATTGATAGTGACAGAGTGCGACATAAAATGCGAATCCATTTTCCCTTTCACTATAACACCCTAGAGAGACAATTTATTTTTTCCGTCACCCTCAACCACTTTCTCTCCATTGTCAGTCCTGGTGTATCAGTTTTATGGGACACAAGGAGATGAAGATAATCGTATCCTTGAATAGAATTCCACCTCATGTTCCAGACATTCGCACGATTAACAAATGAAGAGAAAGGAATTCTCGCTCTTTCCAGCATCAAAGGAAGATTTATCATTCCATTGAGTATTGATGACAGAAATTCCATCTCCTCCCTTGCCATGTTCTACCAGAATGATATTCAAGGCAATACCTAGCAGCTGATTACATTCAAAACACGTCTCTTTGTACAATGCAAAGGATTGCACAATTATGCATATGAAAACACCAAAAGGAGCAATGGTATTCGAATAAGAAGCAATTATGCAGAAATACCATTTATTTTTTAAGTTAAATGAGACAAAATAGTTCCAATAAATAATGAACTTTATTTTAGCACTTTACTCTTCTGTAGTGCATCTGCATTATCGACACCAAACAGTCGTATGACAGGAACCAAATACAAAGAAAAATCGATTATGTAGAAGAACTTGTTGAGAACAGTAAAGTGCTAAAAAAGGTATTCATCTTTTATTGGAATAGCACCATTATTCATTTTAAAATTTAAAATTCAATTTAAAAGTAACGAAAAACATTAAATTCTTACATTTATCGCATATTAAATAAAACACTAAAAATAATAAAATTAGACTGAGAAGTAAAGAGCTCAAAAAATTAAGTTTTATTCTTATTATTTTCATTAAACAGAGGTATTACTTATCTATTCTGATTTGTTTCAAAAATGTGCCCAGTATATGATATCATAAAACTCTCCATTTAAAGAAAAAAAGAAACGGACAGATAATCTTAACTGGCTTATGTGGGTGAGATTCTTAACATGAGCTAAATCGGGATGCATGCAAATTCGATTTAGAGCTGAAGTTGGGGGACGCCATTCAATTATCTTGAATCAAATTCGTGTATTTAAACCAATTTAAATATTTATACTTAATATATTTATTATTTTGTATTTAAACCAAAATATCAAGGATTTGGATGGACTGACTGAAAAGTGATATATGGGTGAAATGTGGACCAGAATGTTCTTTATAATTTTGCCGTAGAACTTGATCTCATCGATTACTCAGAAGCCGAGATAATCGACTTTGTTTGTTTGTGACTTGTTTTTTCGCCCAGAGCGCCCCAAGTTTACATTTAAATTTAAATTTGATTAACTTGCATAATGCCATTTTTGAGAAAAATTAGTTTGAATTTTGACGATATCGCAGCGCCACCTGTGGTGATTTTTTGAACTTCCACCTGAAAGTGCTCATCGAAACGAAACCAAAAACCCAAAATTTAGGTCAAAATGTTAATTAGAACCAGAGATAGAGGCCGGTCAATATTCGAAATTTGACCACTTATAGCTCGGGTCAGGGGTTATGGATCGACTTAAGTATTTTTTTTTGTTTGATAGGTATAATCTGCGGCTACAACTCCCTAAAATTTGAGCCAGATACACAAAGGAATTTTTGAGTTATTTAACTTAGAAAATTGAAAAATCTTCTTTTTAAAAATAGCGCCCCTAGTGGTAGTTTTATGAACATGCGATATTAGAAGGAGATGTGACAATAGTGACGCGGCATTTCATGAGAGCTTTTCAAAACGCTTTCGCTTTTTAAATTCTGACAATTAGAAACGGAGTTATGGGCATTTTAAGAAATTTTTTTTGGACCCTTATAGCTCGGGTCAGAGAGGTCGGGGACCTTAAGTTTGGTATTGATCGAAAGCTCTAAAACCAAGCTATAACACACTAAAATTTGATCCCGATCGATGCCATAAGGGCGGAGCCATTGAGAAAACAAAAAAGGGGGGTATTCAAAATGGCGGAAGAGGGGGTGGAGGGTGGGGGGTCAATTCACCAAGTTGCAATTTTCATACGATATATAACCTTTGCCGAAAACCGCAAGTCGATATCTCTCTTAGTTTGGGAGCTATTAAGCTCCAGAGAGCGGCCGGCCGGACGGCCGGGAACGTAACTTAGCCGCCCATATATTCGTGATCAAGAAGTGATGAAAATGAAACACATTTTGGCCAAATTTGAGCTCGATCGGACGACATGAAATTTTGGTAGGATTATAGTAGGTGAGATTATTAAGAATCTCACCTAAATATCGTCTCCTGAAAAGTTGTCACAAATGCTGATTTAACTGACGATATTATAATATGTATTTAATAGTTCACCCTTAAACTATGTTTTTAACTATCAGTTTTGAATTTCATGTAATGAAAATTTTATAAAGTACAATCTTTGAAATGTGTTTTCATGTATAACAGTGTTCTTCTGGCACCTTTATCCTCAGAGCACTGATTTTGTTTCACTCGACAAGCTTTTTGGTTAACATCTGCACGTGAGGCTTTTGCAAATGATGCGCATAACAAAAGGATTTTCAATTAATCTTCTCCCTTTACACATTAGGCCGATTTTCCGGGTCTTTTCCCTTTAGCCTCAACACACTAGAAATTTCAAAAAGAAACACCCATGAATAATAAAGTGAAATCACAATTGCGACACATTAAATAGACGTCATTATAGAATATAGATCCAACTTCATATATTACGTCCGTGACATAATCAAGTGCTTTAGAGGGGGAAAATGTATTTGGAAATTCCGTGAATTCCTTTGCATAATTCTATTGTCCAAAAAACATTTTCAAATTACTCTTCTCTCGAGTAAAGTCATTAATATCCATCTAGAAAGGGTCGAGGTCAGAGACATGAAGAAAATTCTTGAAGGGACTCCAAAGAAATATGATTGATAATAATTTTAATATTTCCATGCTAAGTGTCACTTTAACTTGAATATCTCTTCAACTCTCACTGCAATCATGCTCATGCATCTGTCCAAAGATGTCAAGGATAGTGTCAAGTCCAGGGAAAAATTTATGCGAATTTGTGTTCCTCCTCAATTTCCAAGCAGTGACATCACTGAATTGAGCAGAATGAGGAGAAACAGGACAAAAGCTCCTCATGGTTAAAATTCAAGCGAGCTGTGAAAACAACCACACCATGCTACGGCTTGAATTATGTATTAGTGGTTCTATCTCTAAGGAATATTTTCCCAAAATCTCATCCACCAATCTTTCCATTACTATCATACGAAATGTGTCAAGAATTGCGACATTTGCTCGTATTCCAGCTACACGTAGCTCTGAATTTCATCATTGAGAACTTTCACCGGGGTTAAATGTTCATGTGAGTTCTCGGTTGGTGTGATTTCATGAGGATGAGCCCAGAGGATCAAGATATCTTACTCGATTTAAGCCACACATAAATTGATTTAATCGTTCATATAATTTTATGTAAGGATACATCCTATGAAACAAAATGCTAATAAAATATCCTTGACTCAAGAATGGAGCCGCAGAAAATTAGGCAAAGAATTTATAAAATTAGATTACATTAGGGACTTTAGCACTAGAGAAATCTTTATAAAATAGGTAAGATTATCAAAAAAAATTAATTTCATTGAAGTGTAATTTAACAGTGAATATAATTAAAGACATTAGGTAAGATTCTTAACAAACTCACCTACTATAATTCCTACCAAAATTTCATGTCCTCCGAACAGGCTCTAACTTTGCCAAAATATTGCGACGAATTTGCCTCTTAAATGGCTGGGGGTAGTAAATTATTCACAATAACCTCCCCCCCAGCTACTTTCACACTGCACTATTGTGCCTCCTATAGCCCCAACTACCCGTTTTAAGGCGATAATCGCGGAATATTGGCTTAAGTGTTGTTTTTAGACTTAAACGCTATACTTCGGGAGGGTCACGCGTATGCGTTTGAGTGACAAGGGAGCCAATGTTTGTGGAGAAGACAGAGAAGGAGAGCTTTAAATTTTCCCTTTATGACCCAGACAATTTATTGCCTGTGATACCAATTACAGTTCATAGTGAAGTCGCCTGCTGTGTGAATGGGGAAGCTTATATTGCAGTAGCCGTGTCAACCCCGTCTCAACCCTTATCAGACACGCGCGTCCCCCTTGTTCCTGTGGATGGAATCTATACTATTCCACAGTTCAGATCGAATCATTGAGAGCATTGAGCCAGGCGAGTCACCTTGGGCCTTATTGGAAGCCGAAAAGTAGAACTTCTTTTGTAAGGGGATGAAACTTGAGGATTAAATTCTGAGGATTTTGAGGTGCCCGAATGCCTCTTGTTAGAAAGAGAGAATGGTCTAAGATCTAAGTGTTTTCAAAAAAAATTTTAAAAAATTGATTCCTGGCTTAATAACTTTGGATTTAATTCCAAGAGATATCTAAGTGTTTCCATAAAAAATTAAAAAAAATATTCCTGGTTAATAACTTTGGATTTAATTCCAAGAGATATCTAAGTGTTTCCAAAAAAAATTAAAAAATTGTTTTCTGCTTAATAACTTTGGAATTAATTCCAAGAGATATTAATGCAAAAAAAAATGTTTAAAAATGATTCCTGCTTAATAACTTTGGATTTAATTCCAAGAGATATCTAAGTGTTTCCATAAAAAATTAAAAAAAATGTTCCTGGTTAATAACTTTGGATTTAATTCCAAGAGATATCTAAGTGTTTCCAAAAAAAATTGAAAAATTGAGTTCTGCTTAATAACTTTGGATTTAATTCCAAGAGATATCTACGTAATTCCAAAAAATATTAAGAAATTGATTCCTGCTTAATAACTTGGGATTTAATTCCAAGAGATATCTAAGTGTTTCCATAAAAAATTTTAAAAAAAAAATTATTCCTGGTTAATAACTTTGGATTTAATTCCAAGAGATATCTAAATGTTTCCAAAAAAATTAAAAAATTGATTTCTGCTTAATAACTTTGGATTTAATTCCAAGAGATATCAACGTAATGCAAAAAAAAAATTTAAAATGATTCCTGCTTAATAACTTGGGATTTAATTCCAAGAGATATCTAAGTGTTCCCATAAAAAATTAAAAAAATTATTCCTGGTTAATAACTTTGGATTTAATTCCAAGAGATATCTAAGTGTTTCCAAAAAAAATTAAAAAATTGAGTTCTGCTTAATAACTTTGGATTTAATTCCAAGAGATATCTAAGTGTTTCCAAAAAAAATTAAAAAAATGATTTCTGCTTAATGACTTTGGATTTAATTCCAAGAGATATCTGTTTCCAAAAAAAAATAATAAAAAATTGATTCCTGCTTAATAACTTTGGATTTAATTCCAAGAGATATCTAAGTGTTTCCATAAAAAATTAAAAAAATTATTCCTGGTTAATAACTTTGGATTTAATTCCAAGAGATATCTAAGTGTTTCCAAAAAAAATTAAAAAAATTGAGTTCTGCTTAATAACTTTGGATTTAATTCCAAGAGATATCTACGTAATTCCAAAAAATATTAAGAAATTGATTCCTGCTTAATAACTTGGGATTTAATTCCAAGAGATATCTAAGTGTTTCCATAAAAAATTAAAAAAAATTATTCCTGGTTAATAACTTTGGATTTAATTCCAAGAGATATCAACGTAATGCAAAAAAAAAATTTTAAAATGATTCCTGCTTAATAACTTTGGATTTAATTCCAAGAGATATCTAAGTGTTTCCATAAAAAATTAAAAAAAATATTCCTGGTTAATAACTTTGGATTTAATTCCAAGAGATATCTAAGTGTTTCCAAAAAAAATTAAAAATTGATTTCTGCTTAATAACTTTGGATTTAATTCCAAGAGATATCTGTTTCCAAAAAAAATAAAAAATTGATTCGTGCTTAATAACTTTGGATTTAATTCCAAGAGATATCTACATGGAAGCGAAACTGGTGGAGTTTAGGAGATTTCTTCTTGGGGCGTTCTATGGAACTCTACATCAGCCACACCCCGAGGCTACATCATCCCCTAACTACGCCTGAGGAGTTCGGACATTGAATTCTGAAGTATCATTAGGCAGTAAAATATCAGTGTATTTGTTACAAGGGTGGGGGTTGCTCTATCCATATTCGTAATAATATGTTTTTCCGTACCTCCTGATCTCTAATGTATGGGTGGCTAAAAAACTGCTGCTCAATAGCTCCCGAATTAAGAAAGATATCGACTTGCGGTTTTCGGAAAAGGTATATCGGGTAAAAATTGCAAATTCGCACACTGACCCCCCCCCCCAACACCTCGTCAGCCATTTTGAATACCTCCCATTTTTTTTGTTTTCTCAATAGCTTCGCCGTATGGCATAGATAGATCCACTATAAATTTTAATATGTTATAGCTGGGCCTTAAGAGCTTTCAATCAGTATCAAACTTAAGGTCCTCTGACCCGAGCAATAAGGGTCCAAAAAATGTCTTAAAATGGCCATAACTTCGCTTCTAATTGTCAGAATTTAAAAAGTGAGGGCATTTTGGAAAGCTCTCATGAAATGCCACGTTACTATTGTCATCGTAAGTTGTCAGACTACCTCTAGAAGCAGTATTATTGAAAGGAAAAATTTTCAGTTTTCTAAGTTAAATAACATAAAAATTCCATAGTGCATCGGGCTCAAATTTTACTACGTTTGCAACGCATATTATACCTATGAAGCAAAAAAAAAACTTAAGTCGCTCGATTCCTGACCCAAGTTATCAAGGGTCAAAATTTGGAAATTGACCGCTCTATAGCTAGTAGCATTGCTAGAAGCATTGTAGCATTCTAATAGCCGGATGGTAAAATCTACTATCCTCCTTTAGATTTTACCTTGACCTCTCTTAGATTCTAATATCTGGGTAGTAAATTTTACTGGCCGCATATTAGATGTTAGAATTTAACTGGAAGACAGTAAATTTTAACGGAGGATAGTAATTTGGATTGAAATTACTATCCAAGCCAGTAAAATTTACCATTGTGCTGTTAGAATGTCATTTTGGAATATCGTGGGTGCCGATGCAACGGTTCCCGATATGCTTTGAATACATAGCAATTCGTGGCGCTGCTGGAAGATGCTCGACTGTCATCACAAAGGTCACGTGCTCAAATCTCGGCGCACAGTCGTCAATGTTGGAAAAAGATTTTCACACACCAACATGGCTTGGAATGCAGAGAATGTCATTCAAGAAGAAGCCCCAAGTCCTCAAACAATGTCCAAAAATTAATGAAAATAGGGAAAAATAATTTTTTCCGACATTTTTCATTCTAATATCCGGCTAGTAAAATTTACTATCCTTCTAGTAAAATTCACCATCCGGCTAGTAAAATCTAATATCCGGGATATTAAAATTTATCATCCGGTTATTAGAATTTACTATCCATGCAATAGATTCTACAATTTTTGAAAGTTTCTATGCAGGATGGTATTTTCTACTATCTTTTGAGGCAGTAGAATTTAAAGACACGGTTTCTAGAAAATACCATCCAAATTTTTCTCAGTGTATGATTGATTAACATACACACACATTGAACTATTTTTTTACATAGAGAATTATCTCTTCTGAGGAGAACATTTTAAGACTTCAATTTTCATAAATTTTCAATATTTCTTGTCTAATCAAATAATATTTCTCTCAAAATTGCAATTAAATCACTTTTTCAGACGAACCCTGTACGACACTGACGTAAGCACCGAATATTCTTCAAATAAAAATTTGACCACAAAACCTTTAAATAAAAACATAAATATTCGTCTATTGGGGATTTTCTCATTCTCTCTGCATTACAAATTGACTAAAAGCGTATAGAGTAAAAAAGAATCTCAATCTAAATTTTATATTGTATCAGGAGGGAAATTGATGGTGAAAGTGTTTCAGAGATAAATTCCTCAATTTCTAACCATTTATCACGCACACACGACGTCATCAGATTCTTCTACAGTCTCTGATCTTCCTTCACAGTTTCTCAACAAAGCCATATAGCAACATTATTGGGAACAAATTGTCTGATTCCTTGTCATTCGCTTACAAAGATTGATGTTCAATGTCCTGCCTACGATTCACCGAATTTCATCAGATTCACACAATTTTCCTTTTACACGTGAAGAAAAATGGAACATTCAACAATACAATCAACATTTTGCCACTTTTTTTTTCCTACAATAACGAGAAAAAATGTTAAGAAATATTTAGACCACCGATGATATGTGGAAAATGCCCTAAAGAAAGGACGAAAAGCACAAATGCCAATAATTTCCACCGAACCTAATCTGAGTGTTAATTGGAAAATGGTTATAATGAGAATGACCTCGGGGAATTGCATATAGTGTGCAAATACATAATTTATATGAAAAAATTACATCAATGAACAAGGATGAAGGAACGAGAGGTGGTTTACATCCTTGTTCAGTTGTAAACTTGCACAGTTTTCGATTATGCTATTGTAAAACTTAATTTATACACTCAACGTGATATTTGGAACTTTACATAACAAAGTATAAAAATTTTGTGTTAGCTTTTAGTTTGTTTGAACTTTGTACAATTATAAGGGAATTATTGTAAAATAACAACAAAATTTTGCTGATGGAGAAGTTGTTTTAAAAATGTTTGTACATACACTGAGAGAAATTCGAAAACGTTAAAATAACATTCCGGAAATGTTTATTTTACCCTGCAGTATTGATCCGAAATCGGTGTAAATATTATGCTTTTTAGCAAAAAGTTTCCAAAATGTAATATGTAAAGACTTTATGAAAGGCACTTCCACCGTAGTAATTTCCTAATGTTGTGCTCACTCATTGATTATATTATTCAAGTTTAATAATATAATATAATAATATTGTACAGAAATATTTCTAATGAATTAAAAATATAATTGCTCAAAATTTGCATATAGGCGATTTGACTCTCATACATCGCAAATGTCACACCCGCCAAAAACCTATTTACATAGCCGTCCGGCCAGCCATTTCTACGTAGTACAAATACTTTTGGCGATAGAATGGAAAGATATATCGACAAGCAGTTTTCGGCAAAGGTTGAATATCGGATGAATGATATCAGATTATGATATCAGATACATCCCCCCACCTCCCTTCCGCCATTTTGTAACACCCCCTAATTTTGCTTTCTTAGCAACTCAGACCCTATGACATGGATCGATTACAAATTTTAGTATGTTATAGCTGGACCTCAGAGCTTTCGATTAAAAATATAACTTAAGCCATCTTAACGCCCCTGGCACAAGCTAGATAGGGTCAAAATTTAATTTTCAACAGGCCATATCTCCGGGTCTAATTATCAGAATTTTGGTAATTTAGAAAGCTCCTCTATTTGAACATCTCGATTTCTTTTTACATCCGATTTAACTGAAGGTCCGATTATTCAGAAAAACAATTTTCGAATCTTCGATGTCTAATATCTCGAAACTTCCAATAAAATTTTAGTATGTTGTAGCTGAAGTGAAGAGCTTTCGAACGCTGGGTCGCACTTAGCACTCGCTCTACCCTGACCAGAGTTAAAAAAGAAAATAGTCTGAACGGACCATACCTTCTATGTTTATAAAGCGATTTCGGTGCAATTTAAATATTTTGTATCTGAGATCGAGATCTTTCTAATGATAGGTCGCATCTATTTCTGCCCCACCCCACTTTACCCCGACCCTACCCTTACTATACCGAAATTACCCGTACTCCATCCCTAGTTTATTAACCGATTCTAATAAAAAAAAATCTTTCGTTGGCCTTCTGTACTCAAACTATTTAGAATAGTTTTCGGCATTCATTCTATTTAATTCATTTCAGTCGCCAAAAACAGATTTCTCCACGCGTTTTTTTACCTCTAAAATTCAACTCACAATCGAATTTTCACGAATTTTGAATTGCAAGCACTCCGTGGTTGTCTGTAAAGAATCTCAGCTACCATAAGCTTATCTGGATTTTTTATGTTTTACCCCAATCAAAGGGATATTGGAGATGATAGGTTTTTTTCAATTTAATATTCCATTGTAAGATGTATAAAAGTATATTTTATTCGAAAACGATCATATAGGGCTATTCTATTCTATACTATTTTAAATGTCAAAAGTTAAACAGCTCTTTGAGTGCATTTACAAAATGATTTGGATAAGTTTAAATTCACTTTCAAATTAATTGAACTCTTGAAAAATTTGAACTCTAGTTATATCCAGTTATATTGCTTCCTCATAAAAAATCGTTTTAATTCGATTTTTGCGGTTAATTCCAGTTATGAATAAATAGAAAAATTAGGCAATATATTTGTATAGCTTTATTCGACACATCTCAAAATCTTTCTTCATCTAAATAAATAATTGTAAAACTAACTTTTAGAGTATATCATCGCAGAAACGATTTCGAACGAGATTTCGAGTTTTTCACAAAAAATGCCTCGCTGGAACGCTAAACAACTCATTGAAACTAAAACTAAAACATTCTATAAACAAATAAAATTATTATTTTTATAAGAATTTTAAAGATAAAATTCCAACAAAAAAATTCTCAGGCCTCCATGGAGAAATACCCCGATTAAAATTCTCTTTGTCGATAGAACTATGGTCTGAATCATAAATTTTTAAGTTGGAATTTCATTTTAGTGATGAAATATTTCTCTGTTGTTAAAGAAAGCGAAAATGAATGAAATTCATCAGCTTTTTAAATATTCACTCAGAAACGATAATACCGTCTCATTATGATATTTACATCTATAAACATAAATTTAGCTGCAGCAGATTACTGTTAAAAATGGAAAGCAGCCCACAAGTCAATACTATCTAGCTAGGACATTCCTTTTTTATTTTTCCCCCCGATACTACCCCTCAAAAACTTTTTTTTGGTTTTCTTCGAAAATGGCTCCTAAGATTTTTTTCATTTTCGGGTATTTTTAGAGGTATTCAAAGCGAATATTTCGTCCTTGGACACCCATTTCGATATCTAATTATCGAAAATCACAGTTTAACTACTTTGAAGGGCCTATTTTTCAACCAATTTGTTTAAATTTGGATTTTTTTAAAAGATCTTAAAATTTTCAACGTGTATGTATCGGAATTGATGTGTAGTCAGTCGGTAATATACCCGTAAATGATTTACCTTTCTCGGATTCACTTTTTCATTTGTTTTCGTATTCTTGTTACTCATGCTAAAATATTTTAAAACCTACTTTTCTTAAGCAGTTGCTTATTTCGGAATGGTTTTTCTTTTTAAATTTATCAATCAGTTTAATCGGCAGTTTAAATTATTTTATTTTTACCAGTATTTGGTAAGTATTTTGGTAAAACTGGTAAGCAAAAATGCAAATTAGTATGTTGTAAAATATTATTGTCAAAGGAAAAATTAAGAAGTTGTGAACCATTTTGACATTTCATTTACCAAAATGAACTTTTCTCTTACGAAAATTGAATTTTTTACCTACAAAATTTGATTAATTTATTAACAAAAATATTTTACTCTATAAATTTGCATTAAAAGAAATGAAACTTGAACTTCTTGTGGGTAAGAACGGAAATCTTGTAACGAGGCGAAACTAAATACACCATGGTGCGAAGAAGCTACTTGAGGAATTAAAACAATTCACTGTGGCAAATATCATTAATGAAAGTGAATTATTGCATTGAGTTTAAGCTTGATTAATGACCTCAATTATCATCGTCATACCAGCAATATTTACAGGAAAGTGCTTCCTCTTTGTCACAGTAAACAATACCAACACTTTGATGGTTGTGTGGGTGAAACTGTGCTAAAATTGATAAATGTTGATGACAGGGTATAACGTTGAAATTGCTCATCTAATTAAAATCACTCAATGTTGCGACACAAAATTCAGCCACTTTCGTATGTTAAATTTCTGTGGTCAATTATTCATAGGCCTTAGTAGAGGGAAAGGCTTCTCGTCCTGGGAATTTTTTTTAATGTCAACTCTCAGCCCAAAGGTGTATTTCGCTGGAGTTATCGTGAGTTTTGGTTAACATCCGCCCAAGGGAGATATTTTGTAATATTTTAAGCACTCCTATCCTCGTACTTTTCTCATTCTCTAGAGAGGACAAACAAGAGCTACCATGTGGAAAACGGCAATTTTCCATGGTGTTGGAAAATTAATCGTTACAAATTGCTTTATGCTTCCATTATCTATTTGTCTACTATTACAATAAAGTAAATAGGGGTAATTCACAATGGCCAATCTATACCAAAGTTTAAAATAGATATTATTCTATGGGAAATCCCGAAGATTTTATGGCCGGAAATTGAAAAAGTGAAACTTAACCGTCGCACCATTGAAAATGATCACAGAGGTGTCAACCGCAAAGAAACAAAAAATAGTATAAGTACGGAAACACACGAAACAACCAGTGATAAGCCCAGATAAGCTTATGGTAGATGAGATTCTTTAGGTGACCTCGAAATGTGTGCAATTCGGGGTGCTTGCCACTCGGAATGCGTGCACTCAGGGAAATGGATTTGGGAGACGGGGTTAGAAAAGGGTGTTAAATATGCACCATGACAATCGGGGTTTAGATTCACACCAAAAAACAGAGAAAAAAGTAAAATTCACACCGAATTAGCTTTGTGAAATATAACTCTGTCGAGTGTTATATCCACACCTTTTATACAATTTGTGAAAAGGTGCATAAAAATCTAATTTCGTCGTCCAGGAACGTTACAAATATATCTTTTAAGAAATTAATATTATTCCCTTCCATTATTATATGAAAACGTATCAAAAATATATTACTGAGGGGAATAATTCGCAACATAAAATTTAAACACTAATCGAGTGTTAAATTTACACCACTAACAGCGAAGGGAAGAAAATGCGAGATGAGTGTGGAATCTACACTCAAATAGTGCTTTTTTAACACTTTTCAGTGTTGTTGAACAAAAAATCACCTTTTTCTTTTTCGTATTTCTCGTTTGACTTCAGTCTTTTATTAGCGTCTACTTCAATTTATGCTGTGTAAGTTTTCTCGGTCATTTCGTTTTTAATTCGTGTGATTCAACGAACATTTTTTTATGTAAAAAGGATGAAAAGTGTTTAATTATATCAGGATATTGTAAAGTAAGTGAATTATCTGGAAATAGAACAAAATACTTCGATCTCTTAAAAAAATATTGATGGAGATGCTATGCTGCTTGAAACAACAAGCTGACATAATTTATATTCTCTTAAAATTTTTGCGCAATACTTTTCTCAATTATAATGATTATTTGTTATATTGATTTGGAAATGTAATAACATCAGACTGAATGTTGTAAATTTTAAGATAAATTGTTTTCGTACAAGAGATAATATCATCAGAACAAAAAGTTCAAGCAGCATATGGTATATTCTTAATGCTTCACGACGTTTTTTTTTTTGTTACTTGTTATTTCTTAATAAATTTTGCGATCAATACAGTTTTGGTTTGAATAATCTATTCTATAGTGAATTTTATCATGTCGAAATTTGGAGAAATATCTATTTCTTCGACTACTGTTGATGCAGAGAATGTGCCGTTTATGATATAGCAAAATGGAGACATAGAGACATTGGATTGGAGCTACTTCTATACAGGATTTTACTATTTAACAAATTTTTGTTGGTACACTGAGAAAAAAAAGAGGGTGCGATTAACTTTTTTTCCTCATAACTTTAACACTTTTTGGGTGTAAAAATATATCAACATTTTTTCGTGTTAATTTTACACCTTTTTAAGGGTAAAATTAACATGAAAAAATGTAACTTTAAACCCAATACACCTAAAAAGGGTAATATTTACACCGATTTCGGATCAATAATGCAGGGTAAAATTAACATTTCCGGAATGTTATTTTGACTTTTTAGGATTTCTCTCAGTGTATGTTACAATTTTTTTCTCGCAATTTTAACTATCTGTCACAGATTAAAGAATATAGTAGATATAAACAGATATTATGGATGTAACATATGGCAGGGAAAACGGCTGGAGTCACCGTTTAAGAAGTAATTTGGCCTCGTGGTATATTTCTGTCCAGGAAATGCTGAAGAGATCTTGTAATTGGCATCATGATCTTCATCCTGGTATCAGGACAAAGCATCGTATTCACTGCAGTAAAGGGACAGGAAAAACTCAACTTTTGGACAAAGTTATGTGCATAGGAGTGTCACATTTGTGTCATTAAAATGAATACTAACGACGAGTGTTTTGCTTCAAAAGATCAACTTTTACAAAAGGTACAGGTTTTACTTGATACTCACAATTTATTTTTAAATCAGGATCCTTATTTTTCTTATTATTTTTTACTTTATTTTGAACATGTTTTTCAAAATCTTTACCGAAATTAGTAAGATTTTTTTTAATCAATTGTAAATATTAAATCATTCAAAATTTAAGACATAACGGGAAACTTAAAACAATTGTCCATTCCAATTTGTTCAAAGTGATAAAATAGACTATTCAAAATTATTTTCGCAAAACCAAAAACTGGAATACTTTGAATTAAATTCTACGGCCACTTAGTCAATATAAAAATGTTTTTTTTCGTTCATTGATAAATAAGAATTGTCTACAAAATTTATGTTCTTTTATTTTGGTTGTAAATAAGTGTAGATTTTAATTCAAGCAATTTATTTGAAAGATATTTATCTAAGTTTTTTATTTATTACTCATTTTATTTTAAATTTTAAAATTCTATTTTAGAATAAAATAATAAAGTAAGGATAAAAGTAATGATTTAACGATGATTTTGTAAAAATTAAATACCAATGTAAGGAAATGTATTTTACAAAAAAGGTTTGATAATAAAAAAGAATCATTAAAACCATATTTCTCGTTTTTTTAATTATGAAAAGGAAACAATAAATTATAAGAGGAAGGGTAATTTGAACACTCGACGAGGGTATGAATATTTCTACCATAGATGGTGTAAAAATAACCCTTCGTGGGGGTTTCCATTTCGTTTTATAGCGTCGGTGTAAAATTCACACTAGATGGGGTTTGATTTTTCTGTTCAATCTTTTTAACCCCCGCCTACCAAATTTACTACCGGAGAGGTTTGGTTGATTCGGGGTTAGAATTTGGTGTGAAAAATAACCCCCGATTTGTCCATTTTTCACATCCGAATTTTTCTCAGTGTGAAAATTCGACTGTGAATTGAATTTTAGGGGTAAAGATTCGCGTCAAGTGAACTGTTCTTGTCGGTCGAAATGGATAAAATTGGCTCATATATCTAACTTTCCTCATGTATCTAACTATAGCTATCTAATTTTCCCATATATCTAATGGAAACTGAACTTTAACGTAACAAAACGATTGTAGATCTAAATTAATTTATCGTTAGTTAAATCAGCATTTGTCGTAACTTCCTTTTGACAACTTTTCAGGAGACGAAATTTTCAGTTCAGCTTTATTTTTCTTAAAAATGAGGCCCGAATGCGATACTTTTGAGTCAAAATAATAAAAGTGGCACTAATTAACTGTAAGTTAATTTGAAAAAATCTTTATTAAATGATTTAAAAGCTAAGATATTGAGATATATGTTAGGAGAAACACAATAATATTTTATAGTAAGTTCCATCGTTTATAAAGCCGTAACTTCCAATGTATGGAAATCTTGGAAGTTACGACAATTTTCTAAAATGCATTTATATCAATTTGAATTATTCTAGTGATAATAAGCGCCTTGATTTGACTAAATTTGTCAATTAAACTGTTATGCCTATCCCCAAAAAGCTTTTATTTCATAAATTTTATTGAATAAATTTTGTGTACTGCGTCGGCCGCGTCGCTTGTTTTGAATTAATGACAGATGAACAGGGATTTATTCTTACTTTTTTCTCACAAATATTCAATTAAAATGATTTAATGTTGCATTATTCGCAGTGTCTTTGGATATTTGGAAGAGTTTGTGAACGTTTTATTTTTTCTGCAAATTACAAGCCACGCAAAAAGCAAAAACAAGTTACGACAAATGCTGATTACTAAAAATGTTGTATGGAAATTTGTCGTAACTTCCCCAAAAATGGAAGTTACCACAAATTCTGATAAATTTTTCTTAATTAAGGGCACTTACGATAATTTTTGTTTAAAATAATTTTTATTGGGCTTATAAAAGTTTCTTTTTCTCGAGTGCGTTTAATAAACAAAATTACGTTGATTCCAAATAATATATATCCCAAAATCGCAAAAATGAAGTTACGATAAATGCTGATTTAACTGACGTTATGTCTAGATCCAGCTTTCTTTAGAAATATGCGAAAAATAGCGTTTTCAATGCAGCCCCAACATAATGTGGCCCCACTTCCCCCTATTCTTGATTTAAAATTGACTCTTGTAAAATATTCTTCTTATCACATCCCATCATTTCACATTTCTGCATCAATTTCGTCCTGATGCTTGTAATTTTTCGCGATATGATCATTCCTGGCAGGATTGCTATGTGAAGGCAGATGACCTAGGGAGAAAAAAAACATTTATAAGAAAAGCCTGTGTTCCCGTGGTGAGTACTCTTTATTCTACCTCTCTTAAGGGATGAATAAGTTGCTGATCCTGAGTTGATCGGTAAAATAGTGCCAAACTGGAACTAAAAATTGGCAGATCGGTATCAGTTACCGTGACCGGCATCTACCCCTTACACTGAGAGAAATCCGAAAAAGTTAAAATAACATTCTGGAAATGTTAATTTTACCCTGCAATATTGATCCGAAATTGGTGTAAATATTACCCTTTTTAGGTGTATTATGGGTTAAAGTTAGCCTTTTTCATGTTGATTTTACCCTCAAAAGATGTAAAATTAACATTAAAAAATGTTGATATATTTTTACACCCGAAAAGTGTTAAAGTTATGATGAAAAAAAGTTTATCGTAGCCTCTTTTTTTCTCAGTGTAGTCTTTCTTTACATATTTACATATTATTGTAACTATCAATATGTTTTTTTGGCATATTGCTTCCCACTTCCACAATAAATGAAATGTACTTAAAGTTCAATTAACGATGATAAGCTCAAATGAAAACTAAAATTCTTTTCAAGGTTTTCATAGGTAATCTCAACTTAAAGTGGTTGCAACTTGGAACTCAATTGACACTTTGGCAAAGTAAAAGATGCATCAGAAGGTAGAACATTTTGCAACGATAACAATTGGCGAGAATCCTAATAATCTTATCCTATATAACTGCTTGATAAAGTATCAAAAACTCATGAAGCCAGGTCGACTCACACCTCATGAGTGAAATGGAAATTATAAAAATATTCGCAAATTATCACGCAATATCTTCTTCGTCTTCTTCGAACTCTTTTACCACAGCAAAAAAATAAAAGCTTTATGCCCAGACAAAGCTAGAGAGCTTTTCGGCGAAAAAAAAGCATTTCGATGGCATTTCTCGTGCTCATATCCAGCAGTGGGGAAATGCTAAAAAAAAGTTCCAATGTTAATTGTACTTTTAGTTACTTGTTTGGATTTTTCCCATTACTATTTATTTTTTTTTTATCTTTCCTTTTTGCTCTGTGTTTTTCCCGTCATTGACCGTCCACATCTGCTCCGAAATGAGCTGAGAATGTGTGGGAATTTTGCACACATTTCATGGTCAAAATTTATGCATGTTTGACTGTTATATTTTGAATTTATCCTTTTTCTGGCGCCCATGCGCTTCCCAAAAAGAAAAAAAACTAAATTCGGGATTTATGTCGATAGTAAATGGGCTGTAGAAGGAATTGGGATGACTTCCTTTGGCTAGCAAAATATGAAATATTGCCTGGCGTCATCATCTGGTGAGCACAAGGCGCTTAAGAAGACCATCCCATTTGCACGTGAGAATTGTTGCACTAAATTTTTGTGTGTTGGGAAGGAAATTCCCATAATTTTCTCACCATCCCTTCTTCGCATTCTAATTACGGCTAATCTGTCCAATGTGTTATTCCTGCCAGGACTTTACCATTTTGCATTTTTATTTATTGTAGACACCCCATTTCTCCTGGGTTTTTACGTATGGTCCTATCTTTTATGACCTACAAAATAGCCTAAGCGCCGGGCAATTTTAGTCAATATGGGACCAGTAATTTTGCTCAAAATGTCTTGCAGATGCTGCAAGGAAAGCACACCTCTGGGAAAATACTCTGCATTTCTTGGCACATGTGTTTTTTCTCGTATATACCTTCTAGACTCAGAAAAGGGGCGTTCAACTGCCGAGGCGAAACATGTTGAACAGTGTTTTCAGTACAAGATCGACTGCCGTCAAGCGTACACGGTAATACACGAAAAAACGACTCCGAGAGTCACAAGAAAAACCTGAACACACTCGGGTTATTCTCAAACCGCGAAAACACTATAAAGTCCGTCAAAATAGTTCAGTCTTCGGTGAAACTAAACAAATTTCCCCATCATGAATATGTGTCGCAAGTGATAATAAGAACTTCAACATGTCCAAGAGATTACTATCGTGCCAAATTACTTAATTATATATGTTCAGCATTTAAATCAGCTTTAAAAGTTCCTAATTAACCACTTCCAAAATCTCAGTATTAATAATTATTTTATTTGTTAATTTTTCTAATTTAACTTGAGTCTATAGTGAATCAGTGTTCAACCAATTAATTAGTTTTGGTGAATAAAGCATACAAGACGAGAGACTACCAAAAAGACTGAATTATCTACACTGTCTAGCGAGACACTTTTTGCCATCAATTAATTTACCGGTAAGTCAATTACATTCAAATACTCTCTCGTTTGTATACCTTGTTATTTCCCCGCCATTTACCGAACAATATATGGAATTGCTAATGTAAACAACGCATAAAATTTCTTCTTTCACTCTATCGAATTGACTTGCTAATTATGCGCATGTTTGTGTGTATACACAAGTGTGAAAAAAGATAAGAGAATTTCATATACATTTTTTTTTGTACAAAAAAAAATTATCGTACCGGCAAAAAAAGTAACAGTTTGACAAAGTGGGATCCCCACATTTCTCCATAATTAGTTACACGAGGAGTTAGAAAAAGAACTTATTCCGTTTTACTATGACCAATTTTCGCAATGGGAAAATTGGAAGTACAATTTACAGATTACGATTTGGCTAATACCTTTTTCGCCAAAATGTAAACAAAGGTTGTAGTCATGCGTGGAAAAATTTACGTCATGTCTGGATTCCGGTGAAATTTTGCATCATGATTAATCAGTGTGAGATATTTGGGAAATTACGATGAGGTTCATATAATTAGCTAAATAACTTATAAAGTAACATATTAGATTTCTTAGAATCATGTTACTTAGAATGATTTGAATTAATTGTTTAAAGAACCGGTTAAAAATATCTACGACTTTAAGAGGAACAACCTTTCTGAAATAACGCAGGACTGAGAGACCAAGTTTATTCTAAATGATCTGAGCCCACATCCTCCTTAAGGAAATAGAGTTTAAAAATGGATATATTTTAACATTTATACAAGCATAAAATTCTCATATTGCAGATTCACGATATTAACTTTCGTAATTAACAATAATAAAAATACTATGTTTTTGAGCAATCAGATATTCTAAATCTAAAAGCTGTATTTTATCTAAGACAGTCACACTTCTTACACTTTTACCTGAAAAGATACAGATGTTAGGCTTTAATAACTTTCAAAATTTGGGAATTCCTTGTACCCTTGCATCCAACAGCCTGAAAGAAGAAACCTCTAGGAAATCCCTAATAATAAACAACCAATTTTTAACACTAAGAAATAAAATATGTGCACAGTAATCTTTGATTCTTTTTTCCATCTCGATTATTTTATTTACTTACACTGAGCAGGGTAGTGATAGCACAATCTCATCAAAGGGGTTACATGGGTGAAAGGAAAGTCAATTACATAATAATTAGGTATAGGAAAAAGCGCGCTACCTTCGGACGACCCAAGCTTCTAAAAACTCAATTTCTTTTTAATTTTCCTGATCTTTTTATTCCTGAAAAGAATAAAATGTTCGAAGCTTGATTGGTCCGAAGATAGGGCGCTTTCCCTACAATTGTTAAGAACTTCATCTCATACTGATCACATTACTTGGGTTTAATTTCCGCAATTTTTAAGAAAACTTTATCACTTTATACAAGATGGCAAGGGCATTAAAACAGGTCATTAAGAATTTAAAAAAAACTGTACATTTTCATCATCTTCATTTACAACCGTTTATCCCTATTGAGGTGGGGGGGGCCTATGACATTCAGTTTAGCAGTCCACGTCTGTCGATCCTCCGCTACTTCAGGAAGATGTTCGAGTTTGATATCAAGGTGCTCCAACGCAAGATTCTGAATTTGATTCAGCCATCTTGTCATAGGTCTGCCCCAAGGGCGACGCCTCCTCACAATGGCCTGTGTAACTTTTCTGGGAAATGTTTCTCCTGCATATTTTCTCTATTAAAAATTTATTTAATTCAAACTCTTATATATAGTTATAAAAGTACAACATTTAATTTACAGTATATTTTCTAAAATTTTCATTAAAAAAATGTAAAAAGAATTCAGCATTTGGTACACGATCTTCGGAGACTTAAAAAAACTTGCTTAGCTGTGAACAAAATTACTCAGACTTGGTTCTGCTAAAATCGAAAAACCAAATATTTCATTTTAGCAAAGTAGTTAGACTTCTTTCAAGAAGTCTTTCATGCTTCGCAGATAATCTAACTTCGAGCATTTTATATTTTTCCCATATTCTTTTAATAAACCTGACCTCATTTTTTCAGAAATGTGTGACTTAAGACGTGCTATTAAAATATATAGCCACAGATAGGTCAGATTAATTAAAAGAATATGAAAAAAAATATGAAGAGCATAAAGCCAGAATATATGTGCGGAGCCAGAAATATTTCCATTACTTGAACAAATCCTCACCTACAAGTGAGATACAATTAATAAATCTTAAAACAACCACAATTGACATAATTTAAGGATCAATGGAGTAAATAAAATGTTGTGAGAATATCACATAATATAATTGACTTCTGCAAATGTCGTAAAAAAAACTATTCTAAAAATCTTCTCAAAAATCATTTTCACTTATTTTTACCATTCTCTCTACGTCTAGGTCTCGACTAACAATGATTAAATTTTTCCAATTTTTTATTTTAAAAATAATTAAAAATAAATAAATTTTACTAATTAAAAACTGGAAAGTCTTAATTATCTTAAATTAAAAATTTGTAAAGCGTCCGAATCAATAGCAGAATCCATTTAATCATAATATTTCTTACGCAATATTTCAATACTTAACATAAAGTTTTTATAATTAAATTTCGTTCATTTCTATTAACAATTCATTCAATGAAAATTATATCACTTATAAAATTAGTAGAAGTTGTATATTTTTAAGCTTTAAAATTAATTCAAAAGGTTTAAATTTAATTAAAATGCATTTGAGACATTTGGAGATTACTGAAAATTATTTGGGTATTTCCAGAAATCTTAATGCAATAATAAAGCATAGAGAATAATTTTATTTGATGAATAGGATTCCTTTAATTTAGCCGATAACTTTTTCTTGGGTATTTCTTTAAAAAAAAGGGAAACTTTATTTTGGGAATTTCCAACAGCTGAGAGACATGCTAAGAAGTAACATGCATAATTATCACTTCTAACTGAAAAGTAAATTAATGCTAAATTATCATGTTTCATATCTACTTTCCTTGTGAAATTATTTTAAAATTGATTAAAATAATGCAGCGGAAAGGCAGATGTTTAAAAGGAAACCTTAAAGCATGGCTAAGATCTCAAAGTGTTCATTTATAGAGCTATATACACAGTGAATTATTCACAAGTATTTGCTAATTAGTAATGGGAATATTTAGTCTTTCCCCGACTCAATTCACCATACATTTTGTTTGTTTGCTCAATTGATAATTCAAAATGATCGTGTGAGGGAATTTCAGAGCTTTCTCATGCACAAAAGTAGGAGGATTCATTGAATAAAAAGTGCGAAAAATATATATATCGATGGTATCAATTGTGGAAATTCCGAAACTTTCCAACGGCTATGAATGATTTGAATTTCGCATCTTTTTTTTCTCCCAAAATTCCCATTGTGCGACTTTTCTCCATACACATTAAATATGCTGCTGCTGGTATATTATCGCATTTAGCCCATCTGTATACTTCGCGGCCTCTAACGAACTTAAAATAAGGGGTACTTATCTTTTAATGTGAAGAAATAAAAAAATCAAAATTTCAGAGTTTTTGGACCTTCTTTAATTTAAATAGTTCATTTATTTTGTTAATGCATTGAAATTATATTTATGTTGCTATTCCAATAAAAAAATGTGCATGTTTTTTTTAGCACTTTACTGTTCTCAAGAGCTTCTGCCTTATCAACTTTTTTTTAGTGTTGGTTTCTGTCTTGACTGTTTTGCGCAGTCTGCGCCATAGACTAAAGCCACTAAACAGTCGTTACAGAGACCGATACAACGAATAGTAGAGAACAGTGAAGTGCTAAAAAAGACATGTTGATTTTGCATTGAAATAGCACCATTATGCATCCATTTAATTCAAAAACCGATGGGACATTTGTTCTATTCCAATGAAAAATTTAAAAAAAGGAAACCTTCCTCTTGAACAGTTTTTTAGTACATGGATGTTCTTATATGCTTATGCGTAATAGATTTTTCTTTTGTATAGAATCCTGTCATGACTGTTTTCTTGTCCTTGCCATGTTCCAAACCAAACAGTCGTGACAGGACCCAACACAAAGAAAAGTCTATTATGCAAAAGCATATGAGAAATAATGTACTAAAAAATGTTCACTATCCACTGATCTACTAAGGCCAGTGTTATGAGTTTTTTGACCAACATTGGAAATACATTGGAAATAATAATATTTTGCAAATTTACGAAATACCTAAGCTAACCAATTTAATTGAATTCTAAAGAACCGTCAATTTTTTTTAATTAGAACTGATTATTCTTTTAAGATTCCTTTCATTACATTCGCCTACGTTTTAAACAGTTTTAAATTTAAAAAAATATTTTTCTCTTTTTATTTTAATAAAATATTTTAATATAAGTTGGGGTGATGAATAGAATAATATCTTTAACTTTGAATTTAAATAAAAAACTGTCTACTTTATATTAAAAACCGACTAGATCCACATTAATTGGTTAAAAAAAGACATAAAATTACATAAATATGGTTTCTCATTTAAATTAATTCGTTTCTTATTAATATTTAATTAAATTTATTAAATTGATAATTTATTTTTTTATTTATTTACTCACTTATTAATATCATTAATTTTTATAACAAATCGTATTGTTGCTTATCGAGTTTATTAAAATCAATTAATTTATTGGGCCAAGCGTGTCATTTTATAACAAAAGTGTACATCAAAATCTTGTATTGTTTATTTTTTTATAATACAAATATAATATAATATAAATTAAAATATATCTATAATCGCTATAATATTTGCAACATTAAATGAGAATCATCTTAAAATTTTAGTATGTTATTGTGATACCAGGATAATACTGTTATTTTTTCTTTGTTTAAAAATCTAACAAATAAGGAAAACTTTTTTTACTTTTTTTCTAGAGCTCTTATTGTCTTATATTTTATTAATTAATTAATTAATTAAGAATAGTTATGAGATTACTATGTCGAATTTATTTTAGACTTGGATTTTAATTTGTCACAAGAGAAATTTAGTAAAACCCAGTTCTTGGGGATTTTGTACTTAAAACCATCCTAGCCAAAGCTTCGTGGTAAATTGACATTAAGTTTTTTGACAAACTTCTTTAACATGAGAACACCCAATGTAGATCTACGAACTAAATTCATATTGGGCGAAATGGGGCATTTTTGAAATGGGGAAGCTTTGAAATTGGGCTTTTTCTTACTATTTTT
This sequence comes from Phlebotomus papatasi, assembly GCF_024763615.1. NCBI lineage: Eukaryota > Metazoa > Arthropoda > Insecta > Diptera > Psychodidae > Phlebotomus > Phlebotomus papatasi. The sequence continues at coordinate 28,370,822 of NC_077224.1, forward strand.
AAATAATATAGAGCCTTTACATGATATATTTTAACTTCAGAAATGATTTTTGGAGCTACACTCAGTCCCGGCATTAAGTCTTTCGGGATTATGCACCTGACGAAATTATGCACATACAATTATGCAATTTTGCCTACCCTTGGGAGTCATTTATTAAATCATTTTTGAAATACGCCTAAATGTATACTATGTTGCGACGCTGGAAATTTGAAAACATTTTGCTACTTTTTCAGAATAAAACTTTAATTTCTTTTATTAAGGTAATTATTTTTTAAATATTCCAACCATTTATTGAAGATCTCTGGCTAAAGAGTACTGTTTGTTAAAGCATTTCTATTAAACAATTGAATCTTTTTGTTTGAACTACTTTTACTCCGCGCGAAATTCGTTTCTACGGTCGATTTATTCAAAAGAAAGCCCCTGCGAGTATGCAATTTTTCTCGATGCGTAATGTCATTTCGCGCGTTTTTTTCAGTCCCGAAAATGTGCATAATCCTGCGACTGAGTGTAAATTATATCATCAGTGTATTATCATTTTCAATTTAAATTAGGAGAAAAAAAGCTCTATTTTTAAGCTGCCCCATTTCAAAGGTCCCCCTGCGATAGACTGTTTTATGCACATAGCAACTGATATAATAACCCCTTGATGTCCACGATGATCTGAAACCTCGTCTGAAACACTGTATCCATTGTCAGGCTGGCCTCCAAAGTTGTGTGTGCATCTGCGAGAAGACGCGGGTTCCAGCTCGAAAGTGGGATTATATTTAGTCAATGCACGGAAATTCTTGCCTTTTTGAGGCCTCTACTCTCTGGGACTTTCCAAACAGCCGCCATACAAGCTAAACTTATATTACCAGTGAAATTCCCCTGGCGCATCATTCTTCAATTTTATTTCTCCACTACTCATCCATTGACTTCTTTTGTATGCTTGTACGAAGCAATTAAACTTTATCACTCTGGCGGGTTAAGAGACTAAAGAGGCGGCCACTATCCTCTCGAAAAGCAATTAAAAAAATGTTTTTTTTTATATGCTCTCTCTCTAGATGAAGTACCCATCCATCGTGATTTGTGGAATGTTTAGATGACAATTTAATGATTTTTCTCATGGCATGAAATTTTGACATAACTTTGCGGTTAGATATCTGCGGTTACACATTTTTCACCACGAATATTGATTCAGCAAAAATTTTACTGCGACTTCTTGGAAATTAGTGTGCCAATGAATTTTTTGCGAATGATCGCCAAATGCGGTTTTATTGGAATTTTTGTGCAAGCACGTGCTCAAAGGACTAGTTCCTTTTGGCGGGAAATTTCCGATGCTCATGCCCTCGGGCGGTGAACTTTTTCCCTTCTCCAGAAATTCCCCACCACAATCGTTTATTCACCACATGCACATATACACACACGCAAAAAATGCTCAAATCCAACATACAAAACACGTTTCTCATCGCTCAATGAACGGAGCAACTCGCCTCACGAAACTTTCATTTGTTAGTTAGTACTCGAGGTAACGTTTCAGAGTGCAGAAGGTATTTTGTGCTCAAGCGCAGTATTTTTTTTTATGAAAATTCGCTGTGTAATTCTTATCCATGAGATAATTCCCAAACGCGACATATCACCATAATTATGTTATTGAATCACAACAGAACATCGTGTGTTATCAATATATTTCAGTACGATTGTGTTAAGAAATAGAGATATTCCCTACTGTTACTTATTAAAGTCTCTAGTGCGGAAAGTTTCACATCGGATTCGCCATCTTGTGAATATTTACTTGGGATTTTAAAATAGAAAAATTAACATTTTCCCAAGTAGTGTGGGCTTTTCTGGCGAGTTAATCTCGCTAAGCAAACAAGTGTTATTTTTTTTTAAAAAACAAATTTCCCGTGTTCTTCAATTTCTTCCTGGACTAGGGAAGTGAAAATTCCTCTGGCGGGGAAATAGTTTTGAAGAGTGTTCAAGAGAGAGACTGTAGAGTATTTTTTGTGTGTGAACTAAAGAGATAAATTGGCGCATTTTTGTATCCAATATGTGGGATCCGAAGGAGACGTCGTCTGAAGCAAAGGAGAGGAAAAATCGGGAAGCCTCTGGAACAGATCTAGGTGGCAAACATTGCGAATTTGAAGTGTCTCAGGGTGGCGATTCTGGCTTTATGTCATCCGAACAGTGCATGTCTCTGAGTGAGATACAGAGTGACGAGGGCAAGGGGTCCAATATCAGCGCACCAGACACCACATCCCGGAGCACACAGGACCACAAGTCCAAGATCACCAATACGTCAAGTGCCCTAGATTCGGGTGTTATTTCTGACAGTGGGGTAATATCATCTGGGCAAATGTTGCTGGACCGGGAAGTGAATGACAATGTGTCGGAGTGGTTCTGCAATCTGAACCTCAACAGCCAGCCCATCAACAACCTAAGTGGCCAGAAAAGTTCAAAAAGGGAACGACCACTTGAGGTCACAAAGTCACAGACATGCGATGTTGTACCTGCTGTTCAGGAGCCCTGGGAAATGTATTATCTCCAAAATTCAGATGGTGACACGTAAGTTTTCCCAAAAAAAAAAAACTATAAAACTCATTTACTTGATCATTAGTCCGTTAAGGGTCCCTCCTACAGGGTAGTTCGAACTGAAGGTCTACCAAAGCCAATGATCCCAATTGAGATTGACTTGCTGATAAAAAGCAACAGTTTACTCAAGTCATAATTTTTTTTGAGACTTTAGTCTTTTACAACCATGTGGACTTAATGTGAAATTCTCATGATTCATTTACAGTCTTTTGAATTTTGATGATATTCACATTCTGACGGATATGCTGATCATCTGGAGAATTGATCCCGGATAAGCTTTTTCCCATTCTCCAGATACTATTTGTAAGGAATGTGTTGTATAGCTTATAACATATATATATATTAAAATTCCGGAATACATTTTTTTTTAATAATTCTTATTAGAAAGATCAATTTCTTTAACCATTTTAAATTATTTCTTAATTGTTTCTAAATGAGCAACATCATATTACACATACGTTTTAAGATTGAGAACAGTCATATTTTGAACACACTTAATGCCACGTGGCATAGGAACTATATCTCTTGGTGATTTCTGAGTCACAGCGACGTTGCCTGTGCTTTTGTCTAAGCACGATAAAAAGACGTAAAGACCCACAATGTCAAACTACAGCTTACAGATCATGAGAATAATCGAGAGATGTTGAATCACGCTGGAGTTTCCAAGTGTGAATTGGAATTTTTTTTTAAATAATTTTCTGTAGTGTCTCAAGTCCTTCACGCAGGATTTTCCAAATGATCAATGCTTGACATTTCTAACAGGTGGATTTACCTAAAGTTAGAAAACCAAAAATTTTTCTCTCGCAGTTTACATGGTCTTTCAAAGACAATTTATGACACATTTACATGGTTAATAGGGTAAAGTGGGTAAAGTACTCAAAAAGGATCAATCCCTTTGCTCTGAGGATAATTGCTTTTGAACTTGATCCTAAAAATAGATAACCAATTGGCTGATGGAGGTATGTAAAAATGTTAACGTCTTTTTTTTTCGCAGGCACCTGCATTTGGCGATATTGGATGGATATGAGGAGGTGGCGAGAGCCCTCATCAGAATGAACCCCTACCCATGTCTCCTTGACATCCAGAATGATTTTTTCCAGACACCACTGCATCTGGCCGTGATCGTGGGTCAATATACAACAGTAAGGCACCTGATTTTGGCGGGTGCTGAGGTAAGAAATTGAAGATTTTACAGTGAAAATACTTGTGGGTGGAAATTGTGGGGGTGTGTGGGTGGATAAAATATTTGCCCTCTCAGTATTTTCTCCCACCATTTGGCAAAATTGCGATAATGAAGTATGAATACGACGCTTTGGAAAATCCGAACATTGTGAAACACTCAAATTGTTTTTATTACACTCGCACAATTTTTTTCGCCTAATTTTTTAACCACAAAATAGGTGGCAATTTAAAGGTAAAAGTCTGCAAACATAGACAACACGTACGATAATCCAAACAGAAGAGACTTTGCGAGATGTTGAAAAATTATACTAAATATACAATTAATTTACCAACTTTGATGATAGTGTGTTTTTTAGTGTCAGAAAAATGACTTGAAGTTAAAGCTAGAAGATCAACCATCTTTAGTTTTAATATTATTAGGAAATATACAGTCCTTCGGATGACTGGGGAGGGGACTGGGGTCGGCTTGAAATTGTACGTAAGGAGGAACTTCATATACACTGAGAGAAATCCGAAATCGGTGTAAATATTATGCTTTTTAGGTGTATTAGGGGTTAAAATTACCCTTTTTATGTTAATTTAACCCTTAAAAAGGTGTAAAATTAACACTAAAAAATGTTGATATATTTTTACACCTAAAAAGTGTTAAAGTTATGAGGAAAAAAAGTTAATTGCACCCCCGTTTTTTTTCTCAGTGTAGGCACGCTTACACAAAAGCACCCTTCGGGTCTCATTTGGTGCAAGGCGTACTAAACGTACAAAACATTACATGATGATACTAAGTATATGTATCACGTACCCAGCGAGCATCAAATGCTAACGAATTTCAATTCAGCTGATAACATGTAGCTAGCCTTAAAACGATAGTCGCGAGACAGTGCCATTTCTATATATTTGATTGGCACTTTTTGTTCGAGAACTACTGACGGGTTAGCATACTTTCGCCGTTTGGTTCAGCAAAAAATGCTGAAAACACTGTCCTTTTCAGCTAACTGTGCTCGCTGGGATATGCACTGTTTATACATTTATACAGTTGGTTCCACCGTGTACCTGAACTTTATGGCAGTATACGGAGAAGAAAAGGATTCGATTCATTATAAAATGAGAGCGAATCTAAATGAAGCTCTGAGTGTAGCGAAACCTAATGGCTTCTACACACTAGTAGAAATTTCTTTAAAAAATGCCTTCTAGTGTGTAGACACCATTAGACAACAAAATGTGATCCTACCTTACTTTATGACGCCATTTTTGTTTTCCTTGCTCTCTCAGATATATCCTATAAAAATTAATAAACCGGCTCAGGAATTTGACCAAAATTTTCACAGTATGGGACATGAAAATTTCTACCTACTATCCATAGGAGAGTTATCTATGTCTCAACCCGTTACGTAGTTTCATCAACACACATAGAAAGGCACTTTGTTAAACTATAATTTGTAATTTGTGGTTAAGATTTTCGAATAAAAAAAGATAAAATGTAGAGAAAATAGAGATATGATTCGGCAACAAGCCATTTCCACCACAGATTGCAAGACATTGCAAAGAGAAAATATGTAGATTGTCAAAAATTTTAACACTTATATTCACCATTTATTTAAGTTGAATTTGACTATACAGTGAAGTTAGCTACGCATACAGGTTTTCTATTCAAATTCAAAATCTAACGGATTTTGAAGATCAATATCAATGTAAAAGGCACTTTACAATAGTGCTGCTCTTTTGGCAAAAGCAAAGCGAGTTTGCGGACTGAAACACAAGACTTGAGTTTATTTCAAGAGGTTTATCTTATACAGGGAAGAGAATGTGGTTTAGAAGCGCAAAAAGCTCCACTACACACACCTGAAGCATTTTTCATTTATCCATTGTGCCTGTGTTTTCTCGTTTCCCCTATCATAATATATTAAATTGTGGAAAGTCCGCAAGGTGAGAGAGACAGCAGAGGTATTTGTACGAAACACCATTTGAGGTGATTATGAATGATATCAGCAATTTTTACACAACGGCTATTATTGTGCGAAACTCCGCGTCTGGGATATTCCCACAATATTCTTCAATATAAACTTTTATAGAGACATGTACAGCAGTCCACCTGTATAGCAATATTGGTGACGAATGCGATTTTTTTTTCTTTAATTTTTGGTTTGGATACATTTACCCATCTCTTTTACCTCCATTTCTTCAAGTGAGGCTTCTTGTATTTTTTTCCCGAGGCTTCACCTTCAAAAATCTCTCCACGCACCTTCAAGGTAGTGACGTGTAATTTCTTTTTGATAGGAATTGGGGAATTTCGTAAAATATCTGTGTAGGTGGTTAAGTACAATGAAAAGAGAAAAAAAGAATGTTCCGTAACGCTTTTTTGCACTTAACTGAATTTCTTCTTCAGAGTGCAAATTAACCCATATGCTCTGCGGAAATTACTTTCTGGCGAAACGAATTCAATTTAACGCAAATTTAAATGAAGATGATGAAATTGACAGGTATTTTCAAACAAAATATTTGATTTTTTGGAATAAGAAAAATTGATCAATACGAGAGCGAGAACTCGTGAAATGTCGTAAATGTTCGTATGTGTAACTTTAAAATGTCAAATTTAAATTTAACGTAAAATTAACGTAAACTTTAAAGTTCCACAAATAGAATTTTCAATCTAATTTCTAGTTCTTTCTAGATTTTTAAATCATAAAATAGATGTTTAATTGTATTGTTTTTTTTTTCTAATAACTAAGTGATTAAAGGAAAAAAATGTTTCTGTTTTTGTTGTCTTCATAACTGAAGCTTTAATAGATTTAACAGTTATTATCGTTATTATCGAGAAGTGACAGATGAATTCTCAAGAAATCCAATTTAAAATGATGTTTGATCTCCTATTTAATTTAGCTTCGAACAACATTTCTATATATTAGCCATCAAGATTTTTTTTTTAAAGTCTGCTTGGGAAAATACCAAACTTTTTAACATGGAGGAAATGTAAAGCTTGAGAGTGGATCTTTAGCTGGAGATTGTAACATTATAATGGATCTATTAGATGAGATCTATACAAGAAACATGCCTGGAGGCATATTTAATGGGTTAAATGTGGGCACATTTGAGTATATCTTGGCAAGATATTTTTGCAAAAATTGTATAGAATCAGAAAAATGCAGAGGTGTGTTTGTGGTGGATTGTTTTATATTAAAACCAGATCAACCTGTTGACAAGTCTGGGAAATACCCAGAAAGTTGAAGCTCTTCTTCCTTTCTTTCATGGCGTGATGTCTGATATTGAAATTTTTGCAAAGTGATACACTCAGAGATCTTTCACTTTATCGCAAAAGTTCACCAACAAACCTTGATTTCCTCTACTGAGAATTGTAGTGGTGTTTCTCAGAATTTTGATAACTCTGCTTTTTTTACAGGGATTATTTTACAAACGACTGTACATAAAATTCTCTGTAATTACAATTACTACCATATAAAAATATATAAAGTGTATCATTCACAGTTTTTTTTTTGTAAAATGATGAAAGACACCAGAAGAAATAGAGATAAATATAGTTCATATTATTAACACTGCAAAACTAATGCAGGGGTACAAAATATCATATACGATCACACAGAAAACAATATTTTGTGTAAACTTTCGTAAATGTTTGTAAAGTCCCAGCAGAGATTTAAAAAATGCTCGTAAATCGTATAAATCACAAACAAGTTCGAAAGAGCTTGTACTTCATTCAAAAACATTGTTCGTAATTACAAACATTTGTTCGTAAATGTTTGTAAACACACAGAAAAAATATTTGTAAAGTTTTGCCAAATTACATAAAAAAGTGAACGAACAATGATTTGTAAAAGAACAAAAAGATCTCATCAAATGACCATGTTAGTAACATAAATATTCGTAAAATTTTGTCATTTGTTCGTAAAGCTTTGCCAAATAATTACAAAGAAAAATGTACGAGTACATGTTTGTAAAAGAACAAAAATTATCATATTATGGTTTATCATATTACGAACACTGTTTATAAATAAATCACAAACTTTTGCAAACTTTTTAGTGAGGTACACAATGTAGGAGCATTTTGACAGTCCCCATAGTGGGAATTCACAAATATTTACAAACAATTTTACAAAATATATTTTCTATGCAGTGTTTTCTACGGTTCAAAAAGACTTGTACCGTTTTGTCCTGAAGATTAGACTTAATACTAAGACGGGAATGAACATAAGGGGAAAATATGGTTGCAAAAGAGATTTTAAAACAAATCCAAATTCAATTATTATGGCTCTGCGCCACACCTTTTAGATCAGGAAAATTTCATGAAGTCGAAATTCGAACTTCTGTCTTTCTCACATGCTTTGTATATGTCTATCTCCTTTTTTTTCGTACTTTACTTCTTCTTTTAAACGTCACAACAAATTCAATTAGCTCAATCAAATTTGGAGTGCAAAAGACTGGGACGGACATATACAAAGTGTGTGAGAAAGACAGGGATTCGAATTTCGACTTTATGAAATTTTCCTGATCTAAAAGGTGTAGCGGAGCCATTAGGAAAAGTTCATAAGATCTAAATTCCCATCCCTATCTTTCTCAAGTTAATTGTATATGTCTATCCTACTCTTTCATATTCTTCTTCTTCTTCTTTTTCCTCTTCTTCTTGTGAGCATCACAACTAATTGAATTTGGATTTGATCTTGAAAGAGTGAATTGAAATATTGCTTTCGTAAACTTTTTTTTTATATAACACGTGTGCCAGGGGCATTATGTAATTTTAAAATTGCAAGAAAACTTGTGACATATCTTCCTGCTGAAATTAAATAATTTTAGGAACATTAAAATGAAAAAGTTGTGCTTGAAATATTCTAGATCAAATCTTAGTGCATCCAATACATTTTTATGGCGCTGGCACACCTTTTCAAATAAGTGAAATTCAATCGATTGAAATTTTACCTCTTACTTTTTCAAACTGAAATAAGATATTTTTATCTCTTTCTATCAAATGAAAAACGAAATTTCAGTTTCATTTTCAATTTCAATTTTGTTTTTCATTTGAGACAGAAAGAGACAACTATATATAATTTCAGTTTGAAAGAGTAAGAGATCAAATTTCAATCCATTGAATTTCACTCGAATGAAAAGGTGTGCCAGAGCTATTAAAATTTAATTTTGAGTTAATTTAATATTTATTTATTTAATACTATATTTTTTTGTTTTTCATTTAATTAAGGGATTTTAGTTTGTGTACAAATAAGAAATACAGTAGAACCTCGCTATAGGCCATCGCTCTATAATAGTCCACAATTTATCGACCGTTGATTTCAAAACACTGATTTTAAGTTAGGTTATGTTGTTTAGTACGCGACATGAAATGTTGTCATAATTATTTTAATATTTTTGCCAAACTTATTGAGTAGTTGTGATAATTTCGATCCATAATGAAGAGAGCGAGGACAAGTACCACAATCGCAAAGAAAGTGGAAACCGTCGAGCAATTTCAATACTAATGGCGCTGGCACACCTTTTCAAATGAGTGAAATTCAATCGATTGAAATTTTACCTCTTACTCTTTCAAACTGAAATCAGATATAGTTGTCTCTTTCTGCCAAATGAAATTTCAAATTGAAATTGAAATTTCAATTTCCATTTGAAAGAAAAGAGACAGCTATATCTGATTTCAGTTTGAAAGAGTAAGAGGTAAAATTTCAATCGATTGAATTTCATTAAATTGAAAAGGTGTACCAGCGCCATAAAAGTCGTTGATAATTTTAAAAAATGACATGGACTATAGTGCGACCCAAGTGTCAAATCTGGAACCAAATATGGACAATAGCGAGGCTCTACTGTATATAGAACCAAGTTTTTTTTTTAAATAACTTACTCAAAGTTTTTGTGGCCTGATACCACAAAAAAAATTATTTCCACGAAGCAGAGAAATGTTAAATTCCTTGATAGGTAATTTACACAAAACTCTTCAATTTTATATAATAAACACATCACAATTTGGCGAATTACGAACTTAACAGAGAATTATATCTTAATCGTTTGTTCGTGAATCCATTTTTCTGTTATCGCCCATTTGTCTATTATAAGGTCAAATGGTTGAGTTATCGATTTTGGGGATTTTGAAGTTTAAAGCGATCCAAATCCAATCATAGATCCTTCATTTTTTTTTTAAATAAATTTCATTCCACTTAATGCATAAATCTTTAAGTTGGTTTTCTGTTTTGTAGCATGAGGCGGAAATTAGTATAAAGAAAAACTGATTAAAACTATGTGAATAGAGGACTTGTATGGTGGGGAAATTTTATGTGTGTGAAAATGGGGGAGTGGATGACGTAGAATTGACGTAGAATGAATTTTCACATGACGGAGAGCAGCCACATTTCCCCCTTTTCAAAGCCCCCCCATAAGCCCCTTCTTCTGGGAAACTGTACAAATTCCACGGTTGAGAAAATTTTATTTATAGTTCCTCAACTAAAGAGTGGAATATTCGATGGGACTTTTGTGTGAGTGTGTTTCAAAATTAGCCAAAAAAAAAATTCAAATGGAATAACATGAAGTGTTTGTGTGAATTTTCACAGTAAAGTACGATGGGAAAAGTTACAACACAAACAATTTTTCACCATATGCGTTACCATGGGTGATATTTTTAGTGTTTCTATAATTGGGGAGAGAGAATAGGCTAATGTGTTCTTTTTTCTTTTCATCTTGAGAATTTTTGGTATGAGATATTTTTGCACAAATAATTCCTTTGTAAATATTTATAGGAAGAGACAGAGAGATTAAAGATTTTTTTTTCGCAAAGTTCTATATTTAAAAAAAGAAGAAAAGAAAAAAAAGATTACGGCGAGACATATTTGAAATTCAAAATTTATGATGTTACAAACGGACTTTTGGTTTTTACTTTTGCAGCCTACAATTCGGGATTACAAGGGAAATACTCCGCTGCACCTGGCGTGCGAAAAGGGCGATTTAGCGTGTGTTCGTGCCCTTACAGTGCCAATTGCAATGACTGAAATCCAAGATGTGTTCCGGACAAATAGCACATTCACAGAAAGTAGCAGTAAGAAGAAAAGAAATTCACCATGTCTTCAACTTCCCGGGGATTTGGATATGAGAAATTACGATGGTAAGTTCTTTTTCTTTCTTTATTATTCTGATTGTAATTTAATCAAATACAACCAACTATTATTTTTTGTTTCCCATTTTTGGTTCATATATTATTAAAAATGGAAACACGCAAGTCTATCGATTTGTCTGACCATGTGAAATAATTCACAATTAGATTTCTTTCTATTTTTGGCTCTTCTTTGTCCTGCGCAACTCACAGGAAATTTACAGCCATATAATATTTCCCACCCTCGGACAACTTTCACGGCTTTTTATTTTTTCATGTTCATCCACTTTGAGTATTTCTGTACTTTCCCACACAAATTGTCCCAGATTGAGGCGTATACCGCTGTATTGGGTGTAAGCTTTTGTGAGAAAGTGGAAAATTCAACAAGAGATATCGATTTTTCCTCCTGTCTATTTTTGGTATTTCCATGATTTTCACACGAATTTTCCCATCCATAAACCTAATGGATGGTATAATGCAAGCTCTCTCAAGAGAGAATTATTTTTGTGACCGGAAAGTGTTATGAAAAGAATTTTATTTTCTATTTTTTTTCTCTTTAAGTTTATGGTAAATTTTTTTTGGTTTATGTCTTCTTCCTTTTCAATTGACTCTGTTTTCTTTTTCGTCTCCCACTGTTTCTTTTTATCTGCAAAATTAACAGTGGGGAAATACATCGAAAGAAGACGCACGAAAAGAATACTCACAGGTTGTTAAATAAAAGTTTTTGTTTGGTCGTCTTTTGGGGAAATTTCGGTTTTAAATTAGTTGAAGAAAAACCTGTTACATTTTGACTCTATGTACCTACACTCAGATAAAAACACGTCAATTTTATTTGGTGGTAAATTTAAGCACTTTTTTTCCAATTTTTCCAAATTGGGATTAATTTACTGAATTAAGGCAAAAAACAAACGAGCAATAAAAAATTCAAAATGGGCAGTAAAAAAAATAAAAATCAGCAGTAAAATATCGATTTATGATCAGTAAAAAATTTAAATCTTTACAAAAATGAGTCTAGAAGGGACTAGTCTGGCTAGAATGAAAAGCCCTTTATTTTCTCTTTGCCAAAATTTGGACGATAATATCATTGTTTCAATTTTTTTTGTTACTGCTCAATTTTAAATTTTTACTGCTCATTTATACAGTTCCCCACTGAGAGAAAAAAGGGGGTGCGATTAACTTTTTTTCCTCGTAACTTTAACACATTTTAGGTGTAAAAATATATCAACATTTTTTAATGTTAATTTTACACTTTTTTAAGGGTAAAATTAACACGAAAAAGGGTAACTTCAACCCCTAATGCACCTAAAAAGAATAATATTTACACCGATTTCGGATAAATACTGAAGGGTAAAATAAACATTTCCGGAATATTATTTTAACTTTTTCGGATTTCTCTCACAGTGCCGAAATTAATAGTTTGCACACTTAAAAAAAACATTTTTTAGATACCTTGCATTCTCAGTTTTATTATTTATTTATTTTTTTTACAAAATAACAATTTATGCAAAAAGAAGAAATACCGGTAATTTTTTCCTAATCTGAAGTCGTCATTTAATTTTTTATTAATTCATTTTACTTTTAAGGGGTTACGTGGATTACGACGACTAAAAAATAACAGTATATTCTCTATAAATGATTTTGCAACATAACAAAAAAAAATAATTTAATTTAATTTAAAAATAATTTATATTTAAAAATACCAGCCTTTCGACGTGATTTTCGGAGACTTTTTGAAAAAAAAAAAAAAACTCAAAAATCATGAAACAATAAATTTTGTCTTCTTCTAAAAGATCTCCGAAAATCAAGTCACAACTGAACCTTAAAAAAAAAACAAATAATGAAAATATCAGAAAATATAATTTATTTGTTGTAATTTTATATGCAAAAGAGTTAGAATTAAATATATTTTTTATTATATTGAAAAAGAAATTTAAAGAAAATATGTTGTTTTTTACTTTTCGTGACCCACATAACCCCTTAAGAATATTTATTTTAAATAACAAGATATGATTAATCCATCAACTTTGTGCAATTTAAATGTTAATTGAATTTTCGAAAGGTCGAAGTCCCTACAAATAAATCAATTTGTTTTATTTTCTCTTTTATTGAATAAATTACCTTTATATTCTTTATATTTAGGAGGTTAAAACCCGCACCGTTCCTTTATTGAAGCATTTGTAAAATTGCAAAGAATTAAATTAATCACTGGAAATTTAACATTAAAAAAAACAGTTTTTTTAGAGATTAGGACTAGAATTGATATTCTTTTTGGGGCTTTGTTAATTAAACCTCTTAGCTCAATTTGAAAATAATCGTATCCTAATTTGTTTAAGCTACATAAAAATTCCAAATTATGAAGAAAAAGTTTACTGTTTTTCTGTACGTTAATTACGAGAATTAAATGCTAGTGGCGACACCATCGGCAACAATAAAAACTATAAATAGGTTGAAATTAGAAAGCATCATGTTAATATTTTATTTTTTTGCTAAAAATAAGCAAAATAATTTGAGAAATACTAAAAAAGAGAGACAAACATGAAAAATAAAATTAAAAAAAAAAAGAACAAGATAGGCAATTAAGGGTTAATCTCAAACAAAATCTCCAATTGCAAGTTTAGTAAATAAAGAGATTTTTTCTTTTGTAACCAACCATTAAAGGCCAAAGTTATTTGTCAATGTGAAACAATTTCAACAAAATGGGCCACATTGTTCTTGGGAAATCTATGTCGAGGCTGAAGAACTGGGGAAAATTGCAAAGAAAAAAAAAGTTTTTGATAATTTTTTTTGTTTAAATGAAACAGCAAATTTAACCATTTCTTCATGCATCCAGAGCTTGAGGCGAAATTTTTATGTAAATTATCTGTGCGTGTCTGTATAATAAAATGAATTATCAAGGTCCTTCCGGTAATTCTCTGTATGATTCGCGAATTTTTTTTAACATCTGTCATTCCTCCCAAAAAAAAATTGGTGCCTCTGTTGGTGATTGATTTTTGGAATTTTCCCATCATTTAAAATACAATTTAAATAGCAATAGTGTGTCATTGATGCTTAGTTCTTTTTGTTTTTTTTTTTTTGTTTATCTCAGATTTTCTTGTAAATGTTTGTGGATATTGTTAGTTGTAATATGTTATGTTCTCTATGCAAAAAATCATTCAAGAGCACGCAGAAAGAGGGCAAATAATAATAATGAGCATCCTAGAAAATATGGAAATTCTATACTGAATTGGTTATATTAAGTTGATGCAGGGAGTCACTATTTAAATTGCTATTTTACAGACTTTAATATTAAATGCGATGGAAAAAGATGAAAGAAGTCATTCATTCTCTTTCTTGAGCATGTTTTTAATTGCATTTATCTGAGTGTGAGTGTTTGGAGGCGAAACAGAAAATTTTTGGGTTTTCCCAGCATTTTGCCTGGCATTTATATTAACGAGTATATGGCAACAGCAGAGAGCTTTTGAAGAAAAAGCATGTGTAAGAAGAGACGGTGGGATACTCACACTGAAACATGTAAAAACTGTTGGAATTTACAACACAATGATGGTCTGAAAATAGCATGAAAATGTTATGTGGCTGCGGAATGAAATAAAAAGAGTCTCCTTTAGTAATTATGTGGCGATGCAATAAATAAAATGAAAGAGAAAGACTATAAATTTGAGGTGAAATAAAAAAGAAAGTGTCTCTCCAATTTGCAATTGAGAGTCAATTGGCAAATTATCAAAATAATTGTACAAGAAAAAAATAAGAAATTGACATTCATCAAAGTTTTTTAGCACAAAGATAACATTTTTTTTCTATACGTCATTGATTAATATTCAACGAAAGTGACGACAATTTATTGATTAATTGTCTTACTTATATTACTTGAGTTTGCTAATAAAAGCACAAAGCAATATTGAATTAAAGGGAACAATGAAGAATTCCTTATAAAGAATTTTCCAATTAGTGCGAAGAAGTCAGAAGGGAAATGCTAAAAGAGCAATTTTCTATTTTTAATGCCACTGCATTCTATTAATAATCTCTCAATTTTCTACATTTTGAGACTTTGAGTCGTCTGGGTGAATCTTCTGCTAGAAAAGAGACTTTCCATTGAGAGAAATGTGTGAGAATTTTCCCAAGTACTTTGTCTCGTGATTCCTCTCTGATTTCCTGAATTATAATTAGATTTCACACAACTGAAAATCTACCAACCTCTGTCTTAAAGAAAATCTTCCGCTGAGCATGACAAAATTTTTTAAATTTTCGATAAATCATATCCACTGTGACACTGAAATCAATGACTAGAAAAATTCCAATTTGTTAAAATGAATAAACAGTATAGTAAAATTTACATGGTGAGCAAAGACACACACCATTAAAGCTAATTTTCTTGACTGTACCATAAAGGGTTCTCAAGAAATTCTTGATGAAAACCTATATTAGTTTTTTTTTTTCAATTTAAATTTGATAAAATTTACCCCAAACATTTCTGAAAAGTGAAGGTTAATTTGACAATTTTTACGGCTGGCTGATATGTGCCTTAGCTAATAATGTTCCATATACTATTATCCCAAATATGAGGTACCGTTAAAAAAATATTTTGACGCTATTTTAATTAAAATGTACTTGTAAGTTTCAGAAGCATTTTCAACTAAAGCCAATATTTGTTAAATTTCAACTAGATTGAAAGTTTTTGAAGACTTAGCAAATCCACGAACCACAAATATCTGAAACAGTTAAATAATATCTTTTTTATGATTAATGTCTGTTTTTTATTGAGTGAAAATGAGTGACCCATATATTTTGTTGTTTAGTAAACGAAATTTATTCAACAATAGAATGACAAAAATCGGTATGCTCACTGCTGCAATTTGATTCTTCAAAAGTGTCTCGGCTAAAAGTAAATAGTTTTCCATTTGCACAAAACATCGTTGATATTCGGTAAATTCAAACACAAATTCGAATTTCGATACTAAAAATTCATACTTCGAAATTTGAAGTAAAATAACTTCGAAACTGATCTTCGAATGTTTTTCTCTTGGGGAAACATCGGCTGTGAGTGCTCGAAATTACTCTAAAATATTAGTGCAAATATTTTAACTTTCATAGAAATGATTAAAAATATTTATATATGTCATTAACTCAGACTTTCTTGACGAGAATGCTGGTAAATATTTTTAGATTATAAAGATTTGTGACTAGACTAACGAATTGCTTTTAACCCACAATTTTTCTGAGTGTATGGAAATTCACCAAAAGCAAAATTACAATGAAGAAAATTCACACAGACAGGAGTGAGAGAAAAATGTAAAAGAGAAAGGCAAAAGCATGTGACTGGGGCTGATGACATAGAAATTCTTTGGATGTGACTTATGTTTGTCTTTTTGAGACGTCTGTGTGTCTAAATCGGTGTGTTAACTGAGGAATAAAATTTAATAAAAGATCTTTCAACTAATAATTTAGAATCTCTGTAATAGAAAATATGTTATATACTGTAATTTCTTTTTTTTTAACAATTGAGAGTTTAAATTTGTTGAGTTATAAAAATGTTGTAATGGTACCGCAAAAATGTGGTAAATCCCGGTCTTTTGGATTTTATCGTATTTAATTTTGGAATTACCAAATGTAGATTAATTGTGTGTACTTTTATATCTGTCTTTTGATGTCTCAAAATTTTTCCAGAAAGTCATACCCACTGATTAAACATACAAATTGTTACTTTTTTTCAAACTTTTTGTTTTTATAATGTTTTAAGTAATAAGGGAAAATACGCTATACAATTCGTCAAATATATGAACAAGATGGGATTTTTTTAAATATTTTCTCGACAAGTTGTTTTTTTTTTCTTTTAATTCCCCTTAGTAACTAATTGTTTGATCATTGAGATGATTCTTTTAATTAAATCATACAATTATCTTTGAAATCTCCTTCTGAATCCCGTAATTCTAGATTTAATTAATTTTTCTATGGAAAAAGGAAAATTACTGGTGGTGATGGGGGGAAAATGTAGAAGAAAACTGAATGTTTTTCATGCTAAAAGAGTCACACGCAGATGGAGGGACAAGAAAAACCCAATGGAAATTCCATCTGTTTATTGTGTATTAGTTTTTTTTCATTCTTAATAGAATAAACGACACATTGGTAAGGAATTGTGGTTTTTTTTTTTTGTATAGATCACTAATTTGGACTAATTCTGCGAATTTCACAGTAAATCACCGCAAAAGAATGCCGTGATGAGATGGATTAGAATATATACTTTTGGCGGTACAGGAAATTTCTATGATGAAAAATTCAAGTGACTAATATATATTTTTTAAAGTAAAATTTCCCCATATTTTCTTGGAGAGGGCAAATTTTAGGCAAAAAAGAAAAGAAGGGAACAACACATGCACAAAAAGTTCTTTGATCTCTGAGCGTGAGGTTGTAAAACAGAGAATTATTAATCGATTTATGATTTTTCCATCACGGTTCAATCTTTACAGCTTTATCTCATCAATTGTGAAGATAGAGAGAAATACGAAGAAAAAATGTGTGCTCTGAAGTATCGTTTAACGCCCTCGTTAACCCATTAATATTAAGTCATGAATCTGATTTACATGTAATATTTCTATGTAGTTTTCTTAATTAAAATACAGAGATTGAAGAAGTGAGATAGTAAAGTTTTATATCTTCTATAAAAAAAAATTCACTATCGAAAACCTATCATTAAGTTCAGAGCTATTTAAATTATTATTATTTTTATTAACATGCGGGCACAAGGAACAGCATTCTATACAGGAACTCAGTTTTCTTCCAAATGAGATTTCCAGACATAAATTATAATTTTTTTTATAAGAATGGGATTGTCTATCACAGACAAAAATATTTTGTAAAAATGTTCGTAAATGTTTGTGAATTCCTATGGTGGAGTTACGAAATGCTCGTGAATCGTATAATCCACAAACATGTTCGTAAAAGTTTGTACTTTTTTCACAAACATTTTTCGTAACATGATCATTTGACGAACATTTTTTGTACTTTTACAAACATTTGTTCGTAAATGTTCGTAAACACACAAAAAATGTTCGTAAAATTTTGACATTTGTTCCTAAAGTTTTGTTAGAAAAACAAAAATGTTCGAAAATATGTTTGTAAAATGCTCGTTAAGTCATCATGTTACGAGCAATATTTGTGAAAAAGAATACAAACTTTTACGACCTTTTTAGTGAGTTATACGATTTACGTACGAGCATTTCATAAGTGCTCAGTAGGAATTTACAACTATTTACAAACGTTACAAACAATATGGCGAAGTATTTTTTCTGTGTAAGATGTAAAAGATTTAAACTGATGTTTATTAATTAATTTTGCCTTTAAGAAAAAGAATATTAGATAATGTTGCTCTATAAATCTCTACAAGTCTTCTCTTTCGAAAAATTCGTTTGATTGCAAGCAATTTTTTTTTAATTTCTTACAGTCGTTCTATTTTTTCTTATTAAAAACTTTATAATCTTTGTATTTCTTATTTATTTTTTATAATCCTCAGAAAACTTACAATATATGCATCTAAAACATTTAATTGAAAAGTTTCCTAACTAACTTTTGAACTACTATTGGCATAAACATCCTTCATAAGAGTTTTTGTTCACCACAAATTTTTACTAGGGTAAGTGTGTCAAATTCCGGCCAGCTTGCAATTTCGACCACCTTTTTTGTTCCTCGAATTTCCATGAACTTTTAGATTTTACGTACTCTAGAGATTATACAATGCAAAAGAATAACAAAAAATGTAGCTTCGACAAACGAGATGACCTGAAAAAGATATTGGAAGAATTCTCAGAGGGCAAGAAACTATGAGAATGAAGGTGGCCGAAATAGGGCACCAAAGCTCTGTCTATATTTTTATTCATTTTAAAATGTATTAAGAATGATTTTAGAGCAAATAAAGACGGTAAACTCTTTACAAGGTTCCAAGCAACACTCTTTCAGAAGAAAGAATAAAAAAATCAATTTGTATTAAAAATATTACATTTCAAACTTGAGACTTTGGCGCATGCATGCAACTATGCCGAAATTTGGCAAACTTACCCTAAGTTTCTCTATTTCTCAGTATGACTTATTTTATCTCTTGAGGGTTTATTCGATAATTCTTATCTCTATTTCGTATTTTGTTGTCCCTAACAACTAAAATCTCTTTTTGCGTAAAACTCACGAGTAGTGAATGAATAATATTTGCAGTAAAAAAAAGAAATAAAAAGATTAACCACCGTAAACAAGCTTAATCCTTATTAATGATAAATGTTCATTAGGGCAATTTATGAGTTACCCCTCTTCAGTGATAAAAGTTATTTGGAATTTCTATGTGCTTCTCTGCTTTCTTTTCCCATTACGAAATGGGGACATTTAGAGTCGAATCTTATCATATTTTTCAGGTTTCAAAGGTACACTTATCGTTTTATATCACTGAAAAAAAAATGTATGGTTGATGCGTTGTCGATAGTAAATTTTAATTATAATTGGGAAATTCCTATTTTGTTGATGTGTAAAGTATACACTTGTCCCTACATGGGAGAATGAGTGGCAAAAACGAATTGGAAAACGTGGCGATCTTTTCGTATCAAAATGCTCAATATTGGGTGATTTATCAGTGAAATAATAAACATTTCCAGTTTAAATAAGGATTTTTTTTATATTATGTATTAATCTAGAGAGAAAAAAAAAACACCTGAGAAATATTTAACAAAAATAGAATTGATTTGGATTATCTTTTTTTTTTGAGTATTTCTAAGACTATGATTCTCAATGGGACGTTGATATTTTGTGAGTGTATGGGGAATTTTGGATGTTTTGTGACACCCATGAGGATGTTGTTTTTGATATTTGTACATAATGATTAGAGAGGGGGTCTCCAAATGGCCTTGTTCGATGCCCTCTTTTAACATGGAACGGAAAGATGTTGCGGTGAGTGATCTCTCGACCGAGTCAATGGTAAAAATCTCTTGGGGGGATCACTTGAGTTACTATATACACCAGCAACTTTGCAAAAATCCCGGGAATTTTCTATTTTAAAGCTATTTTGCAATTTAAATTGATTCCTCACACAACTGATTCTTCGCTCTTTTCTTATTTTTTTGTTAAACTACGGATAAAGAAGAATTTTCCGCCAGACAGGATGTTGTAAGATGCTCTAAAATTCAAAGATATAATTGTTTTTCTTCCACTTCTACATATGATTGATGATCAATTACATTGTTTTACCTAATAATTAACAAATCATTGTCAATGAGAAATGTCTGTTAGGGAGAAGAATGAGGTGAAAAACACAAGTAATATTGAGCTTTAGGTGCATGAAACGCAATTGGAAAATCCATAATTTTTATTGTTAATTCCAAAAGCGGATTTTCTCTCTTTTCACACACACACGCCAACATATGTCAATTTAGCACAATGATAAGAGATAATGGGAATTGTTACTGTATGATCACGACAAATTGATATCCAGTTGAAACTTGATGGAGGTATAAAAAATTCCGACAAATTAATCTCTTCTTAAAAATTTTGAAGAGTGATATGATTAGATTGATATAGAATTTTTTTCATTCATTCAAACAAAATATATGTTTCCATGGGTGATTTGGTCTTTGGGTCATTCAATATAACGGTATTATAGCCTAAATAATTAATTTTACAAAATTATTGTCTCAATTTTAATGCGATCCTTAAATGAAATAAGGAATAGTGGTGCTATTTCAATAAAATATAGACATGTTTTTTTAGAATGGAATTGTTCTCAATTGTTTCTACATAATCGACTTTTATTGGTTTTTGTCACGACTGTTTGGTGGCTTTAGGACACAGCCAAAACTGTGGAAAACAGTTAAGGCAGGAGCCAACACTAAAAAGTCGATAATGCAGAAGCAGTTTAGAGAAGAAAGGCATTTAAAAAAAATGTTCATTTTTCATTAGAATAGCACCATAGTTCATATGGCAGTAAGTGGTACTAAAAGTGGCCAAAAGGGGTGACTTCGCCCCATATCAGACTTATAAGTATGTGACAAAAAGAATGTGTGGAAAATTTATGATGTTCATGCTCTGAAATCAATTTACAATTGTATGATTGGCTGATAAGAGGAATCATTGATGAATTTCATCAATATTTCATTCTCTAATCGAAAAGCTATATTCTCCAAAATATCCAACTCATGTCTCACATTCTCAATATAAATTTTATTCAATTATCGGAATGTTGCTAAAAATAATCAACTTCTTTTTATCACCAATCAAAATTTCCCAAAATGTCACGACCTTGCATGAAGTCATTGGTTATTAAAAGATCGTTTCACTTTTTTTTTTCTCTTTTGTCACACACTTGAGAAAACAATTAAAAAATTCTGTCTACACTGATAACGCAAAAAGTCTCCTGTTGTGTTTTTTTCATCTCGTGTGCGGATAAGGTTGCAATGACTTTTCTTACATAATTAAATAAAAAAAATACACACATTTAAAAAAAAAACATTTATTTTCAATATTAATAATTCCCTTTTTTTCTCGAGTTGTGGGAAGTTGAATAAATTATTTGAGAAACATAGAAAGATATTAAGATAAGACTTCCTTGTAGATTCCATGTCTGGAAAAAAAACTATCATTATGCAATTAGAATATTCTCTATTGACAATAAAATACAATTCAAGGCAAATAAAAAATCAATTGCTATTATCAGCAAATTGATTATATATCACTTTTCATCTACGGTATGATCACATGGAAAAAAATAAGTGATCTTTATACTATGGATTATTTTCCATAAACTTTCAATTTTAGCAGAAGAAATTTCCAGTGTTTATATTATATAGTTTGTGTTCACAATTTGAAACTCAATAAGATACGTAGAAGGGCATTCCACTGACGTATAACTCTGAAAAAAAAACAACTTGCGTGATCTGTGGTTTTCACAGTTTAGGATTTATTAAAATACATAAATATTTGTTTGGGGAGAGTTTATTTAATTTTTGCATTATATTTATATCAAATTTCACTCGATGGGTGACGATTTGTAATCTAACAAACCGAGAAAGAAGATCACGATCGTATTCAAGGAGAGTATGATCACAGAATTCTTTATCAATTTCTAGGAATAATGCAAAAGATGAGTGTGGTATTTTATTACACATGATATGATGAGTAAACACAAGACCAAAGTCTCAATCATGATCTCAGATTTAGCGATTATATGCATTTTTTTCACCTGATCACTCATCGTCTGAAGTGTGTCTCGGTACGATGTTTGCGGAACTGAATAAAAGAATCTGTGGTTTTTAATTGGGTTGATGTTTAATTGAGAAAAGACATTCAATTTATTATTATTTAGTCCTTCCTATAGGGTAAGTGTGCCAAACTCCTCCCAGCTTGTAATTTCGGCCACATTTTTTGTTCCTCGAATTTCATTGAATTTTTAGTTTTTGCATACTCTAGAAATAATACAAAGAAAAAAATAACAAAAAATTTCGCTTTGATGAAGCAGATGATCTAAAAAAGACATTAGAAGAATTCCATAAGGGCAAGGAACTGTGAAAATGAAGGTGGCCAAAATAGGCCACAAATGTAATGTCTACATTTTTATGCATTTTAGAATGTATTAAGAGTGAATTTAGAGAAAACAAAGACGATAGGCTACCTACAAGGTTCCAAGGAACACTCCTTATAAAAAAAAAGTAACAAATAAATTCAATTTGTATTAAAAATATTACATTTCAAACATAAGATTTTGGCACTTTCATGCAACTATGCCGAAATTTGGTACACTTACCCTACACGTTTTTACTTTTCATTTGAATTAAATTTTATTGTCATCTGTGTTTTGTGATTCCACCCTTTATGCGGTCGTCGCCGTCTTAATTAGCATCAATTCCAACCCCCGGGATGAAAACGATGGAAAATCCCTTCATTGGTTATTTCGGACCGTACATATGTACGTAGGTCACTTATGCCCTAGACACACTTAAGACATAAGCCGAGGGACGACTTAGTGGAAAATTATGGAAATGTAGTTTAATCATTATTTCTAATATAATTACGCTAAGCCGTCTCTCAGCTAATCCTCAGGTCTGTTCCTGTTGAGGTCGAGATCCTTATGCCCTAGACACACTTAAGGACTTAAACCGAGGGACGACTTAGTGGAAAATTATGGAAATGTAGTTTAATCATTATTTCGAATATAATTACGCTAAGCCGTCTCTCGGCTAATCCTCAGGTCTGTCAAGACCCTTATGCCGAAAATAGACACAGGCTGATCCTAGAGAATACTCAGCTCGTAAAATTTGGCGGTAAAGGATCAGCCCAAACTATCATACACTGAGGATTTTGGATCAAGGATTAGTGTTTACAGCGTAAATTTCTATTAAATCTCCACACTTTGATTGCTGAAAAGCTTCTTAAGTACATTCTCAATGGACTTTTCGTACAGAAAGGAGCACTCTGATCTTCTCTTTACTCCAATCTTAATGCATTTTAAGATTTTGCTACATTGCGTACCATTACTCTACATGTTTTTTCACCCAATTGATATTTCGAAAAGCACCCAAAAACACCCAAAGTGAAGCTTTTTATTTTCAACACGGGCGCTGATGTCGCCCAATCCCCGTAATTTCACTAGACCTCGCGGATTTAGAAGATCAGCCTGATCCTCACAACTATGGGCTGATCTGTGAGTGTATCGACACCAATCCTCATTTTTCGGGCTGATCCCTAAGTCGATCCCTGTGTCTATTTTGGGCTTTACGTAGAAAAATGGAAGATCTGATTAAAACAGTTTAATAAATAAAATTTCACTTGGTCAGACTCAAAATTGGACTGATCCGAGTGTCTTGAGTTCAAATCCTTTTTACACTTGACAGCTGTCGGAGAGTTCTGCGTAATTCAAGGAATATGACAGTTAACTCCCCCCTTTACTAATTGCTCCATGAGAAATTGTATTTAACAGTAGACTCTCACTCAATCGGCTCTTTTTCAATCGGGCAACAAATTTTGTTGACAATTTTCACGTTTAATTATGAAGCTAATTCGCTCAAATTCGCTGTAGTTCTTCCTATTTTATCGTGATTCTTTATAATTGAGCGCTTTTTGTGGAATTTACAAAGGCTTTGATGCTTAATTCTATCGCTAAACCGGATGACATTTTGCCCCATATTCCCGATTGAGAGAGAGTCTACTGTATTATTATACTCATTATACTAATATTTTTAAAAGTTCAAAAATTTGTATATGGCAATTGGAAATTTCTGAATTGGACGAAAGACGAGTGAAAAACATGTTTGCACGTCAATAGTTTTTAACTTAAATGTTAAACATTCTGCCGTATGATAATGAATTTTACATATATGAATGGAAAACGATATAATGTTAAGACGCATAAAAGAGGCTTTTTTTGTGTGTGATCTCCACACCCACCATCAAATAATTCAGGTGTTAATTAAATTCGGAAGATGCTAGATTTTCTTGGGATTTTCTGTCTTTGAGAAACTTGGAGAGACATCTTTTTTTATTGCCAAAATTATTCTCTCTTTGTCTCCTCGTGTTAATATTTTTTTTTATTTTGTTAATTTTTTTGTTTTACTGTTCCCACCAAAGGTAGACACAATATGATGATCAAACTAAAGATGTAGATTCACTATAAAATTCTATTGTGTTGAGATAAATTTTTCGTGATTGACATCACAGCGTAAATTCCCATCTAGTATTAAGTTAAAGTGTGTATGGATGTGGAAAATATTCAGGGTGAGATTCTTCCAACATTGCGATATTTATATTGAAACACAATGTAAAGGTGTGAAAATATTGATAAAGAATATGTTAATATGTTGCATGTTTATGATCAAGCCGCTCAAACTGTCACTCAAATTTGATCACTGAGAGAAAAACGGGAGTGCGATTAACATTTTTTCCTCATAACTTTAACACTTCTAAGGTGTAAAAATATATCAACATTGTTTAATGTTAATTTTACACCCTTTTAAAGGTAAAATTAATATGAAAAGGGTAACTTTAACCCCTAATACACCTAAAAAGCATAATATTTACACCGATTTCGGATCAACACTGCAGGGTAAAATAAACATTTCCGGAAAGTTATTTTAACTTTATCGGATTTCTCTCAGTGATTACACACAGCGATGTTATTCTTAGTATCTCAAATGCTCAATCTCATGGTATTTACCTCTGTTATCTTTGACTGAATAATTCTTTAATGAATTTAATGGGCTGTCCATTAGTCACTTTTGATGGACCTTCTGCAATAAAATATATTTTACGTGTTGCAAATTGAAGGTGAAATTTTCATAATAATCTGGAATTGTCGCAGATTATGCGTGTTTTGAGGAAGTAGCAAAAATTTACTGGACTTGAAATGTTTGATAATCATTCTTCCTGCACTTGTAAATGCGATATCTTGTCTTTCTCGTATACTAAACATCATTGGGTATTCTTTTATCTTTTCAGGCGAAAATTGTGTTCATTTAGCCGCTCGAGGAAAGCACGTTGACATTCTTCGGCATCTAGTATGGTGCGGTGCTGATGTAAATGCTGGGGTAAGTTCTTTTTTTTCTTTTTAAAGTCATCAATTGAAATTTTAATCTATGGGCTTACTTTTCATATTTAGTCAAATATTGAAAATCAAAAACATTTTTTTTGAGCGGTGTAAAAGACTTTTTAATTCACAAAAAAAAATTTCTAAGATTTCCTTATAATAAAATCGATTAAAAACGAATCAAATTTTATTCAACAAAACTTAAAAAGTTTTAACTTGTTAAAATATTTGTGGATTCTGTAAAAATCACATTTTCGAATTTAAAAAAAAAATGACATCGCATTTAATTCAGGAATGCTTTTTTGTAGTTTAATTTTCTTAAAGTTAGGCCATGCATAGGGTAAGTGTGCCAAATTCCGGACAGCTTGCAATTTCGGCCATATTTTTTGTTCCTAGAATTTCCATGAATTTTTAATTTTTGCATACTCTTGAGATTGTACAATGCAAAAAATATCAAAAAATGTCGCTTCGACGAGCAAGATAATTTGAAAAAGACATTGAAAGAATTCCAGAAGGGTAAGGAACTATGAGAATGAAGGTGGCCGAAATAGGCCACAAATGCTATGTCTACATTTTTATTCATTTGAAAATGTATTAAGAATGATTTTAGAGAAAATAAAGATGATAAACTGTCTGCAAGGTTCCAAGCAACACTCCTTATAAAAGAGTAATACAAATATTCAATTTTTATTAAAAATATTACATTTCAACTTTAGACATTGTCGCTTGCATGCAACTATGCCGAAATTTGGCACACTTACCCTAACCTCAAATTATTCAATGGTCTATTAAAAGCATTTAAAAAATATAAAACAAAAAAAAAATAAAACCACAATTCAAAAAAGAATTATCAATGGAATTTTCTTTACTTAATTTTAATAATTATTTGATTTGTTTATGTCTTCGGCACACCTTTTAGATTAGGGAAATTTCATAAATCGATATTTCCCTCTCTTTCTTCCTTAAACGTATTGTAGATGTCTATATCACTCTTTCGCACTCCTTTTAGGCTGTGTGGATGTCAAGGGTCATCCACCCCTGCAAAATATAAAGAGAAGCACTCTTCTTTTTGTAAGCATTACAACAAATTCGATATTGATTCGAGTACGAAAGAGTAAGATAGATACTCGCACTCAAATCAAAATCGAGAAAGAAAGAGACAGAAAAGTTGATTTCATGTCATTTTCCTGATATAAATGGTGTTCAAATGCTATTACAAATCAATTTAATATTCTACTGTCCTAACCTTAAACCTAACTATGATAACACTATGCTATCAGTGATTTTGTTTTTTCTGGTTTTCATGCTAGTTTTTTTATTTGTTGAGTCCAAATAACTTTTTAGTCTATTCAGTAATGGCCTCTGCACACTAGAGAAATTTATGTCCATATTGAAGAAAATTCCCTACAGTTGTATAGGAAAAACTCTTCAATAAGGACATAAATTTCTCTTAAGAGGCCATACGATGAAGATCTGCAAATTACCAACCATTCTCTAGAACTGTTACAGTTCATAAAACAAGAAATGTCTCGTCAAACAAAATTGAATTTCAGATTTTCTTTTTTGTGCTTAATGGCTCCGGCACACCTTTTAGATGAGGAAAATTTTATAAAGTCGAAATTTGAATCTCTTTCTTTCTAACATTCTTTACTCATTTTTTCGCTCCCTAAATTCGATTGAACTACATTGAATTTGGAGTGATGATTAAAAGAAGAAGAAGAGTGCGTAAAAATAACATAGACATACACAAAACGTGTGGGACAGAAAGGGATTCGAATTCGATTTTATGAAATTTTCCTGATCGAAAAGGTGTGACGGAGCCATAATAAAAAATTTTTCTTAATTGAAATTGAAGTACTGTGAAGTTTGTTGCGTGTTAACTTAAGAGCTTACAAGAATTGGCATTTTAAAGCTGAACGATCTTTATCCGAGAATAAGAAATCTTAGTTCTATTCCAATTAGAACTTATCGTGTTTTTTGGCACTTTACTGTTCCCAAGTACTTCTGCATTATCGTCTTTTCTTTGTGGGTTCCTATCTTGACTAAACCTTTCGAACTAAAACGAATCCAAAGAAAAATAGATAATGTAGAAACACTCGAGAACAGTAAAGTGCTAAAAAACATTTTTTTAGCACTGCTCTTTTCAAGTGCTTCTACTTTATCTACTTTGTGTTGATTCCTGTCTCGACTGTTTACCCTAATCATCGTTGTAATGCCCATCGCACAATAACTTTTGTTTTGTAAACATGTTTTTGACATTTTAATAAGAGCGAGTGAGATATCTAGATCTAGTTATCTCACTCACTCGCATAGGAAACTTTGAAAACATGTTTACAAACAAAAGTTATTGTGCGCTGTGCATAACTGGAACCAATACAAAGCAAAGTTATTTATATAGAAGCATTTGAGAACTGTAAAGTGAATTTGAGAATTTAAAAATTCGCCATTTTTAAGCTTAAATATTTACTACATAGCAAATAGCTAGAGACTTGCAAATAATATTTTAGATTTCTTCAACCTTCTACTTTAAAATTATGTACAGACATAAGAAAAAAATAACTTTAGGTAGTCAGGAAAAATTATTTTCTTTATGGGACACCGGTGTTCCAATCGTCCTTAAAGGGTTAAATTTTTATCTCAAAATTGGAGAAGTTTATCCAAGATTTGCAAAATTTTGGGCAATTGAGACAAAAATGTCTAACCAAGGATGATTTTTCTGTATTTTTTTGCAGGAGGGAAAGAGTGGTGAAACTCCACTTCACATTGCCGTGAGTCAAGAAGATGAGCAGCTTGTTAACTTTTTGGTGACAGAGTGTCCTAAAATAAATCTGGAGAAGTGCACATTTGGTGGAATGACAGCATATCAATTTGCCGCCATAAATCGCAATCAGGTAAATGTCAAATTGACATTTTATTGATGATTTTTATATGGAAGGGATATCCAAAATCTAATCTTCAACTTTATCCAAACAGATTTTAATGAGATACTTAGCGCATGGAGGAGCTGAACCATTGACACCGCCAGAGAGTGATTATGACACAGAATCTGATTCCGATGACAGTCAGGTTAGCGATTGAGCACAACATTTAAATTTCTCATGCTCTATCCCTATCACACATTACACAATCATTTTAATCTTTTAATAAGTCAGTTAAGTAGAAATGTTATAAAAATAATATTTTATTTTCTCTGAAAATCAGAGGAAAAAATTACACATTCACATGAATATTCATACATTTTCTATGTTTTAATAGAATTGAAAGAATATTTTTTGTTCATTTGAAAGAAAGAAAAAAAAAACAAAATTAAGAGGAAAATATCGCTTTTCCACATTTATTAATTTTCGTGATAAAAAAAAATAAATAAAGGCATAAGAAGTGGAAATATTCTTGTGAAAAAAAATGCTATTTTTAACCTGTTATTAAATAAAATTTCTACTTATAAATTGTTTGTGAAAATGAGTTTTGTGAAATTTGTAGGAAAACAATTAAAGAGAAAAAAATCAAATGTTTTTTATTTAGAAAATTTTACTTGAATCTCACATTTAAGGGCATTTTTAGAACACAATTTTATCTTCTTCGGAAATCAAAATAAGAAACAAAAACAAGACACAATATTCTTTTTTTCTTCAGCGCTTCTTATTTTTTTTCTTTTCTTTGGTGTGGTCTTGAGAATGTTGTCTGATAACATGTATTTCTACTATTTCTAGATGGTGGATCTTTTTGGATCACCTGGATACTTTCAGAAATTTAATGGGGCCAAAGCGATAAATGTTGCATAGAGAAACACATGAGAGAAGAACACATTTAGAAAGCATTCGTTCTTTAACTTTATAATTACAACTGAAGTAAGAAAATATTGCTCAAGTAAGGCTCAATAAATGAGAAAGAAAAAAACACAAAATATAATTTTTCATCCAAAATGGAAAGAAAATCACAGAAAAAAATGAATTTTCGTAGAATTCTTTCAAAAATCGTCTAATTAATATTTGTGAATGTAGGAAGATAAAGAAAAATTGTTGATAAATGTGAAAAAATCGTGTAATTTGTGTTTTAATCTTTGACTTAGACTCTAAAAAAAATATAGGAATTGCTATACAAGTGAGAAGTATAATTGTTAATCAATGTTACATGAATCCCAAGAAAGTGCCTTAAGATCACAAATTATTTAGATGTTTCTATGATGTAGAAAAAATTGATTTCAATTAGTTAATTTCTCTCTTTCTTTTCAAAAAAAACAACATGTGGAAAAGTCTTCAAGCCTCTAAGAAAAAAAAAAGAAAATAGAAATCTAACTAATTGGAAAGAAAAGTATTATTAAAGGAATTTTAACATATTTCATGTCATCTCTGTTAATACTTAAAAAAAAAATGTAAAAAGAAAATTTTAAGGATAAAGTACAATTTTGCCATACACGATGGTGTTTTATCATGAAATAAAAATTAGAAATGAAATATTAAAAGAAGAAAAAAAAGATTGTAGAACCTTCATTTTAGGATTAAGTGTGAAACAAAATGCCTCTCTGTGAGGTATGATGAGACAGTGAAAAGCAAAAGAATGAAAAAAAAATGATAACAGAATATACATGTTTATTATTATTATTTATTTATGCTAAGCTAGTTGATGTTTAAAGAAAATAAATAAAATTGTCTTATTGAAATTAGTGTTTTAATCAACCTTTTGAATGCACAGCTATTGCTATCCTTCAGGGAGGTCAAACTTTACTTCTCAGGTTTTGTACATGCCTTAGGGTGGAATAACCGGCTATCGCCACGTTTAGGAAAAAATGAAATTCACTTAATCATAACTTTTGAATCCTTGTTACAAGATAAGTCAAATTTGACACAAAGTTACTTAGATGTATTGGCTCTAGATACGTGAAAACAATAATCCTAGAACATAACGCTGGACTACTTAAAAACTGATTTTTATTAATAATGCAAAAATAACCATTTCGTCGCCACTTTTTACCACTTTTCGCCAGTTTTGTAAAATTTGTAACCACTTCTCGCCACCCACTTGAAAAGAACCACACTCGGTTATTTTAGGCAATGCTATGAAAAGAATACATTCACCATTTCTCTTTCCTTGTGATCACTTTATTATTACTCTCTTTAAATGATTTTTCTTCACTTTTATTTGAGAAATCAAATTATGGGGCTTTTGCAGAAAGTAAACAATGCAGATTTGACAACTGAGAATGTACGAAGTGAAGTTAGCGTCGCCTATTGAAAAGATATGGCGACAGGTGGTAAAATCAATTCCAGAATATTACCACTTCTCGCCATGCCTCATTTTTATACAAAAATAATATAAAATGAAATATTAATTGACTAAATACAAATTTTATTTATTGCACAAGTGCAATTAAATATTCAATACACAAATTATTTACCCAAATAGGTATTTTTGGCCTGATGAAAATTTGACGACACTTAGTACATTTGGTAAGAGATGTTGGATTCGATGCACTTGCTTAAAATATTGCTCTAAAAAGTGATCAAAATCGTGAATCCAAAACGAATAATTATTATTTTTCGATTCTATGCGTAGAAGCAGAAACAATACAAAAAAATTGCGACTCATTTATTTCATAAATTGCGAAAAATAGCAATTTCAATGTAAGTGGCGAGAAGTGGGGCACTGGCGAGAACTGGTGATTCCACCCTATAGATGCTATTGGGCTGCTATAACACACACACACATCACTGAGAGAAATCCAAAAAAGTTAAACAACATCCCAGAAATGTTAATTTTACCCTAGGGCATTGATCCGAAATCGGTGTAAGTATTACCCTTTTTAGGTTATTAAAGGTTAAAGTTACCTTTTTCATGTTAATTTTACCCCTGAAAAGGTGTAAAATTAACGTGAAAAATGTTGATCAAGGGGGAAATATTAGGATCGGAAGTGATGTACAGCTCGAAATTAAGTGCTTGGAAGTCTTATTTTAAGTGGGAGTGCTCGAAAATAAAGTCTTTTTGATCGAAAAAGTTTGTTGAGATTTAGCAAGTTCGGTTATGATAATAAAATAGAGTAAATAATACTAAAATTTATTATAACTTAATTTTGTGTTGTAATTTCTCCGAGGAAATATTCAGTTGATGGTTATAAATTTATTTACAATATTCATTATTTATGAAAAATGCATCTTTTTCGTTACAATTTAGCTATTGCAGTTGACTTTGAATCAATTAACAAAAAACCCCAAAACGGAAACAATATGTCAGCAAAATTTTTAAAATGCAACTGTCTCACGGATTTTTTTATGTCACCCGGAAAAAGAGTTCACGGATAAGTGAGAGTCTACTGTATATTATCTGTAATTCCAAGTATCCTTCAAATAAGTCGATATTACTTGAAGGACTTTTACAAGGTATTAGTTAAGTGCACCTTTAAAAGTCTTTAATTTTTCCATTGCCAAGTTATAAAAATGTTCTTCTTGAAAAAAAATTTATTATAACACTGACGCTTGCACAGCAATTCCTCGTGTATAAGTTTTGCAGATTAATATAAAAAACCAGCCTTCTAAGAGAAATTATTAAAATATAGATTTTATTTTCAGTTTCATTAAAATGCAAATACAATATCCAAAAAAGCGAAAAATAATAATTCAACCGTTGAAGGATATTCAAATTAGATTTTAGCCGTTTTTTTTTAAATTCACACGCTAGAAGTGCTTGGAAGTGCTTAGAAGTGCAGGAAGTGCTGGAAATCACCTATGGTACTTCCGGGAGTGTGGGAGTCTTTGACGTTTTCCATACAAAATTAGGAAGTGTTGGAAGTGGTGTACACGATTTTTCGACTAATATCTCCCCCTTGTTTAATCGGTTTCAACGAGATTCTTGCACGCTTCTGCTCTAGAAGCTCTCCAGCGTTTGTATTCTGGGCGGGACGGACGGGGACGGGCGTCCATGAAAATCGATTTTTGGCGCGTATGATATTCGTGATCTATGAGTGTAAAAACGTTTAAATCCAAAATTTAGGCCCGATATGACGAGGTCGAATTTAACCTGTGACTACAAAAGCTGAGATTGTAAAGAATATCAGCTAATAAAAATAAAGACATAGCTTTGGGTAATATTTCGACCACCTTGATTCTCATAGTTCCTTGCCCTTTCGGAATTCTTCGAAAATCTTGTTGACATTATCTCGTTCGTCGAAGTGACATTGTCAGTTCCTTTTTTTATTTTTTTGCATTCTAGAGCTAGAGTATGCAAGAACTAAAAATTCATGGAATTTGAGGAAAAAAAGAAGTGGTCGAAATTGCAAGCTGGCCGAAATTTAAGATATTTACCCTATATTTATGGTATTTAAATATTTAAAACGGGTTTTTGAAAAAAATTTTGGAAGAGTACCCCGGATCGGAATGTTAAGAGACATTACTCGATATTTAGTTGAAAATATGAGCCTCAAAATACTATTTGGTATTTTTGTGTATGCTAATCGGTATATTAGTGATCCATTTAACTATATCTGTGCGTTTGAACTTTAAAATTTTACCATAAAATATTAAAAAATAGATGTAATTGGTACTGTGTATTCTGTACCTCGGATCGTGAGGAATTTAATCAAGTGTCTCAGGGAAAATTGGTTTTATAAATTAAATTTCCACTAATGCACTGTATTCTTGTGAGAATTAAATGGTAAAAAGTAGCTAATAATTTTTAAATGTTCGTTTTAATTGGTGAAATAATATGACAATAACTTGACGATCCGAGGAACACTGCCGATCGCTGTTGCTCTTCCCTTATACCTCCAGCACAGCTTTTGGAAAAAAATCATGAAATCGAAATTCTCATCCCTTTCTTTCTCAAATATTTTGCATATGCCTGTTTCATTATTTAGTACTCTTCTTCTTCTTTTGAATATCATAACCAATTCAATTTAAGTCAATTTAGTTTGAGAAAGAATGCAATACACTCAGTCCCGGGATTATGCACATTTTCAGGACCGAAAAAACGCGCGAAATGGCATTGCGCATCGAGAAAATTTGCATAGCCGCAGGCGATTTCTTATGAATCG
The DNA here is from genome assembly GCF_024763615.1 of Phlebotomus papatasi. Lineage (NCBI taxonomy): Eukaryota > Metazoa > Arthropoda > Insecta > Diptera > Psychodidae > Phlebotomus > Phlebotomus papatasi. The sequence continues at coordinate 28,404,230 of NC_077224.1, forward strand.
ACCGTAGAACGAATTTCGCGCGGAGTAAAAGAAGTTAAACAAAAAGATTCAACTGTTTAATAGAAATGCATAAACAAACAGTGCTTTTTGGCTAGAGTTCTTCAATAAATGGTTAGAATATTTAAAAAATTTACCTTAATAAAAGAAATTAAAGTTTTATTTTGAAAAAAAAACATAATGTTTTCGAATTTCCCGCGCCACAAAATAGTATACATTCAGGCGTGTTCCAAAAATGAGTTCATAAATTGACTCCCAATTGTAGGCAAACTTGCATAATTGTAAGTGCATAATTCCGTCAGGTGCATAAATCCCGAAAGACTTAATGCCGGGACTGAGTGTATATAGCCGCAAAACTTTTGAAAAAAAAGGCATATTTTTTTTTAATTTCATGAAATTTTCCGGATGTAAAAGGCGTGTCGGAGGCATCAAGGAAGGTTTAATAAAATAAGCTATAATGACAACGTCGTATAGCAGGTTTTAGGGATTTCTTAAAGCTTTCTACGGCTACTAAAAAATCAAAATTAGCAGATTGATATGGAAACTTTTCCCGAATACTCCAAATAATTTTTGTTCATTTGAGCAACTTTTACTGAACTTTCAATGAAGAGTCAAAGAGTCAAAGAAAAGACTTCTTGGTCTATAGCAAGCATTCTACTTGTAAAATCTATCTCAGCAGGCTCATTAAAATTAAATTGTTTTTAATTTATATTTTCGGAACACATAAGTGACATGAAAAGTCTACACAGTAAAAAATTGTGTGAGAAATAAAGTTGTGTATTTGAAAAGTTGTGTAAATTCACAAGCAATATGGTTGTAAATTCTAAAATTACTATCATATTGGTGGTACGATACTAACATAATGCTAGTAAAATTATGTATTGTGTAAGGAAATTTGTGTATTGGAAAATTTGTGTGAGAACTGTCAAAATTCCATTGTTTACTATTGCAATTTTTCTAAGATTTCAGATAGATTTTGCATTTTTAACTGCCTAATTGTCTTCTGGAATCATTCATTGGATTCTTAAAATGTGCCTCAGTCGTGAAAAATTAGGAATAATTATGTAATAACAGAAAACAGAGGAAGCATCATGTAAATTAGAAAAATTGACGATACAACTCTTGGCCATTTGCTGAAGAGAAGTAAGCAAGTCGGTAGCGCAGGCAGAAAACACGAGACCATCAACGCAAAGATTATGGGTTCAAGTCTCAGACTCTCTCTTATTTTTTTTCCTTTTTTTATTCTTTTTTTCTTTTTATTCTTAGTTTAATACCGAGACATATCACAGATAATACAAATAAACCGAACAAAATTGCTCTACAATCAAAATTATAGACAGGAAGCCATTTTATAAAATTGAAAATACACAACTTTGTCAATACACAACATTTCCAATACACAAAATTTACAACCATAGCGCTCGTGCAAAAATTACCAATCGTAGTGGTTGTAATTTTTTTTACTGTGTACTTATTGAAAATGTTTTTTTTTTTGACGAATTTTTTCGGAAATATCATTTACATCGAACCTTATGCCCAGCGCACAATGACTTAAGTTTGTAAACATGTTTTCGGAGCGTCTTGTGAGAGGGAATGAGATCTAGATCTAGTCATCTCGCTCACTCTCATAAGCACTTTAGAAAACATGTTTACCTTGTTAGGAAACATCCAAAGAAAATTTTAAAGGAAAACTAATCCTTTTTTGTTGCTTTTTTTTTCTAAAACAAATAAAGGCAATATAAAAACCATTTTCCACCACAGATGGCAATTAGATAAAAACACGAATAGAAATGTTTTTCAAAACCGTTAAGATTCTAACTCAATTCGAACTGTTTTATCCAAGTTTATCCAAGACATCTGTTTTAGGCAGGTAAAAAGTTATTTCGCAAAAAGTTCAGTGTGGTGAAAAGGGAACAACCAAAATATTGACAGAGAAAGTGATTTTTTCACAATTTCCCAGTTAATTTTCCATCACTAAACCATGACTGATGATGTAAAGAAGTTTTTCACGGGCCTCCTGCACAAGTGAGTCGGAAAATCAATTCTACAGTGGAGGAAAAACAAATTCTTTGCCTTTGTTTACATTACCCAGAGTCTCCGGATTGCATTGTATCGCGATTACCGATAGAGATGGAGTTCTAGTCACTGTAACTGGTGATCGGGTGCCTGAACCAGCCCTGAAAGCCCCATTCCTCTCCACTTTCACAAATGCCACAGATCAGGCGAGCAAATTGGGACTGGGAAAGAACAAAAATATTATCTGCATGTACTCCAATTATCAGGTAATTTCTGAGCCAGTAAAAGGTATTATTCTACATGAGAGGGCTAATTGTATTCTCTTGTACACTTTGCAGATTGTCCAGATGAACAAACTTCCTCTAATTGTAACCTTTATTGGAAATCAAAACTGCAATGTTGGCCACATTCTGGCCATTGAAAATCAAATTGATGCCTACTTGGATGAGATAAAGCAAGCTGTTACGGAATCTTGATTGGGAATTAAGTGTAAATAAATACAATTAAAAATAAAGTTTTTAAAACTGTTTATCACATTTTAATTCATTTTAATAAATAAAAGAAATTGAAAAAAAATCTTGATGATAATTTCATGAGATAGTCGAGCTAGCTGAGACACACACCGCACAGTGAATTTGACTGTCGAATGAAAATGTGCCAAAACAGCCAAAATTGTGAATAAATTTATTTTTTTGAGAGCATAATAAAAAACAATTAGTATCAATATAAAAGTAAAATAAAATATGACTCACAGGAGTTTATTTTGTATAAATTTTATGAAAAAAAAATAATGGAGAAATGAAAGACAAAATATATAAGGCGTTACATTCAAATTCATATTCAAACTTGGAAGAAAATCCGAGAGGTGGCGCATCAGTCTTTCAACCGCCAGCAGTTCGATATCAGTCAAAGTGATTCTCAAAACGTCTCAATTTCTCTCGTCCTGGACACGTGCTGAAAGTTCAGGAGCTCTTTCCCAGGATATCCGGGGCTCTGGAAAATCGTCGTGAGTGGCAATTGGTGGGTGATTAAGTGTAAAATGGGGGGTGAGAGTAATTTTGCGTGTAAGTTGGCTGGGATCGTGGGAATTTGTGCTGTTTCTCAAGTAGGCTTTGTGCTCGTGCACAAGTGGCTGAAATTCCGGGCAATATCCAGGGATCCTGGAGGTTCTCATCAGGTGTTCTTTGTAAATCCAATCGAGTGTGGGCCCCAGTGTCGCGAGAGGAACTGCCGGCGGTCGAAGAGGCTCAGTCACGGGGAGATTTTCCACGAAATCTCCAAGCGGATCGATACAGCGAAATTTTCCATTGATTTGGCCATTTACGTTATAACGTGCATGGAAGTGGCGGAGGCTCTCGGAAGGGCCCGTAATCGCGGTGTCCGGGTGCGTGTAATTGCGGACAACTCCTTAGCCCATTCCACAGGTTCCCAGATTGGCGTAATGATGAAATGTAAGTCCCCATTGTCCGGGAGTACAAAACGTGGTTGCATCATTCATTTTTTTTTCTCTGAATTATTGCAGACTTTCCCGTGCTCCTGTTCAACTGTGCTGATGGTTTAATGCACCACAAGTTCTGCCTCATCGATGCACCACCATTGGATCCCCCGCAAATGGATACAGTGTTTGGAGGAAGTGTTAGAAGTGCATTGAAATGTGTTTCAAAGTGGTTCCAATGCGAAAGTGCACGTGAATGTGAAGAAAATGGTATTCTCATCACGGGATCTCTCAACTGGACCATGCGGGTGAGTGTCTGCTATGTCAAAAGCCCCAAACTACCCCGGATTTTTTGGATTTTCCTGATTTTTAGTGCCATTTTCTGTTTCATTGCAGGGATCGACATCCAATTTTGAAAATGTGATTATAACAACCAGTAGTGCTCTTATTCGTGAATTTCAGAGTGAATTCGAGAATATATGGACCCATCTGTCTGCTGATGGCCTTTGAAGACCTGTAAGTCTGCAATTTAACATATTTTGAGACCAATTTCAAACGTACACGTTTTTCCCATTGGCCATTTTTTTCCATTGTTCTTCTATTTTTGCATTATAACCTCACTTTCGCATTTTACTCAGCAGAGCATACAGATGGCGCTGCTTATGGGAAAAATATCCCACAAACTGCCATCTGGTGTGTTGTAGTTGCAATTGTAGGTTTTTCATCTGAGTTTCTGGGGTTTACCACTAGGGGTTGTACATGTCAATGTAGAACAGTTTTTCGCGCTAATTTTGAATATTCAAAAAGATTTATACGGAATAAGATCATTATTAATTCATATTTTTTAGTCATAAATCACTTTAATCCTCAATTGAGGATGTGAGTTACTGTGTAAGCCCTATGCACGTTCCTCCACTTTTCCATTAAGAAAGTAGTAAACCCTTTTCCTTCGCATTTGTAGACGGAAGGTATTAAAAACGTGATATTTTTCACAGAAAAGAATTAAATTTATTGCGTGAAAAAAATGAGCAAATCAACAATATAAAAGTAGAGTTTCAATAGGATTGGAATTAATACGGTATATGGGATAATACTTTATCGTGGTGATTATTTATTTCTTTGGAAATGAACGGGAATAGGGATAAAGTCTGTAAATTTTTTGGTTATATAAAATATTGGCAATATCGATCAAAAAGTACAATTTCTACATGAAATATATTCTCTCTTTCTCATGATTTTCTCGCCCTTCCCCGATGAGATAAACCCTCATTTGATGATTCTTTCTAACCCTCCTTTTGGCGTCACCTTTCGCCTTCCAAATGTCTCCATCCTGGAAGACTGATGGACAAAAGGAGAGACAGAAATGCAACACTGAACAATGCAATTTCTTACCAGAAAAAAAATTATTGAATTTCTGTTGCAAAAATTTTGGGATGGAGAAAGAAGAAAGTAAAAAGGAACGATCCTTTCACTGTTGACAACTTTTCCAAGAAATTCATCAAATTTTTGGACAAATTCTACAAGAAAAATATTTTCTTAATAATTTCAAATTCATCTATAAAAGTATATAATGAATTAATGTGTGAAGAGAATTTATTTGGGGATTTAGTGGAGAGAAGCAATTTTCATCCATTTGGGGTAATCGCGTTAAAAATTGATCCATAGAGAATTGGGATTAATTGAAACGATAGATTGAAAAAATAGATTTTTTTTTCTATTTAAATTCTGTTTAAATTTCTGAGAACAATAAATGCTCATGTAGATCAGGATATTTGGAAATGATGTACCCTACTGTGCTATCAATCAGTGAGCATTGGTAAATCTCACTCAATGGTTGGTTTTTGTGCTAAAATCTCCCTGAAATCAGTTAAAATTCCCTCAAGTGTGTCTTGGCTAAAATAAAAAGTCTGAAATGATTTCCTTTATATTTTGAATTGCTTTATAATTTATGTTGTAGAACTCTTAATAGGCTATATTTTGCAAAAAAAAAAGAACTTGTAGATATGAACAGGATTGAAGCTAGTCGAGAATTTTTATTTAGTTCGTTCCATTTCCGAAATAAAATCACCCTGCCATCTTCTACAATCGCCTATAAAAATAAAACTTTTTTCTATGTCATTTAAATTAAAAAAAAAAAAGAGTGATGTGGAATTTTTCGATAAAATTTTGAAGATAGTGAAGGAATAAAAGTATTTTGTAATGACATCACTGATTTAAGAACACATCTTACCTTTTCAGTTTATTTTCAAATTCAACATCGGCATTCACAAAAACATATTTTTGAATTTTAAGGATTTTTTTCGGTATTTTGAACCGAAATCTCCTTTTCGAAATACCACACTTAAGATGGCCAATCCATAACTACATTGCTTTACCTCTGTTTGCTTCTCCTGATCTTTCGGCTCATCAAATTTCTCACGAATTTTCGAAAAACTTTTGGTAATTTATGATTTTCAAAAATATCTGTTTTGTGTTGCAAAATAAGTGAATTTAATTAAAAAGATGGCAAAACTCTCTGGGAATTATCTCTTTCCATGGTTTTCAGGTACCTAACCGGTGTGCTACCAATTAAATTGATTAATAATTAAAAACACGTGTGATTATGAAGGAATCACACCTAAAAAAAAAAACCATTTCGAAATAGAAAATCGTTTAACAATGCATTCTTAAATGTTTCGGCATTAGTAACAAGCATAGAGACACATAAAAAGTAAATTCGAAAAAGCAAACTATTTACGGGTACTTTGCCGAAGAATTGCCAATTAGGGTAAGTGTGCCTAATTCCGGCCAGCTTGTAATTTCGACCACCTTTTTTGTTCCTAGAATTTCCATGAACTTTTAGATTTTACGTACTCTAGAGATTATACAATGCAAAAGAATAACAAAAAATGTAGCTACGACAAACGAGATGACGTGAAAAAGATATTGGAAAAATTCCCGAAGGGCAAGGAACTATGAGAATGAAGGTGGCCGAAATAGGGTACCAAAGCTATGTCTATATTTTTATTCATTTTAAAATGTATTAAGAATAATTTTAGAGTAAATAAAGACGGTAAACTCCTTACAAGGTTCCATGCAACACTCTTTCAGAAGAAAGAATAAAAAAAATCAATTTGTATTTAAAATATTATATTTCAAACTTGAGACTTTGACGCTTGCACGCAACTATGTCGAAATTTGGCACACTTACCCTCAGACCGATGCAGTCGGTTTCGAAATTTCAAGATCTTTCAAAAAATTTCAGATTTAAGCAAATCGTTTGGGAAATACGCCCTCCAAAGTGACTGAACTCTTACCTTTTAAAATTTGATATCGATATGTTTTTCGGTCATAGGTGCCTAACGACAAAATATTCACCTTGACCACTTGATCACCTATAAAACATATTGAAAGAGAAAAAAAACAAACAGGGGAAGTTTTCGAAATAAATAAAAAAATATGGTTTTGCATGAAAGGGAGGAAAAAGAGGAATAAAGATTGTTCTATATAATTTTGACTTATTGAGAGGGGTAAGTCGATATCTCTCACCGTTTGGCCTCTAGCTGTGCCGTAAGCTTTCGGCCAAATAAAAATATTCGAAAAAGATACATTCTTTATTGATTAAGTCGTATACCGCCAATTTGGAAATTTCCATGTATTTCAGAAAAAATCCAAAATTGCGTTTGAGAAATAGGCCTGCCAATTTGACCTTCGAAAGTTCGATATCGAAATGTTTTGCGATCATAGGTGTCTATGGAAGAAATATTTATCTTGACTATGTCCAAAACATATTCTAAGATGAAAAAAATAATAGGAGACGTTTTCGAAATAAACCAAAAAAAAAACATTGTTTTGAAGGGGTAGAAGGGGATGTGCGAAGAAGGAAGAAAACGTCTTTAAAACATTCTCTGCTGGGGGGTTACCGAAGACCGAAAGTCAATATCTCTAACCGTTTGTGCTCCAGGACAAACACCGTTTGTACTTGTTGAAATATGAACTTGCCAATGAATGTTAAAAAAAAAAAACGAAAGAGTTGCTTAAATAAGTGAAAATGTGTGTTTTGAGGTATGACAGATTTCGAACAGTATCTCATTTTCTCTCCCTTTTAAAATACATTACCATCCTTGTTAGATAAACATTTTACAAAAAAAAAATTGTTTATAATTTTTTTCTTTTCAAAAAATTATCTATTCAAAAAGCCCAAGTCTTCATCTATCAACTTCACATTATTTAAAATTAAAATAGAAAGTTCTTGAGTTGAAATGTTTTATTTTAGCCAAGACACACTTGGGAGGATTATGACAATTAGGCAAATATTATTTCAGGAACAAACCATTAAAGATTGCTGTTTCGAATTATCCTTTCGTAAATAGATATGCTTCTTCTGAGAGTTTTTTTTGCCTTGAATATTGTGAGTGAAGTTAGCTGTAAAATAAATTATTAGGATTGCGGCATTACTTATGGTCTCCTCGCAAAAAACTTCACTTTTTGTCACAAAATGATTTTGAAAAACCTTAAAATTAAAAAGGGACAGATAATCCTAACCGGCTTATGTAGGTGAGATTCTTAACGTGAGCTAACTCGGAGTGCATGCAAATTCGATTTGGAGCTGAAGTTGGGAGACGCCATTCAGTTATCTTGAATCAAATTCGTGAAATTATACAAATTTTGTATTTAAACCAAAATATCAAGGATTTGGATGAACTGATAGAAAAGTGATATATGGGTGAAATGCAGACCAGAATGTTCTCTATAATTTTGCCGTAGAACTTGAACTCATCGATTACTCAGAAGCCAAGATAAGCGAGGTTTTTTGTTTCTTAACTCGTTTTTTCATCCAGAGTGCCCCAAGTAGTCATTTGTTGAACTTCAACTATATCAAAGAATTGTTGTATTTTGCGGGACTTTCCATTTAAACCCCTATTTTAAGTGTCTTTGTGGAGTAGAGGCAGTCAAATTGGCATCTGAGTGATTTCAAAGCGTTATTATTGGAAAAATCAATTTTTTCACACTTAAACGGAAAAATCGGAGTGATAGCATAGTCTGAGTGGAAAATGATGTATGGACGAAATGTAGAGACAAATGTGCTCTACAATTATTTCAAAGTAATCATCAAAATCGGTTAAGCGACAGTCGAGATAATTGAGGTTATGTGATATTGGAATTGGTTTTTCGACTGTGGCGCCCCTGGTGTTGGTCCCACGAAGTTCAAATATTCTAGAAAGTTGTAGCATTTGGTGAGATCTTTCGTTTAAGCCCTCACTCATCAAAATCGGTCACATAGAACCGGAGATATGATTTTTTGAATTTTGTGAACTTTGACCCCTCATATCTCCGGTTCTGTTTTAAGCACAGCGCGCTTACGCACCATTTTGGAAACGTCCTAGACTGGACTACAACATACTAAAATTTCATTAACTTGCACAATGCCGTTTTTGAGAAAAGTGACTTTGAATTTCGATGAATTTTGACGCTATCACAGCGCCACCTGTGGTGACTTTTTGAACTTCCATCTGAAAGTGCTCATCGAGACGAAACCAAAAAGGTAAAATTTAGGTCGCTATGTTAATTAGAACCGGAGATAGAGGCCGGTCAATGTTCGAACTTTGACCCCTTATAGCTCGGGTCAGGGGTTATGGATCGACTTAAGGTTTTTTTTGTTTGATAGGTATAATCAACGGCTACAACATACTAAAATTTCAGCCCGATCGCATAAGGAATTTTTGAGTTATTTAACTTTTAAGATTTAAAAATTTTCTTTTTAATAATAGCGCCCCTAGCGGTGGTTTTATGAACTTGCGATGTTAGAAGGGGAAGTGGCATTTCACGAGAGCTTTCCAAAAAGCCCTCACTTTTTAAATTCTGACAATTAGAACCGGAGTTATGGCCATTTTAAGAAATTGTTTTTGGACCCTTATAGCTCGGGTCAGGGGGGTCGGGGGACCTTAAGTTTAGTATTGATGGAAAGCTCTAAGGCCCAGCTATAACATACTAAAATTTGAGTCCGCTGAATGCCATAGGGGCGGAGCTATTGAGAAAACAAAAAAAGGGTGGTCTTCAAAATGGCGGAAGGAGCGGTGGGGGGTGGGGGGTCTATGCACCAAGTTGCAATTTTCACCCGATATATAACCTTTGCCGAAAACCGCAAGTCGATATCTTTTTTAGTTTAGGAGCTATTAAGCTCCAAAGAGCGGCCGGCCGGCCGGGAACGTTATATAGCCACATATATATTCGGAATCAGGAAGTGGCGAAACACATTTTGGCCAAATTTGAGGTCGATCGGACGACATGAAATTTTCTTAGGATTATAGTAGGTGAGATTGTTAAGAATCTAACCTAATAGCGTGACGAAGTTTTTTATTGATATCTCAATTTTCTTCAAAACAGAAATATCATTTTGATAAGCTTCTAAACTTTGTATCAGCAACTATGCCAAGTGACTACTTTTGAAAAAAAATTGTTTTTTTTAATGTGAAATAAATCCATAATGCGATATTTTAAATTACAAATATTGAAAGAATAATAATTAAAAATTTGTGCAGTTAGGACACGTTGTGTACATGGTGCAGTTAGAACAGTTAGCTGATACATGCAAAGATATTTTGAATTTTGTAAATAAGTCATCATTACTTCTAAAACCATAACAAATTTTAAATTTTATGGTTTTCGCAGATATTTTAGATCCAGCAAACTTGATAATATCAAAATTCACATCCCTTTCTTTCTCAAACTTCCACATTGTCTATCTCAGTCTTTCTCATTCTTCTTCTTTTGAGCATCACAACAAATTCAAGTTCAACAAAATCAAAGAGATATAAATTTTTATATCATGGAGCTTTTCTGATCTAAAAAGTGTGCCGAAGCCATCGGTCCGAAAGCAAAAACCTTATTTTGCAACATAACCTTACTTATTATTTCCCATTAAGGAATTTTCTAGGCATCTTAAGACCCAATAAGACTCCTTACTCATTATATTGAGTTAAACACTTCAATTACCAAAATATTATACTTAGTTTTTTCCAACAGGATTTTTCCATGGGGAAAGCATCGTGCAGACTTCTTCAGATTTATGGATTATTGTCACATAGATTTAATGCAAAGAGTAATTGAATTGTATACAAAATATTCTCACCATTTCACACAAATTATTGAATTGTTTGCGCAAAGTTTTAACCTTTTTGGGGTTTTTTTCTCCAAACTTGTAATAGACAGAATTTATATATTGTGTGTCGACAAGTGATTAAAAAAGTATTAAGCTCTTTATATTACAAAATTAAGCTACCCTGACAATTTATTGCTTATTTTTTTTGTATATCATTGTCAACTCAATAGGATATTACATCTCATCAAATGGACACATTTAATAGAGAGACAAAAAAAAGAGATGAAATGTTTATCAAAAATTGGATGGTACTGTAAATTGAAATATAAAATTTTGGTGCTATTTTTTTCCCAAAATTGTAAAGAAAAAAAGAAGTCAAGAATATAAAATTTTAATGATTTACTTTATATTGAGCGCAATAAAGCAATGAATGCTGTTTGCAAAAAAAAAGGTTAGCGAAACTGCTTTCACATACAACTTTGCAACATCATAAAATTCATATCATTCTCTTAATTAATTTCTTTTCTGTTAATTCTTTATTGGCTTCTTAATTCTGAATTGTGTAAATATATTTGAAAAGCATAAAGTTATTGGATTGACCAATATGACAAAACAAAATTGAAATATGTTTAATATATGAAATAAAATAATATCTTGAATTTCATTCCATCCCTTTCACTGCCATTTTTCCCTTTTTATATTTCACCTGCACTGAAAAAGAAGTCTAAAATTTTAACCTAGAAATTGTTTAAAATTCTCTATTTTTCCCACAAGGGACCCAAGAGATGCATTTTAAGAAGTAATGACTTTGTCACACCTTTTAGTTCGGTATAATTTCATGAAATCAAAATTTGCGTCCCTTTCTCTCTCAAACTATTTGCATAAGTTTATCTCATTCTTTCCGATTTAAAATTGAACTGAATTAAATTAAATTTGATGTGATGTTCAAGAGAAGAAGAAAAAAGTAGGATAGACAAGAAAGAGAGGGATGTGAATTTTGACTTTTGGGCTCATTGGAATGGTTTTGGAATTTCTGACAAAAGTGAACCGGTTCCAATTGGTTTTGAACCGCTAATGAACCGGTTTATAACCGATAAGTAATTTTTATTCGAAATTCAATTATATTAGTCCTAAGTTATTTTGAGTAATGTTTTATAAATCCGTTCAAATTAGTTGTGAACCGGTTATGAACCGATAAATAATTTTTGTCCTAAAATCAATTTTATTACTCTTAAAATTATTTTGTAGGATCTTTCTCTCTTTCTCTCTTGTAGGAGCCTGGAAAGCTTTGCCACCTTTTTTTTTTCAATATACAATATTGAATTTAAATTAAGCATTTTGACTAATTTCTTGAAAAGATTTTTTGAGAAATTTCAATTTTCACAGATAAAGGGAATAATGTTTGTTATCATCTGTAAAATATTCGACTCTATTTAATCATGATAGTCTTGACATGCGCCACATATATGTTGAGTTAACAATATTTAAAGTGAATCTTATTTTTTAAATGCTTACCTAATTAAACTTAGGATATTTATTCTACAAAATGTAGGAAAATTTTCGAGAATTTTTATTCAATTTGCCTGAACTTTTCGATTTAAAACTTGAAAATTGAAAGTTGAGAACAGTAGTCAGCGCCAGTCGCGGCATAAAACAATGACCTCAAGCGGAAGAAAATGTCACCAGTGTCAGTGAATTTTCATTGTTATTGGCTCTCTCGAAAATAATAACTCGAAAAAAAAAAAATTGCGATAATATGTAATGGAAAAATAATAATTGGGGCAATCATCTTATTGATGAACCCCTAATAAAAAAAAAAAAGAAAAATAATAATAATAATATTTTTTTCCTTTTTCATCTGCGGCTACCGCCGACTTCACAACCGACCTCATATGTATGTACGATATGTATTTACAAACACTCAATACCCAATAAAATCTACTCTGAAACAAAATTGTTATGAGAACAAATGGATCTTGTTAAAATTTTGCCAAAAGGATATTAGGGTAAAGGTTCATAATTTAGGACAGTTTGCTTACAAGCATCGATGCTCCAAGTTTAAAGTGGAAGTCTCACTTTTCAGAAGGGTTGTTTAGAAACTTAGCAAGCAATTTATCGTCTTATTTTTACTAAAATTAGTTTTAATACGTTTAAAAATGAATTGATATGTAGAGGTGAATTTGACTCTTATTCTGGACATCTTGGCTGTAAATTTGGACAGCTAATCCGCCTCAATAGGATGCCCATTGTTCTTCATTTCATGAACCAATCTTACCAAGTCCTCTTCCTGTTCATGTAAGGGAAACGTAGAATGTCACAAGAAGCCCGGAAACTTTCCATATCATTCATTAAAGTGAGTTGACTTCGGTATTTTCAAGTACGTGCGGATTCGCTCATTCCCTGGCCTTTCCGGGAGCCTTTCAAGGCATTTCTCGCTACATCTCGTTCGTAGAGATGATGCTCCTTTGATTCTCCAGGCATTATCCAACCTAGTCATCACAAAAGCTAAAACTTCATGAAATTTCGTGAGAAAAACACCTGTCCAAAATAAGGAGTATCACTTCACTGGTAAATGTCTTAAAAAATGTCCTATTTTTCACGAAAAGTCTAATTCACAAGGCCAATTTCACTTCAGGTCAAATGTACAAATCATCAGTAACGTGAATCAACACAATATTCAATGAATATTCAATAATATCACTCAAAAAAAGCGAAGAAACATCGTTAGTACTTCACCACAGGTAAATAATACTAAAGTAAACACAAATTTCTGTCATATTTCTCGTAAGCAATTACTCACACTGAATTTTCAACAAAGCAATTTCACCTCAAATCATATTCAAAATTTAACGTATTTAGTGTTAAAATCTTCCAAAAAGAACAAATATTTAGATAGAATTCATTATTCACCAAATATTGGCATAAAAATCCATAATTTTAATCAATTTAATTTTAGTGTCCATTTTATCCTCAAAGTGTCCAAAATAAGAAACTGCTCAAAATTATGAGCCTTTCCCCTATTTATCAATTTGACTAAACTTTTTCTTACATTTTATATGGAAAAGCATCCTTTTGACAAACTTTTAATAAGATTCAGTTGGCCGTCGATTTGACAAAATTTTTCCATATTCTGTATTTTTTGACAAACTTTTCTTGTTAATTTGACAAAAACTTTTTTTTAGATTAGCCGAGTTTGAATATAGTCCATATTGCGATAGTTATCTATCCAAACTCCTCTAATTCATATTTTTATTTTTCAGACAATAAGATCAATTTAGGTTTAAAAATACTATTTAGATTTTTAAAAGAGACTCAGTTCGATAGATTTTTCGTGGGAAGTTCTCACGCAGGACAAAATTTCCTTGAGTTTGATCTACATTTTATTTTTGGGTGAGAGTGTCACAGACAATTTGGGGTGAAAGTGAAAGGAAAGATATTAGGAGAGGGAGCGTGAGAGGCAAATTACATGGTCAGAAATCTCTCCTTAAATCATCTTTCGTATATATTTTTTTTGCCTTCTTATATCTCGATGATCATTCACCAAAAGAAGGGGCGATCGACAAAAGACGAAAATGATCTTCTTGTGCGGAAAGAAATCGCACGTGCTGGAAGAAATTCTCTCTCCACTTTTTTTTTTTTTTTACTGTCAATGGATGAAGAATTCAATTGTGTGTGATTTAGAGGGTCCTGCTGGGTATTCTGTCTCTTCTCCTCGGGAGATCTTCGTTACGGGATTTAGTTGTTGTTGTTGTTGTTGGACCTTCTGGGAATGAGAAGAGATGCCTCTTAAATGTGTGAGCAGGAGAGTTTGTAGAGGACGCGACACATATTTCCCGAAGGGATAAAAATCCGTCAAAGATGATCCTCAACAAATTCTTGGCCCCTATAATGTCGGAAGACAGGAAAAGAAATGTAGGATAATTTATCAATTTCACCGTGTATGCAATTTAATAAATTGCATTAAATTTGCTCTGAAATGTGGTGTGAGCATTTTTCCTGGGTCCAAATTAAATTGATTTCACAGGCAACATAAGAAATTTTCGTTAAAGGTTGATTCATTGTGAGATTTTCAAAGGGAAAAAAAGGGGGAAGGAATCGTCATCTCATCTTCCGGGGGGTTTGTTTTGTGGTTGAACGTGAGACGGAAAAAAGGATTAGATAGTTTTATGTTGATTTTTTTTTGGCTGAAGAAGAAAAAAAAAACAAGAAACATATGATGGTAATTGAAAAGGGATGAAAAATTCCTCGAAGGAATATTGCTCGAATAGGGATGGGATTTTGAAGGTTGCAGACAGACAACCACTTGTAGGATATTCTACAAGGATATCTATATGGAATTTCGCATGCTGAAAAGTCTAAGACAAATTTTCCATTCCACCTAGACAGAGGGATAAAGATAGAGGAAAGAAGGCAAAACTTCATTTATCTCCAGCCTTTGTTGTGCCTTCTAAATTGTGTTTGTTTTATGGATCATGGATATTTTGGTAAATGCTTAAGATGGAATGAGGAATTTAAGAGGAAAGAAAAAAAATACCCCTTATAATACCCCTTAAACGCTTAAACTTTCCTTTCTTCACAGATAATTTCTCAGATTTATTTTGTTGTTATAGTCCACAAGCAATTTCTAATGACAAATTGCAGCACAGGATGCAAGAGTGATTAATCACTTGAATATCCTTTAATTTCCAATTAAGGGCTGCACTAAAAGTTTAAGATACATTTAATATGTTCTCTGCACCGCACATCTAATTCGTCAAATATTTGCAAAGTTGAAATCATAAATGATGAATCCCAAGAGTTTGCATCCTCTTCAAACATTTCGAGGAATTTGTATTTGAGGTTTTGTGAAAACGGACACACAGTGACGAGCCAAGGAGATATGGAAACAGCATAAAAAAAATAAGATAAAAGGAAGAATTTTACAAACACTCTTCCTCAGACTATTTGCATTCATTTTACTCCTATTTTTTTTAAACGTATAAAATTAAATTCATTTCAATATATTCTAATCATCTATGGCGTCTTAAAGAAAATTGTCTTGTTCATTGTCCTTTCGTTTCAACCCCACAAATGTCCACGAAGAAAAGGACAGAGACACAGATGAACAATACAAAAAAAATCTATAGAAAAGTCTTAAAATGAATTCTATATTCACTCTAATTGAATGTAAAAAAAAATCTAAATCTTCTCCTCCTGTTGTGTCCTACCGAAAATCAGAGTTGATTATTTCGTAGATAAAATTTCAAGTGAGTCAGCTATATTTTTTTTTCATTCTTTAAAATTCTAATAATAATGATGACTCAAACAGGAGTAAGGGGAAGTGGGGCACCTTTCAAATTGGAATTTTTCACCTACATATGTTTAAGTGAAAATGAGCTATATCATAATGTAATTTAGCTTCTCGATCTATTTGTGCAGCCAAATTATATCACGATTACGCTCAATTTTATTTAAAAAAAAATAGGTCACAAATCCCAATTTCAAAGATGCCCCACTTTCAAAAGTGCCTCACTTTCAAAAGGGCCCCACTTCCCCCTAGTATGGTGCTATTCCAATGAAAATTAAACATTTTTTTTAGCTCATGACAGTTCTCAAATGCTACAGCTTTATTGACTTTTCTTTTGGTTGCTTCCTGTCACGACTGTTTTTTTTATCAGTCTTCTCCGTGTTCTAAAACCACCAAACAGTCGTGACAGGATCCAACAAAAAGAAAAGTTAACTACGTAAAAGTACTTGAGAACAGTAAAGAGCTAAAAAAAAGCATGTTTATCTTTCATTAGAATACCACCCTAAGTTTTTAACTAAATATTTACTAAATTCTGAAGTAAAAGCATCATATCAAAATTAATCGTTATGACAATTAAGATTTAGAGAGGATTTACATCTCAAATGCTTATCCCTTTAACGATGAGACACTTTTTATGGACTGAAAATCAACAATTAAAATTAAACTGAGAAACATAATCAATGATAAGTCATACATCTAATCTTGGAAAGTCCAACAGAGTCTGATTCGGTGTATTTTGAGCTTCTATGAACGATAGGGATAAAAATAGCCCAAAAATTTAAGTAATTTTTCTGACAATACCAATGAATAATATTTTTCGCTTTAATGAAAAATAATACGTATGAGTATTGTAGTTTTTATTGCCAAAAGGGTTTTGTTAAATAAAATTGGAAGTATAAAAAATAAATAAAATCAATTGTGAATTTGAGAATTTAAAAATTCGCCATTTTTTGAGCTTAAATATTTACTACAAAGCAAATAGCTAAAGACTTGCAAAAAATATTCTAGATTCCTTCAACCTTCTACTTTACAATTATGTACAGACATGAGAAAAAAATAACTTTAGGTAGTCAGGAAAAATTATTTTCTTTATGGGACACCGGTGTTCCAATCGTCCTTAAAGGGTTATATCACACGGCGAACGTTTCATGGTTTTAGTAATTGCTGTTAAAGAATCTGCTTTAGAATCTTCGAAAACGATTGTCAAACCTGCCGTAGTAGCATTTCATGACTTGGTGTTGGGACATGAAGTCATGCAAAAGTCGTCTAAGCAGAATGACTAAAATTTTAATAGTTTAATAGTAATCAAAATGAACGTCAATTTAGTGTCGAAAAACTGACGTCATGATTATCTTTTTCTTACCTTATGCTGTCTGCACACTAGAAGCAGTTTTCGTTAAAAATTACCTTTTTTTTAAAAAAAAATCTGACAAGGATAGGGGAAGGGGAATTTTCTTTAAAAAAAAAACATTTTTGTAAATAAATTGCTCCTAGTGTGTAAAGGCCTTTAGAGAAACTGTTCTAAGTTTTTTATTTTACTTTGTTTTTTTTTCATATTTTAGCGCGTTCTTCAGCAAGAACGTAGCCAATGATTTTAGTTAGTGGGATCCAAATTTAAAGTTATATCAGCTAATGCATTAATTAATATGTCGAAATGGATAAATCAATATTCCTTTATATAGAATACAAAATCTCTAGATATTTAGAGAAAAAATTAATTTAGATTTGCTCCATTAAAAAGTCTTTGATCCATACAAAAACTTTTTTTTGGATCTGAATACTTTTCCTTGGAGGAAATTGCATTTTTAATTGAAATTTCGGCATAAATTCTTTTAATCTGATTTTGATAATTTCAAGTGGTTCAGAAAGCTCATAAACTTTTTTTAAGGAAAAGATACCAAAAGTAACTTCAATTCTTCTTTCAAACTCCCTTTAGAAGTTTATATGCTTTTTATATAAAATTAGTCATTAACGACATGACGAGAATTTTTACACAAAAATTCCCTAAAGTCCAAAACATTTCCAAATGAGCTTTTCTTCGTGGAAATTGTGAATGAATAGGGTGAAAAAGAAACACCTATTGACACTTTAAGAACTCGTGTCAGGACGTATTGACACCATACTCTCTACCATTTGGGATACGAAATTCGAAAACTTATCCTTATCGAATAACGTTGATTAATGGGAAAAAAAACATTTGAACATCATTTTTCGTTCAAAGGCAGACCACTTTCCCCTAGTGAATGAAACTATCTAATGTACTTAGTTAGAAAACATATTACTGAATAAAACTACTGAAAAATTCTCTCTCTAGAAGAATTGTTAACTTCTAATTAATTTACCCATTCTACATCAATTAATTGACTCATTTTAGTATCTATGGAGTCATAATATGTAGCTCTCGTCTGCTGAAGTCTAATATCTGATTAAAAAATCGTAGTGTTTACAACTACCCCATGTTTACTACTGCCCCAGTTTCCTCAAACCATTTTTGTCTAATCGTGAAGTCAACGTCACAATTAAATTCAATACTAGCCAATACTTTCTTTACTAACCACGATTACCAAGATTCTCATCTTAAAATCTCTTAACTTGTACTATATAACTCTGTGGGTTTCATTGTGTTTTGGGGAAGCGCACCTATAAGAACCTTTTCTTAATTTTTTTGTTAGGTACTCCTCAGTGAAAAAAAAAATAAGATGAAAAAAATGGTAATAATAGCAAGATCCAAGATCCAACAATGGAAAAGACCAAAGAGATCCGGACACTTTTTTGATGTGATTGTGTGTGAGTGTGGCAGATGTTTTGGCTTTTTCATGGGGGCCACTCTTATGCGTCTCCTTCAAATCAACCACCTTTCTGCCTTCCTGCTACCATCTTCGATTTTTTTTACTTCTTCACAAACTTCTTGTGAATATTTTGTTTTACCTATCTGGGGATTCTTTGAAGAGAGAAAAAGAGAGAGAGAGAGAGAGATTATGCTTGGTGTTATTGCATTTCTCAGGTAACAAAAAAAAATGTTGAGGGACGATTTCACTGGAGCACCAAAAATATGTTGCAGCTTGCAAAATTTGTCTGGAGAACCTGTGACAAGATGAAAATCATAACAATAGCAAAAGTGCAAGAGGATAGTTTTTTTTTTTGGTCTCTGGATGCTTCTTCGTAACAACTTTCTTCTCTGTTGATCTATTTCTATAGAGAATTAGGTGAGATTCTTAACAATCTCACCTACTATAATCCTAACAAAATTTCATGTCGTCCGATCGACCTCAAACTTGGCCAAAATGTGTTTCAGCACTTCCTGATCACGAATATATATGTGGCTAATTTACGTTCCCGGCCGGCCGGCCGGCCGGCCGGCTGGCCGGCCGGCCGCTCTTTGGAGCTTAATAGCTCCTAAACTAAAAAAGATATCGACTTGCGGTTTTCGGCAAAGGTTATATATCGGGTGAAAATTGCAACTTGGTGCATTGACCCCCCACCCCCCACCCCTCCTTCCGCCATTTTGAAGACCCCCCTTTTTTGTTTTCTCAATAGCTCCGCCCCTATGGCATCGAGCGGGCTCAAATTTTAGTATGTTATAGCTGGGCCTTAGAGCTTTCCATCAATACCAAACTTAAGGTCCCCCGACCCCCCTGACCCGAGCTATAAGGGTCCAAAAAAAATTTCTTAAAATGGCCATAACTCCGGTTCTAATTGTCAGAATTTAAAAAGTGAGGGCTTTTTGGAAAGCTCTCGTGAAATGCCACTTCCCCTTCTAACATCGCAAGTTCATAAAACCACCGCTAGGGGCGCTATTATTAAAAAGAAAATTTTTAAATCTTAAAAGTTAAATAACTCAAAAATTCCATTGTGCATCGGTCTGAAAATTTAGTATGTTGTAGCCGTTGATTATACCTATCAAACAAAAAAACCTTAAGTCGATCTAAAACCCCTGACCCGAGCTATAAGGGGTCAAAGTTCGAACATTAACCGGCCTCTATCTCCGGTTCTAATTAACATAGCGACCTAAATTTTACCTTTTTGGTTTCGTCTCGAGGAGCACTTTCAGATGGAAGTTCAAAAAGTCACCACAGGTGGCGCTGTGATAGCGTCAAAATTCATCGAAATTCAAAGTCACTTTTCTCAAAAACGGCATTGTGCAAGTTAATGAAATTTTAGTATGTTGTAGTCCAGTCTAGGACGTTTCCAAAATGGTGCGTATGTGCGCTGTGGTTTCAATAGAACCGGAGATATGAGGGGTCAAAGTTCACGAAATTCAAAAAATCATATCTCCGGTTCTATGTGACCGATTTTGATGAATGAGGGCTTAAACGAAAGATCTCACCAAATGCTACAACTTTCTAGAATATTTGAACTTCGTGGGACCAACACCAGGGGCGCCACAGTCGAAAAACCAATTTCAATATCACATAACCTCAATTATCTCGACTTTCGCTGAACCGATTTTGATGATTACCTCAACATAATTGTAGAGCACATTTGTCTCTACATTTCGTCCATACATCATTTTCCACTCAGACTACGCTATCACTCCGATTTTGCCGTTTAAGTGTGAAAAAATTGATTTTTCCAATAATAACGCTTTGAAATCACTCAGATGCCAATTTGACTGCCTCTACTCCACCGAGACACTTAAAATAGGGGTTTAAATGGAAAGTCCCGCAAAATACAACAATTCTTTGATATAGTTGAAGTTCAACAAATGACTACTTGGGGAACTCTGGATGAAAAAACGAGTTAAGAAACAAAAAACCTCGCTTATCTTGGCTTCTGAGTAATCGATGAGATCATGTTCTACGGCAAAATTATAGAGAACATTCTGGTCTACATTTCACCCATATAACACTTTTCTGTCAGTTCATCCAAATCCTTGATATTTTGGTTTAAATACAAAATTTGTATAATTTCACGAATTTGATTCAAGATAACTGAATGGCGTCTCCCAACTTCAGCTCCAAATCGAATTTGCATGCACTCCGAGTTAGCTCACGTTAAGAATCTCACCTACATAAGCCGGTTAGGATTATCTGTCCTTTTTTTCTCTGGCATATGAGAAGTGAAAAGAAATTTATTCTTTCTTTCTGTTGAACAATTTCTTGCGACTTTTTTTTTGTTGGTCACAAGTTTACCACGTGAATTTCACTTTTATGTGACATCTGGAGGTTCGTTGAGAAAGAAAATGCATTTGCAATATTGTTGTGTAATTTTTCTCTCTTTGAAGAACTTTTTACTTCATATATTGCAAGATATGTGCAACATAATGGTTCATTAAGGGAATTTGTTCACTATCGAGTATTTAGATCTGGATAAATGACAATAGCATTATGGGTAGAATTTTTTTTTGAACTTGAAGTGTCTCACTTTGGTCGTTGCTTGGTAATTTATGTGTTAATTTAGGTGGTTTTTGTGGGTCATAGAAATCCTTCGAAATCTGTTATAAATGTTAAACGTAATGTCCCATGGCGCGTCTTTGAAGCATTTGAGCATTTGTCAATCATCATTTACTCTATATAAATCAATGAAGGAGACAAGAAATGAACACAAATCATGAGGTCTCATGTACAAAGAGAAAAATGCCAATATTTCCTAAGAAGGTTACTCTTGAAATAATAATTGCAACAGAGTCATAAAATACAAAATTTCAAGTAGCAAATGATAAGGCCTTAATTGCTTCTGTGACGCCAAAAAAGGTCTTGCAATATATACTATTTTTTCTCATCCATAAGTCTGTTTAAAATCATCTTGAATTTTATGATATTTAATATTGCTGTTACTTTGTCATTGCGCATTATTTTTTTTTTTTTGACAATAATGGTTGGATTTCGAAGGATGAAAATATATTGTTATTTCTTCTTCCGCCTTGTTTGTGTCCTTCCTTTCTTCCACGTGTTCAACAGGCGACAATTTACTTCATCATCTTACCAAAGTTTGTGCTCAGAAATTGTGAAGAGGGGTTGGATTTTTTTTCCTGGGCAACAAAAGACAAAATCCCCGTAACATTGTTGGTTAAAAAAAAAATAGTGGAGGCTTTCGTATATATTACCTTAAGAAAATTCAAAAAGTAATATACCATATTTGTCTAGGGGTTGGGAAAAGAAGGACATTCAGGGCAAAGGGGGATGAAGGAGTGAGATGGGAAGAAGCTGAGATTTTTTTCCGTTCCTTCTGCCGAAGAAACAGATTTACACAATAGAAAATAAATTAGATCACATTTGATGTCCTTTGATGCCACCTTAAAGAGAGGGAAGTTGCCAGAAGCTCCTGGGACAAAATGTGTGACAGAGATGGGGTACAATTGCTTAGGGCAAAATGGGATGATGAACATTTTCCTCCATGTCAAAGAAATGTTAAATATTTTTCTTCCTTGTGCAATACTACCCGTCCTTCCTTGTTTCTTCTCGATGCCGCATTGCACCACTATGGGTATGTGATTCAAATCATGGGTTATTTATATGCCTAGGATTTGTCTAAAATTCCACAAAATATCAAGACTAAAAAGAAACCCTATGCAATATTTGCCAATTGCTGTAACTTAAAGGAAAGTCGCAATCAAGAAGTTAGAAGAAAAGAGATAATGACGACTTAAAAAAGTATTTTAAATTTTCTAGTTGCATAACCCCTTTATTCTATTCTTAAATAAACTTTAAAGGAAATGGTGTATTGAACTGGAATAAATGGCGAATAGTTGAGAACATTCTTGAATTTCTGTCACTGTTGTCAATTGAAAGGCAAAGAAATTAAAGAAAAGAATTAATTCAACCCTGTATTGTCTTTTACATAATTTTTATTTCATTGAAAGATAGAGTAAAAAGGGGTGACAAAGTATTCCATGCTTTGCGAAATACTCGAACTCGTGACTTAGATGACATACCTGAAGTATTTTATAAGCATTTACCATTTTTCGGTTCAGAACCGATTTTAACCGATTCATAAATCACTTAAAAGATCGCCCAAAATGACTTTGATGTAGGGGAAAGTGCCCATGCTTTACACGGTCCCAAGCTTTACAATGACTAAATTTTTCGTATGTTTTTCAATATATGTGACTCATCTCTTCCGTATTTCAAAAACTAGACGAAAGTGTCCTGTTTTTAAAATATATTGCAGAGTCGTATTTATTCAGAAACATAGAAAAAAATTAGTCATTGTAAAGCTTGGGACCGTGCAAAGCATGGGTACTTTCCCCTAATTGATTTTTGGATAAAAAATTGTTATCGGCTTATAAATCGGTTTAGATCCCATTATGTCATTGATTCACTCTTATCATAAATTCCAAGACTTTTCCAACTGGCTCAAACATGATACCATTAAGTTCAGAACTACGCTCTTTAGAGCCTTTTTAACCTTTGACCTTGAAAAACCGTTATTAGGAATGATCAACGGCATTTTCGTATATGAATGAAATATCCGCCTGGGATAATATTTAAAACACATCCAAAAACGGAAAAATCGCACGACGCGTTGTCGAGCAATGCCGAAAAATCATTCCATAGAAAAGCTATGCAAGCCGTTGTGAGGAGACGTCGACCTCGAGGCAGACCTAGGACAAGGTGGCTGAATCAAATTCAGCATCTTGCCTTGGAACGCCTTGGGATTGAATCCGAACATCGTCCTGAACTGGCGGAAGATCGACAAGAATGGGCTACTAATTTGGGAGTCCCGATCAAAGTCCCGAAAGCCAAAATCCCGAAAGCCAAAATCCCGAACGCCAAAATCCCGAACGCCAAAATCCCGAAAGCCAAAATCCCGAACGCCAAAATCCCGAACGCCAAAATCCCGAATTCTTAAAATTGTCATAGCTGCTCCCATGATTGCACGCACGTGCTGCTCTAGGCAAAGGGAGATCTTCAGTGTCTTGGGAAATTATTCTCAACATTTTCCTCTATATAATTTCATCCCTTTCAGGATTTTGAAAATTCGGGATTTTGGCTTTCGGGATTTTGGCTTTCAGGATTTTGGCCTTTTCGGGATTTTGGCGTTCGGGATTTTGGCGTTCCGGATTTTGGCTTTCGGGATTTTGGCTGCCACCGCTAATTTGGTTGTCCCAATGTACCCCAATAAGGATAGGTGGTTGAAAATGATGATGATGCCGAGAAACATAGTTTTGGAGGGGTAAAGGAGGGGTGAGGGGAGAATGAGTGGCATGTTAATGGTCTCTATCTCTTACCATTTAGCCTCTAAGCATGGTAACAGCCGGATACACTGACGGATGGACAGACAGATAGATGGACGAACAAACAGCGTATTTTCATTTGTCAGAAATCATTTGAAACACGAAAATTTGTTTATTAAAAGGGGTCTCCAGGGTGTGGAAAAATACATTATTTAGTAGAGGTTATTTAGTATTAGAATATTAATAATCTGTAAGCCTGTGGTGATGTAGAAACTTTTTTTTATAATACTCTTAAAAGTTGCATTGCATTGAATTACCTTTCCAGATATCCTGAATTGCATGATAGATCCCGGAAATATAAAAATTTATAATGAATGGATTAAACATAACCCACAAAGTGCAGATCTTTAAGTTGTCTTCTAAAAGGGCAATGAGGGTTAATACACCGCACAGAGTCACAAGGGGGAAGAGTAGTACAGAGCATCCCCTTTGCGTTAGAGGTGACAGAGGATGAAAGAGGAAGAGCTGTAAGATAGGGTGGCTTATATTGTGTAATGCAAAAGAAAAATATTCCAAACATAGAAAGATCAATGTGAAACTAGTTCAAACCCTAATGTAAGATTCATCCTCTTTAGCATAAAACATTAGCTTACGAAAGACATGCTGGGATGATATGTGACAGTGGAGGGATATTGCAGGCTAAAATATCTAAATTTCTTTTATACTCCTAGTTTTTTTTTTAAATCTTTTTAACATACCCTTCAACAACAATATGAAAATATTTGGTGGTTGTGTCAAGATCTAGAAAGGACTCAATGTTATACCTTTAAAATTACATTTTGAAGGATTTATATTGTAATTAGGGATGACTTAAACATTTGAAGGTAACTCAGTTGTCATACATTGTACTGAAAACATAGAAATTGTTGTCATATGAATATTTGTTATGTGAATGACAACAATTTAAATTAGTTGCACAAGCAACACCACCAGGCAGTGACGAGTGTATGTGGATTTGTAATGCTTTGTGTGGCATCTGTCAATGGTATTATCACTTTCATGTGTCTTTTCCTCCAAAAGGACATGTCGACAGTTTTCACAGGCTAGTGCAAAAAAATCATATTTCAATTGTTCATTGAATTCTCTCAAATTCACATATCACCTCATAATCTTGACCGAGTTCATTTTAACAAAGTAAATTTACTACAATCATGAATCCGTCAAGTGATAAGACGTTAAAATCGGTCTGTTTTGCCGAGTTTAATAACTCTTTTGAATTACCTTCATGGAATAAAGAATCCCTGAGTGAAGAGTTAGGTCTAGACCTAGAGCTTTCTTGATCGATCCATTATACATTTATAACTGCCATTTTCGTAGAATATTTAGCTTGTTCACATGCAATTTTCTATACAAATTATCAAGTATTGTAATTCAAATGTTTTTTTTAAAGATGTTTTAGGTTAATAAAAGATCCTATACACCCTATACTAAAATAAAGTGCCCGCTCTCTAATCCGGATCGGCGTAATCCGGACGAGTTATCGACGGTTACATTTAAAATAATTTTGAGATCATGTAGGGTAAGTGTGCAAAATTTCGGCATAGTTGCATGCAAGCGCCAAAGTCTCAAGTTTGAAATGTAATATCTTTAATAGAAATTGATTTTTTTTCCATTCCTTCTACTTTAGGAGTGTTGCTTAGAACCTTGTAGACAGTTTATCGTCTTTATTTACTTTAAAATCGTTCTTACTACATTTTAAAATGAATAAAAATGTAGACATAGCTTTGGTACCCTATTTCGGCCACCTTCATTCTCATAGTTCCTTGTCCTTCGGGAATTCTTCCAATGTCTTTTTCACGTCATCTCGTTTGTCAAAACTACATTTTTTGTTATTCTTTTGCATTGTATAATCTCTAGAGTATGTAAAAACTAAAAAATCATGGAAATTTGAGGAACAAAAAGGTGGCCGGAATTGCAAGCTGGCCGGAATTTGGCACACTTACCCCATGCATGTGTGTTCAGCAATAAAAATGAAATATCCTGTGATGTTTTTGTTTAATAAATTAACTATAATAGCATAGAATTCTCTAATTATGTCTTTTTAAGTTTCTTTAAAACTTTTATTCTAATTCTACAAAAAAAATTGTATTATATTTTCGAGACGTTAAACAAATTCAATTCGCAAAAAAATCCATCCGAATTACCAAGCGGACGTCTGTCATATTGTCTCCCAATCATCCGGATAACGAAGCGGGCACTGTAAACTCAAACTTGAAAATTCATCGATTTATTTTTAAGATATTGCTTTATGATTTTCTTTATTATTAATATTTTTTTTATTTTAGAATAATTTAGTTTAATCATTTCCTGTTTGTTTCTATGTAGTCTAGCTAATAAGTCTTATTTTTCATTGTGTTTTTTTTTTCATTTTTCACATTTATCAAATAATTCGAAATATCGTTGTAATTGACGTAATTTACTCGTCACTAATTCTCTGTATAATTATTTTCATATTGTTATAAGATTGTGATGAGAATGTTACGGCAACTATTGATCAGTA
This sequence comes from Phlebotomus papatasi, assembly GCF_024763615.1. NCBI lineage: Eukaryota > Metazoa > Arthropoda > Insecta > Diptera > Psychodidae > Phlebotomus > Phlebotomus papatasi. The sequence continues at coordinate 28,430,722 of NC_077224.1, forward strand.
ATGGCGCCAGTTTAATTCAAGATGGCTTATAAACCGAATTTACAATAAGGGAATCACAACCTCTATAAATTAGTTCCAGTTTAGCATTAGTTTGTCACTTTGACGAGTTTAAATACAAAATTCACTGAAAGGGAAAAGTACCGTACCGAATGGAATTCATAATTTACAACACTACTGATTGGAATTTCAGGTGTCTCTTTTTAACAAGTTCAAATGTGGATTATTACCAAAATATTTTGAAAATATGAAGTTTTTCTGGTTGCAAGTATATGTGCAATTGAATTCCTTCAAGTTTTTTCAAATTTGAAAGAAACCTTTTAAATAATTGTTGCCAAACATGAAAAACAAAAAAGTGACATGATGAAAATCTCTAAAAAATGCAATAAGTAAATCATTTAATCGATTGTCGTCCACACAAATTATAAATCTTGACATACCCCTTAACAACCCTTTTAGAAGGGTTAAAGAGTATTTCTCACTCATCTTGCTATTTATGCAATTTCAAGATGTATATAAGTGAAAGAAGTCGAGAAAGAGGACTAACGAGAATTTATCTTTGACATTTCTTGCAACCCTCCTCGTTTAACTGCAGTTTTCCATTGAAAATAGAGAAAACTTTGAAAGGAGTTACAGTTAAGGATAAAAAGGAGGCAAGAAGATAGAAAAGTTGTAAAAATAGAGGCTTGTATTTTTACAATTCAATGGAAGTGAGAAAATATTTTGTATTTCCGGGTAGGTTTATTCTTTGACTAAACTTTAAGAGAATAATTTTGCCTCCTCTGGTGGTGTCCTCAATAGTTTCAAAGAACATTTATTCATAAGTCTTTTATGTGTCTTCTTCCATAGGGTCTTTTTTTTTTTGCTTTTTCTTGGTCGTATCTCTAACCACATGGAAAAGACTCGAAGTACTTGAATTTTTACAACCCCTCTTGATATTTTCTCGAGTGGCTCTCGCTGCAGGAAAACGAATTTAAACTTCAATGATTGACCGCTTTCTCTCTAACTTGGTGTTCCTTTTGCTTCGATGACAAATTAAAGGATCACACGATTGTTGTTGAGGTAAAGTTGGGATTCCCTCTTGAGTCAATTATTTTTCAATTTTGCTCTCAAGTGACCGAATTTTTTGCTTCTCCACCTTTTTTTGTATACCTTCTCCATAGCATCTCATCTATTTAGAATGCTACTTATGCATCATTAGTGAGGCTTTCTTCTCTCAGCTTCATGCTAGTCTTTTCCTCTTGTGACGGTTAATTATGCTTAGAGAATATAGTGTCAAAGGAAAAGATAAAGAAACTGTGAAGAGTAAAATTTTTAATTTTTTTTTATTTCTCAATGGAGTGTAAGTATAAGAAACTAAGAAGATGAGTATTAGTAGATTTCTTTTGATTTTAAAAAATCCTCCTGGCCCTTTTGGGCAATTCAAATAATAAACTTACTCCTTGTACTTATCCTAATTCATATTGAATTTGAATAATTCTTTTGTTAAATTTTTGCATAATGAAAATGTAACCAGCAATAAAATTGAGTAACAGCAACAGCCCAAGTACCAAAAACTGATTCTCACAACTGGCAACTGTACTGTATCCTATTTACTAAGGAAAAATAAAATTCTGTATTCCAATTTGAAATTGTGAAAAAATTCCATTTGAAGCAGGTTCTGAATTAGGCTATTCTACATTCTAATGTTCGTCTTTTTTATCTTTCAATTTTAGTCGTAAATTATGTCATAATTAATGGCAGTTGTAACGTTGACACTTCGACGTTAATCTTACTATTTTGGTTACTAAGTAAAATTCTAGTCATTCTGCTGGCGTAGTATTAATGACGTTCAAACGACGTCTTCATGACATACTGTCGCTCCTTTAGTTTGGGACTTACCGTCGTCCCGAGTGACTTTGCACTCTGCTCTCTGTACGACTTTGATTAATTCTGGTGATTAATTTAATTAATTCTGGAGTAACATAGATACTCTTCGCCGATCCTGTCTACCATGTCAAAGTATATAGAGATATATTATGTACCATGTAGAATACAAGAATTCTCAAAGAGATACTTGTAGTTTCAGTAATAGTCAGTAAAATCCAAATATAGAAATTTTGCTACAAAAAAAGACGGCTCTATGGAAAAATTATCTGAAAGTTTAATTCCGAAAGCAGTTTCAAAGTAGTAAATTTCCTAAATCTATTCTAAATTTATCTGGCTGGAATAACCCATTCTGATGTTGTTTTATTAAAATGCTTTTTTCAATACTTTCTTCCTAGGTACGCAAAACGGCAAAACGCAAAGAAGAGCATTTGAAAAAAATTATCCAATTGTATGAGATCTTGAGATAAATTGCTCGAGACCTTTAATTTTCAAGATGGCGTGGTCGCCATCTTGATTTGACGTTTCTGTCCGCCGTTTTAAATAAATGTCAAAATCCTGATTTAGTTTCAGAAATATAAATTTTCAATTCATATATAATTCTATTAACAAATGATACACCAGTCTTTACCACCCACTCCTAAAATAAAAACAAAACATGAACTTTTAGTGATTCAACAAGAAAATTTTCCGCTCATATAGAGTAATTTTGGAAATTTTTCAATGTTTCTTGGGGTTTACCTCGAAAATATACATGGATACAATTTGTGTGGCTATAGATCTTACATTGGGCTGTGACATTATGGAGGGCTATTTAAGGTGAGAGAAAGGAGGGCGATAAATTGAAAGAAATGTGTTTGGATGATGGACAAAAAAGTGCGTAAAGATCGTATTGGAGACAATTAAGAACATCCAAGAATAGCTCAAAGTGTTTTTTTTTTCTTTTTACTCTCAAAATAAGTCAATGTTTGATGGAAATGAATGGTGGACAAACTATTAGGAGTGTCTAAAGCTGAAAATAGGGGAACCTGTGTAGAGAGTTGTTGAGGGAAAAATTGGGAGAAAAAAAAAGAAAAATATATTTGCTTTACTTTGATGAATTTGATTGTAGACAAAAAAGCATTTGACCGATTTTCACACTTGTTCTTCACTCAACATAAGATATTTTCATGCTTAAGAGATATTTCTTACGTCTCTTCTAATTCTTTACATTTGCATTCTCTACGAAGCTTTTTTATCTTGCACTCTACTGTGGAATTTCAGTGGAGAAGATTTTATTTTCTTTAACACAATTGAGATTTTTCAACACCACAAGAAGAGACTTAAAAGTTTTTGCGGTCTTATCTCATTCACATTCTAATTTTAATTTTCGTTAAAAGTGTTTTAACCACATGATTCTACCAGAATCATCATCCTTAAACAGTCGTATCGAAAAAAAAGAGAGAAGTTACAAATAATATGGAAAGCATGACTTTGGCCTGTGTGGTGCGTTTATTATTAACGTTTTAGGGTAAGATGTAATAAAAAAGGCATCCATTTGTTTGTTAATCTCAGTTGAAATGATGATGAAACTACATAGCAAATTTGCCGGACTTCGACATTTTGCGTTATACACCAAACCAATATTCGGTCAATGAACTAAATCGATTTTTGTGTTTTGGTTTCATGTTATAAGCATTTCTACACATATAGAGAAAAGAAAGAAAGAGAGAGAGAGAAAGAGAAAAGGAAGAAAAGAACGCCAAGGAGTGAGGTTTTGCCTCCCTAGCACACACAAGATTAATTATATTCTTAGGCAATGTGTGGTGACTTTTCTAAATTGAGCAAGGAGACAAAATATATACGGAAAGGCAGATTTTTTTTCTCCTAAGAAACACACAAAAAAACTATATATACTATTTTCTATATCAAGAGATACTCAAAAAGACACGTTTTTTTCTCACATTTATTTTTAAAAGTCTTTCTTACATTTGAAGTCAAAAACCCTCGGAATATTTCCTCGTGATTTTCTGCGAAATTGACAAGAAAATGATAAAGTGTGAATTTGATTTGCCAATTTCTTGAGCAAATTTATTAACTCTTGACGCGTGATTTGTTGATTCATTAAATTATTTTCTCTATACATTAGAATTTTTAGGGGCAACTATGCCAATGGCAGGTCAAACTATAGGGGAGACTGGGGCAAAAGTCACAAATCGAAAATTTTAAAATTCAATATCTTCCAAGATAAATAAGATAGCGGCTTAAATTTTTTCCATAGATAGCCTCCATAGGTCTTCTATGTCGTAAGTTTGTTAGAATTTGAACAAGGAATTTAGGAAATAAAAAATATCGAAATTTTTAGCCCTATTTTTGAAATATTTTCCTTGAAGAAGACATCAATTATTAGTTACTTATTTTAAATTTGATGCACTGGTGAATATTTCCCAAATTATCTGGATATTCTTTGAATACGAATCCGCTATCTATTTTAGCATTTTACAAAAATTCTGTTCTCCAGAAATCCTTAAAAAGTAACAAAAACTATAGAGCAAAAAGTAACAAAAACCGAAACAATTTCTAATGTTCCACGGTGAAAATAAACGTCAATGCTATGTGTCGCCGCTTGTTGTTTGCATTGGTCAAACATTTTAAATTGAAATTTTAAGATTATCTCAATGTTTCAGATGGACAAAGAATAAAAAGAAGATCACGGTATAGCTAAAGTCCAAAACTTAAGAGTACTTCTTCATTGAATTTTTCTTTTACTCATTGAAAAAATTGAGGAAATCTCAAAATTCCAAATGGTAACTTGGTTAAGAGTGCCGTCAACTTATCATTGCCAGCATCCCTATAGGTAATCGGCAGAAATCCTGGATTACTAGACCGTTTACGTTATTCATGTAATCGAGTAGTTTGCTGAACAAAATTAGTAAATAATAATTATAAGAGCATTAGCTTTAAATTTGGTTACAATAAGTCAGCAGGAGGACAGCCACAAAAGAAATAATTTTGAGTTAAAAAGACTAAAAATGAATTTTAAATAATTTGACAGTCAATATAATTTTTGATTTTAATAGGGTAACTGACTGTACCAAATTTCAGCCAGCTTACAATTTCGGGCACATGTTCCTCAAATTTCTATGAATTTTTAGTTTTTGCATACTGTATAGCTAGAGTTTACACAATGCGAAAAAAAACTAAAAATGTGAACTAGCGAAATGATGTGAAAAAGACTGGAAGAATTCCGGAAGGACAAGGAACTCTCTGATAAAAATCGCTCGTAAAAGTTTTGTAAAATCTTGTTGCCCCATATAGAAAAGTAACGAGATGTTTGGCTACCCCTATCGCCATAGGGATTTTTGTAAAATCTTTTCATTTTCAACAAGATATCTTGTTGATACCGGATACTGCACATATTTTACTAAAAATATACAAAATCTTGTAAAAATTTTGTCAGTATTCTTTTTTTTATTCACCAAAAAATGACGATTTTGTAGTCGGAAATGGTCTCTAAAGTCCTATCTAACCATTTCCTGCAGACAGCATACCGGCTTATAATTGCTATATATAACAAAAAGCATGAAAATCGTGATTATTATATCCACCAAATTGATAAACAATTTGACAGAAAATATTCTAAGACCATTTTGAGAGAAAGGGATAAAAATGAAAGAGAAAACGATATATTTTGAAACGCCATCTATTGAGAAATTCCCATGAAAACGAGATTTTGACAAAACTTTTACAAGGATTTTTTTAATTAAATTTGGTGGATTCGGTTTTAACAAGAAATCTTGTTGAAAATGAAAAGATTTTACGAGAATCCCTATGGCGACAGGGGTAGCGAAACATCTTGTTACTTTTCCATATAAATTGACTTATTTTACAATTTTTTTACGAGATTATTTACGAGATATTTTTTTCAGAGTATGAGAATCAAGATGGCCGAAATACTACCCAAAGCTATGTCTATATTTTTATTAATTTGAAATGTGTAATATTATGCCCAGCGCACAATAAGTTTTGTTTACTAAACATGTTTTTGACATTTAAATGAGAGTGAGTGAGAACTAGATCTAGTTATCTCGCTCACTCTTATAGAAAATTTTGAAAACATGTTTACAAACAAAAGTTATTGTGCGCTGAGCATTAAGAATGATAAAACAAGGATGATATACTATCTACAAGTTATCAAACAACACTCCTAAAAAATCAATTTGTATTAAAAATATTACATTTCAAACTTTAATCTTTTAGCGCTTTTATGTAACTATTGCGAAATTTGGTACAGTTACATTAATTAGTATTATTTCATTTCTTTTTTTTAAATTATAGCAATTATTTATTCTTAGAAATGCGCTTTCAGATTTTTTGTCAATTTCATAAAAACTTTATGTAAATTTTATATAAAAATCAAGACTATAATTTAGTCTAAATTAAATTTATATAACATCCTACAATGACGCTCTTAACTATAAAAAGCAACAATATAACCAAAATAGTTACACATAAAACACTAAGCATTACAAATCTGAACAATTTTTTTTTAAGAATATTGATAATAAATTCCTACTCTAATCGTTAAGACCAATAAAGATTAGTTCTGCTCTTGTTTTTAATCTTTTCTGGAATGAAACGACAAAATTGATTAATTTTTATCCCTACAAATGAAAGAATCACTAATTAAGCGTCTTATCCTAATCTCTAAGTTGTTACTATTAATTTTTAGGCGTTTTTATGAACGATAACACTTGTTAGTCTCTGTTTTTTTTTTGTGAGACAACACCAAGAAAGGGCAAAAAGGAAGGGGATAAAGGATCCCGATATAGAGTGAAATTGTGGTAGAAATCATCATTTGGAAGTGTTCTTTTTAATAGCATTCTTAATAATAATGATATTGTTGCGGCGAATGGGGAAAAATTGAACAGACATAAGGGGAAATGAAGGGGGGGGGAAGAAAAAAGAGTGGTACAATCAGCATCTGTTGCTCAAATTTATTTTGTTGACCGCGGCGGACAACATGTGTTTTCTTCAGGAGGATTTCTTTTGGTGTGTTGAGCAAAAGTTTTCATTTCTTTCTTTTCTCATTCTTTTGACCCGAAAGAAATGAAAATGAAAATAAACACAACTGACTGTATTTTGATCACCTTCTTGTGTCTTCTGCACAAAATTGTACAAGCAGGATAAAATGTTGTAAGAGTGAACGAGAAAGAAATGTGCATCAAATTTGAGGTGCGTGCTTATATTGTAAGAAAAAGCTAAAAAGAAAACAATAAAAAAAAACACAGGAAAAAAGGAGATCTTGCAAGAGAATCGCGCGTTTCTTAAGTATTTTCACTCCGTCTCGGTCGATATAGGGGAGAACGGGACAGTTCACATATGAATTTCAAATTGGACTTTGAGACTGTTTTACAAAGTACATGTGAATTACAAGTAGATTTAAGTACCTTTCGTACTATCACGACCTAAAGTAATCAGAATCGTGTTGAAAGTTATCCCCTTTTGAATACATAATTATTAGCAATATTAGGAATTATGCGAAATATGCGACATTACATATACAGTATGACTTCAATAGTGTCAAACAGGTAAAGCCGTTGGCTCTTGATCGGATAGATCCCTCCGGCTCGACTCATACCTTGTTCTGAACCGATAACAAATTGGTTCATTCCCGATTACTAATTCTTATCCGAAATCCAATTATATTACTCCTGAGGTGTATTTAAGAAGGAAATGTTTTATGTGATTTATAAATCGGTTCAAATCGGTTGTGAACCGGAAATGTACCGGTTATAAACAGATAAGCAATTTTTGACTGAAAATCAATTCTATTGCTCTTAATACCAGTTGACGTGTTCTTTTGAATGACTTATTAATCGGTTTAAATCGTTTGAGAACCGGTAAACGCTTAATGATGCAAAAGTAATTTTAAAATATAGCATCAGTCACGAGTTCGAGCACTTCGCAAAGCCTGAAACGTTTTGCTAATGCTTTTTTTTTCAATTATTTTTTTTAAATTAAGCATTTTGTCTAATTTCTTAATAAGATATTTTGAGAAAAAGAGAATAATGTTTCTGTCTGTAAAATATTCGACTCCATTTAATCATGATAGTATTGACATGCGCCAAATTATGTCGCCAAATTTTTGTATAGTGCATAAGAGTTTACTCTATTCCTTTCAAAAGTGTACTACAAAAATTTATACTGCCCCCTTTTCCCCTATGCAACTCCTTAAAATGTTACTGCAACAGGTGCCCAGACCAGGAAATTTGTGGGAAGATACGGAATTATGTTTATATGTGTCGATGAGCTAGAAGTAAATTACATTAATTTCGACATTTTTTTCTCATTCTAACAACCTGTGTTTTTTTTGTATTTCTGCCTTGATGACACAACAAAATGAAATGCAGGTATATCACTATAACGTTGTTTAATTTTTATAAGAAGGAAAAAGGAGAGGTGGAAGTTGAGGCAATGCATTTAATTTTTCTATATCATGGTGAATTTCTAAACTAGTTCATATATTTTCCGCTAGCATTTCTTCAGTTCGTGCTTTAAAGTCCACAAATAAAGTGACTGCAGGAAAATCTAGGTCTCTATCTTGAAAATTTTCCATATCACATTCGCAGAATGACTTGTCTCTGTGAGTGACATCGAATTAATTTCTCTGTTTTTCAACATACATATACGCTTATTTTAGGCGCCCAGAGAAGTCACTCAAAGTGCATTATACTTTATACATATACTATATGGGTTCAAAAAAAAAGCAATAACTTGAAATTGGAACTATCCTATAACAGTCTGAATTCCACAATAATTGCTTTGCCATTTGGAGGAAAATAAATATGTAAGTAGTGGAGTGTAAAAACTTGCGAAAAACAGTGACTAAAACTTTCCAATGCATTTTTGTGTTCATTACATGAGGGTTCTATTTATAAATGTATTATAATTCAGTGATGTATCCGGTCTTTTGATGAATGAAATATTTTATTTTGATGACCCTCTTGCGAAAAGCCACATTTTTCTTGTACATTTCCACAATTATATTTTATTTATTACTTTTTCGTTCATCGAGATTTATCATTGTTTTTTTCCATATAACACCTCAAATTTAATGACACTTTTTTTCATTAAAGCTTCCCGGAAAATATTGCTATTTTTGCACAAATTATAAAGAGAGAATCAGATATAAGAATTATAGGTTTTCAGATACTTATGATAAAAAAAATGAGAAATCCACTCCACATTGAGGTGATGTAAATTTGTGTACGTAAAGGACATAAAGTTGAAGTATATTACTATATACATCCATTACGGCTCAGGCACACCTTTTAGATCAGAAAAATTTCATAAAGTCTAAATTCGAAACCCTTTCTTTCTCACATGTTTTGCATATGACTATCTCATTCTTTCGCATACCAAATTCGATTGAGCTAAATTGAATTTGGAGTGATGTTTAAAAGAAGAAGAAGAGTACGAGAGAATGAGTTAGACATATGCAAAGCATATGAAAAAGAAAGGGATGCGAATTTCGACTTCATGAAATTTTCCTGATCTAAAAGGTGTGCCGGAGCCATTAAGTCTTTCTGGACAGTAAGAATTCAAATAGACATAGGCTGACCCTTGAGAATATTTAGCATCGAAAATTTAGCAGCAAGGATTTATCTCTAATTGTCATATAATAAACCTAGGACCATCGATTACAAGGTTCTTTGCTTAATTTTTCTAACCCTCTACGTTCAAATTTTACAGATTAAATATTCTCGAAGATCAACCCTAATCTATTTGGCCTCTAAGACATCCAGTAAGCCAATTTAAATTAACCAAAAGCCAAATTAAATTATTTTTTTAAAAAGTTTACTTCCGATCTAAAAGAACTTACTTAGTAACTTAAACATTTTGTAGGGTTCCAGTCCAGGAAGAGATCGCAAAAAAGTATATCTTTTTTATAATTATTTTTTCAAAGACCTCAAAAACTTATAATTCTTTTCCTAAAAATTATTAGAATGAAAACATATACACTACACTTAGCTTCAAAGATCTATCAAAAATTTATGAATAAGAAGAATTTAAAAAATTTGGATAGATTAGGATAGTGTGTTAGAACTGAAAAAGTCTGTTTCTTTGAAACAGCGTTTTTGAAAACTGCTCCGAGATGTAGCTAGATGATTACAAAAATTATTTTAGATTTAAATGTCTTTCTGTCTTAGAATTTACTCACAAAAACGATTTTTATGGACATTATAATAAATCCTTCCAATAGGGTGAAATCATCATTTATGGACGTTATACACTTATTGAACATCTTGCAAAAAATTTAAATTCTTATATAAAACAGATTTCTCAAAAATCACAAAATCAAAAATTGTTAAATACGTAATTAAACTGCTTATTTTATGATTTTTTGAAATCGTTTTACGTAAAAATTTAAGACTTTTGAAAGTTGTCCATAGTGTATAACGTACATAAGTTATGAGTCCACCCCACGAGAAAAATTCTAAATAAACAAATATCTCGATAATATACTAAAAAGTTTCCCATTCCAAAGAAAGTTAGATAAATCCGTAATCAAAATGTTGGTGAATTTGTGCAATTTTTTGAAACGGAACTGTAAATAGGAATGCAATCTTTTTTTTTATTTATACTAACTTATGCTCTCCCTCAGCATGTAAAATTGATGTGCAATACAATAAATTTTAATCTCATTTCTCGGCTTAACACACAATTGGTGATATTTTGTCAAGGCGAGTGTATCTAAAAGGGTGAGACCCTGTCAAAATATTTTTTTTTCTTTTTATTGTTCACTCCTATGGAATATAATCAATGGATAAGATTGAAGAGAATGTAAGAAATTGGTATTATAGGCTGGTTTTTTTTTAACTGCATTACCTTTTCCCACCTTTTCTTACCTTTAACGTCCAAGACAAATTCTTTGGGGTTTTGTAGTGCAAAAACTTACAGCAAAATCGTATTTACGCTTCAATTGATAACATAACACATTTGTGTCCCTTATATTCGCACCTTTGCTATTGATTCTGTGAAATACAAAAAAAAAACTACATCAAAAACATTTGCAGTAACATCAATGAAAGCGGTTTGTCCTTTTAAGCTCTACGTAATTAATGATAGGCTATTAATAATCGTAAGTTTTATTTGCAGATTCTAACCATTAAATGGGTTGGTCATCCCAAAAATTGTGTCAATTGTGTTATTTGTCGTGTTCATCCTTTTGTGTTAGACTGCAAAAGTTGCATTTCTCAGCATGAAAAGGAATAATTTGTGAAAAAGAAATAAATGAGTAGGGCTTTGTCACGTCTGAGAATAATAATGCAAAATTTTTTTTGGTCCAAAAATGCAAAAGGGACTATGAATAGAAATCTATTTCCTTTCTCAGGGATCTTTTTGGCCTTTCTTTGTATTTACATTAAAAAAAAATTGCTGTTTTTTTCTGTTTCACTTTAACCTCAACATATTGCACATTTGTTTGATCTTGGCGCAATGTTTTTATTTTTATATTTAAGAAAAGTGAATATCTTACGAAACTTTACGGTTTTTGTTTTTTTTTTTTTTAATCAAAACTGTAAAGCCCCATGAGTTGATTTTTTTAATATTCATCTGAAAGTGAACATCTTTCAAGATACTAAAAGAATGAGGAAGTGAAATGAAATAGATGTTTCAGAGAAAGTGAATTGTATGTGAAATCTCATCCCCTTCAATGACTCGCCACATTTAATTACCATTACACACGATTGCCATTTCACCCTCTTTTGGCTTTCTTCGTTTTTTTTTTTTTAACATCTGGCACAATAAGAAAAGGTACTGGGTTGTATAAGAAATCTTTCACAAGAATGATGAGTGAAATGTGAAAGATTTTCCCTGGTATCTTCATCAATTGGGGTTGGGATATGAAATAAAAACATCCAGTACAACAATAAAAGTGCATAAATTCCTGTACAATGGGATGTGGATGGATCCTGAGGTCTCAGGAGTTGACTGGTGATGAGTTTAGGATTCATAAAATGAAGATTGTGTCTCTTGTGCACTCGAAACTGTCACACCAGCTATGATTGATGGATAATTTTTCAAAGAGATTTTTATACTTTTTTTTTCTCCCATCATCATCCCTTCAATGAATGCGTAGAATATGTTTTTTAAAGTCAAATTGGCAAATTCATGTCTGGAGTAAAAAAAATATATATCCTTATCATCAGTCAAGGTGGAGAAATTGTCAGCATTCAGACGTCAATGATGGAAAAAAATATTCAGAAATTGCATCAATGAATATATTGGCCATCTGTTGAGGAAAGAAGACAAGGAAACAAGAAAATTGACCTTGTTTTCTTTTTTTTTCTTAGTCTATCGCTTAATGACATATAAAATGAAATATGGCCATATTGATTGTAAGAGGAAAAAAAAATAAAAGGGTAAGGAAAAAAGAGTCTCCCATATCAATTGACACTTCCGCTCAACTTAACATACAAAGAAAATCTCACACACACTCTATATGTCTAGCAATTAACCTCTGACCTAACACAAACTTTGTGCACTATATGGAAAATATTATTTCTTTGTAGCATTTATGGTACATTATGTATATATTTGTTAACTTTATATAATACGAAGGTTAATGTATACATTAATATGTAAATGTGCATTATGATAATTATTCTTTTTCTTAGATCTATTTTAATAAGAAAAAATGGGAAACTCATAACAACTATCCTTTATTTACTTGGTATTGAGACAATTGCAATCTCTGGAGAAAGAAAATGACAAATCAAATAAAAATTTCTTTCCATAGTTTTTAAAGTTTAATTTTTAAACAACCGCACCGAAATTGAAAGTACACAGGGGAGAGTGATGCAGATTCATCCTTAAATTGGAAATTGAACTTCAAGAATTTTCATTCTATTTTTTTTTATAAAACCACAAACTTAAGATTTTGTCATAGTTGCTCAATAATTTGCTCAATTTTGATAATTTTATCTGTAAATGCAAAGTATTTTGCAATCCTGAAATAGAGGAAAGCTTCTTATATACTCTGGCTTCGAACACTTCATATTTTTCCCATATTCCTTTAATTAATCTGACTGAATTTTTTTAGACAATGCGTGACTTAAGGCTGACTATTAAAATTTGCCTTTAGGTCAGATTCATTTAAAAAAATATGGGAAAAATATGAAGTGTTCGAAATGATTATTGCTTTAAAACTTGTATCATGAATCTTTATAATATTTCCAAAAGTACAAAATATTTTGCTTAATTAATACAATTAAATTTACAATTTGAATACACTACTTATAAATATAAAACATTAATAGATTTGTTTTGAATGTACTAAAATTCATCTCAAACAAAGGAAATAGGAAAGATATTTTTGAAATTTAGTATTTTCAGAACAAAAATCAAAATTGTCAGAACCATCTTAGAATTCATCCTATGCTGAATACCTTTTATAACCGTGAAACCACTAGTAAAAATCAATTATATTTTCAATAAATTAACTGCAATGGTTCAGAAATTGATAAAAATGAGATACCAAAAAGTTTTATTTTGATGTAGTTTTATAAAATTAACTATACAATTCAAACAAGAAGCCTTATGAAATGATTTCGTATATGAATATAGGACTTTAGTACCGCTTTAGTAAATAAAGATTTTATTTGATTCCTTTCAAAATGTGAGAAAAACATGCAAAAATTTAAACTGCTCCTTCGTTTGACTGCCCCTGCCCCACCATCTTCTATATAATTAATGCCATTAATAAAAAAATAAAAGGTTCACAGTAAACGTTTTAATCATATGGACCATATTAATTTGACCCTCTGAAAGCTTGGCAATGAACTTTTTTTTTCGAAATAAACCTATCAAGAAATCCTGAAAGGTTTTTTTCGAATTTCTTGGAGATCAAATATGATCCATATTTTCAAAGCTTTATGGTGAACCTTTATATTTAATAGGGGGAATAAAAACACCTTCACTGAGAAAAAAAAGAGGCTGCGATTAACTTTTTTCGTCATAATTTTAACTTTTTTTGGGTGTAAAAATATATCAACATTTTTTAATGTTAATTTTACACCTTTTAAGGGTAAAATCAACATGAAAGAAGGGTAACTTTAACCCATAATACACCTAAAAAGGGTAATATTTACACCGTTTTCGGATCAATACTGCAGGGTAAAATTAACATTTCCGGAATATTATTTTGACTTTTTCGGATTTCTCTCAGTGTTTGAATTGGGGCACATTTGAAATTGGGCTTCTTTCTCATGTTTTAAAAGACCCTATCATAATGCATTTTAGTTTCAAAATTGGTTTGTGGAGCTCAATTATATGTATAATGCTAAGATCTAGTTCCATTTAAAAATAGGTGAAAAGGAGAAAAGTTTAATTTTGAAGATTTCCTTTTTAACCATGCCTCACCCCCAGATCCCAAGCTCATTGAGCTTATCTCAGACTGGAACAACTCCGTCATTGAGCAATAGGCGGTACATGATTATGTAAACATAATAAATAAGGCTCAAAAACTTTAAAGGTGCCCGGAGTGCCCCAGTTTTCCCTACTACCAATTATGAGTTTAGTTTAGTTTTTAATTAAAATTTGTATTAAATTAAACCTTTAATACAAAAAAAGAAAAATGTTAATGTTGACATAATGTCTGTTTTTTCAATTATATATATAATATTTCAATTACATTTTTCAATTTACAAAAATTTTCATGTTACAACAATTAAACGAAAATAAAATTTCTAATATTTTTTCAAGATTCTGTTACCATACTATCGCTTTTTGTAACATAACTGGCTTTTTTTTCATCCACAAATTTGTAATACCTAAAAACTCACATGATTTGTGAATTTACGTGTGTAGATTCTGTGTTTATCTTTGCATGACTTTGGAAAAAATTTCAGCGTATGTGCTCCAGTTTTAAGGGAATCCGTAACCCAATTAAATTTCAATAGGAGTGTAGCTGAATTTCAATTGATATGGGAAACACTTTTTTTGTCGTCAACGTCTTCTTTCTGTGATCTTTACATCACTTGTGCCACATATTGACGCTATACTGACAAATTTTATTTTATAATCTCACTCCTCGTGTCATTGATAACACCGAACTGACCTTCCGTTTCACTTTTTTCTGTATTGGGCATTTTTTTTCCTGGAAACACACGCGTAATCCACCAAAGTCTCTCTTCCAATTCATCTGATGACATTCTGACATTCCAAATCGGAGAGCTCAATGTACATTTTTTTAAATTTTTTTTTCAGACCCTTCTTGCGTTACATCTCTATCTGCTCATTGTTGCATTCATTTAAGCTTAGAATATTATTTCTTATCATGTTTCTTGGACAAAAAGAGAGAGCAATATATGGAATCGAGATAATTTAAGTTACTATTTCGAATCCTCACACTCTAAGGAGTTCATAGGAAATCATACTTCGATAAAATTTTTATAAGACTTTTTTACTAAAAATAATTTTAAATGTGCATTTATTTTCAAAACATATGAAAAAGAGGTTCGAAAAATCTGTAGATCGGAAAATTTCCTATAAAACATAGTTATTAACTCTACAACGCCTCTTATGGCCTCAACTTACTAGAGATATTTATGTCCATATTGAAGCAAATTCCCTACGCGTGTATAGGAAGAACTCTTCAATATAGACATAAATTTCTTTGTGTGTGAAGGCCATTAAGGACTCGGGAAGAAAATAATATCTGGGGTGATATGATAACTCTCTCAAATTGTCCCATCGCTAGTGTCGAGTGTCGATTATTATGGGCGATCGAGATGATAACTTGCATTTTATGTCGCTAGTGCCGATAATTATCGCTACTAGTCTATCGACAGCTCTGGAGCTATCGATTTGTACTCTAGAAGTCAATTTTAGTGAACATTTTGCATTTTATTAATAAATAAATATTTTTTTTTATTCTTTTGTTATATCTTTATTAAATTCTATTAAAAACGATCAGTTCTCGGGAAATTTTATTTATTATGGGTCCTCCATAAAATATAGAATTGCGTGGAATAATCTTAAAATCTACATTCTGTCGATTGTGTTCAGCCTACCACAAAGATATCTTTGCACCGACTGACAAGGGTTCATCAAAGGCTGCAACTATCATACTCAGTGATTGAAGTTGCAACGTATAAAGGTACTGTCCAAAAAGTTGACGGAGAACTCATGGATTCCGTGTGGTTAAATTGAATCTAACTCGTGAATTATTGGAGATGACCATAGATTCGTTAGCTTTTTCAGAGGTTCTGCCCTTCCTTGGCAATTCTAAAATACCACAATCCAACAGGAATCTACGCACTGATGGAACAGAGGATGATATCATTTCCATAATTTCTGGAATTCCTGTAATCATTTCCTCAGCAGCATTTGTGCAGCAAGTCATTCAAAGTCTTCAATTTGCAAAAATCTAAGGCAAATAAAAAAGACATGTTTAATAGATAGACTTTATATAGGTATAAATGATTTTTTTCCTTACACATCTTGCGGAAGCTTCAAAGACTTATTTTCATCCCATAATTTTTGTGTCTTCTCGTTCAAAAAGAATGTTGGGTTTCCTCAATTACCACACTTTTCATGAAAAATATTTTCTAGGTTCATTTTTTTAACTTTTAAGGCAATAAAATCACTGAAATAATTCAGATTGCAAAATGAAAACAAGCGAAAGTGAAGTTACATTTCACTGTCCCAAAGTGTCACAATAACGAGTCGACAATGCGAGAAGAGCCGACACTCATTTCATCTCATCATTTGGATCTAACGATACTAGAGATTCGATAGTGTCGAATCGATACTAGCGAGATCTAAAGTTATCATTTCACCCCTGTTTTGCCAACATATCCATATGGCCCTGGCCGCCGCGCGCCCGTGAAGCCTATAATGATGATGATGTTTTGCCAATATTTTACTTCACGTACTTTCTACTCTAAATTTTCCTTTCACTTGTTTTTATTTCTGGATACTAAGAGAAAATTGATCTTAATGTTTTAGTATTTTTCAATTAAATATCCATATATGGTTAAAATCGTTAAAATGATCGAGGTGTTACTGATATCTGGAATCGAAGGCACAAAATTGGTCTTTATACTCTGGTAACTCTTTTTAATCACCCTTTTCTTGGAGTTGGAACCAATTAAAATAAAGTGGCTGATAATGATAAGAATTTTCAAGATAAATGAGCTTAAGATATTCAGAAAATTTAAAAGTCAATTGAACCTTTTATCCTTGAATGAATGAGAGAGAAATAGGAAATCAAGAGACATTTCAGGAGTCCCCTTTGCCCTTAATTTTGAAACAATATGTGTGTAGACTTTTTTCTTTGTTGGGACATTTGCTGATGGCTCACAATATATATATAGAGAGATTCCAATGGCTTTTGTAAAATGGGGATTATGGAAACACCTGCTTCAACTCAATTCTTCATATGGAATAAAATTTAAATGTTGAAGAAAATATCTTTAACGGTGTCTACACCTGCAAGGAATCAGTATATTTTTGAAACATCTTGCCCTGGTTTCTGGGGGTTGATGGATGCGGAAGGAAAGGTGGATGAAATGTTGAGGATTCCAAATATACGTCATTAAAATGATTAGAGACGCTTGCCTTTTCTCTATCGACAGATTTTTTTTGTTAGTTTCTAAGTTTACAACACTAAGAAAGTCATGTGGCGTTAAATGATTTTTTTCCTTCACCCTTGAAGACCTTGGGGATGATGAGAGAAGCAATGGAATTCTCAGTAGTATCTTTGAAGTAATGTTTTGATGGTAGCGAAGTAAAATGTCTTGTGGTAGGTCTCTCAAAAGAAGAATTTTAAGAAGGGAATTCTGTAAAAGGTGACTTGTGATTTTTTGTTAACTTGTCTTGCTAAGAGACAACAAATTATCTTTCAGAAGACCCTCTGAACAAATTTCTATGGAGTATCAGCGAATTATGGCTTCCAAGAAGGTTCTAACACTTCAAATGAAACAGGACAACTTATTGAGTATCTAGGGGTGAAGTATAAAAATTTTACAAATAGTTCTGAATAGCTTTTTTTATTGCCTTTCTCTTCAGCTGTTAAGTGAGAAGAGGAAGTTTTGTCACTTTTCTTTAAATTTCAGACACTGTGAAAAATGATCCTATTTTGCGACACTTTTTCTTACATTTTTTTTTTAATATCGGATCAATTGTTTGCTCTATAAGCTCAAATCGGTTTGGCTATTGAAATTCAAGAATTTCTTCCTTTCGCTTTTTTTGGCTATTTAACTTTATTGACATTTTAAAATATGTTCTAAATTGCCGTTTTTAGTATCAATTTTACTGCTGGAATTCTACCGAGTTAAACCTCATATCTCTCTGTCGTACTCTTTTCAGCAAAATCTCCGTGAAACTATTTCAGAGAAATTAGGGTGAAAGGAACCCCTATTGACACTTTAAGAATTTATCATGCCATACTTATTAACCCCTTCAGTATCGATTTAGGATATGATATTTGAACATCTCTTTTTATAAGAAAAGGTAGATTACAGAAAAAACATCAAATTTCTTGCATTTTACCAGATACACTAAATAACATCATTTTGACGAAAGTGTCATAAGGGGTTCCCTGTCAAAGAGGTGTTCCTTCGACCCTATGCCATGCTCTTAGTCTGGGTATCTGGTCCCGCCATTAGCAGACGTAGGAATCACACGGTTAGAGACTTGGGACTTTAGGGTGACCCCCACCTCCGCATAAGAAACAGAAAATACGTCTTCAAAACTCTCATTGATTTACGAAAATGAACTGTATATTACATGTCTAATGATTGAGCTAACTAACAAACTAAAAAGATTTTTTTTAAACTTATTCCTTTTTCACATAACACGATAACAGTTGAAACTAAAAATTTTATGTTATTAAGAAAGAAAATTTGGTTGAGATTGGTTTAAAGCGACATATTTACGGTTTGAACTTTGCACTAAGAAAGTAAAAAAAAATTGTGGGCTAATGGTGTATATATATTATAAAATTTCGGTCGGGATACCACTTAAAAGATTCGAAAGGATAAACTCTCTTAAGGCGGCTTTAAGTCAAATCTTACAATATCCAGCAATGGGATAGGTAGGTAGCGGTAGGGATACGAAAGATAATGCGTATGGCATCGAAATCTCTAACTAAGATAATATCTTTAATTGTTAGGCCTATAATCGTCATAATTGACTAAAATAGTTTAGAGGGTTACAGACAGAAAAACCAACACATATCAAAATACAAAATAGACAAAAAAAAGAAAGACAGAAAAAGACTAAATAGATGTATTATGCCCAACGCACAATAACTTTTGTTTGTAAATATGTTTTCAATATTTTTTATAAGAGTAAGCGAGATGACTAGATCTAGATTTTATTCACTCTCCCTGAAATGTCAAAAACATGTTTACAAAACAAAACTTATTGTGCGTTGGGCATTACACAGAGCTCCCTTAATAAGTTCATGAAAAAAAATAACCACAAAAACAATTCAATTTCTGAATTAAAGCTCCTTGAAAAGCAATGCTTCTTCCTAATGCTAATGGAACTTCTTTTGTCTGGAATGGCTCTGTATGAGAAATTTTCTCGATTCAATGTTTTCTTACAAAGAAAATTGTCATGGAAGTAAGAAAAGAAAAGAAATAGGAACACCAACTGTGGATTTTCTCTGAGTATTTCAGAATCAATTTACAGCGACAAATTAGATTTTCTTATCAAATTTCGTGGGAAGACGGTAAAAAGGGCACAAAATAAGTCTTTTTTTAAATTCATATTGATTTTGTATTAAACAATCATCTTGTAGAACATTTTGGATGCTTTTTTCTATGGTTGTCTGGAGAAAATGAAGAAAAAAAATTCCAATTGATTTTACAAGTTAATGCGTCTGAGTGTGAAATTTGCTATGTGGTTTCTGGCGTTTTTAACCATAAATTCCCAAAGGGGAAGGTCTTTTATCTGGAGACTTGGGTTTCTGAGAAAATTGGTTAAACCCCTAGTGACTTGCCACTGTAAATATCTAATCAAAATTTTTCAAGGCATTAAAAAATAGTTGATCTGTGACCGTCTCTTTTTTTTGCCTTTTTTCTGCTTATTCAACAGGAAATAGAGTCGATAGTGAGTAATTTGGTGTTACAATATCTCCTACAATAAATTATTTGGTGTTTGATTTCACGAGGTGATTGAGGAATTTGCTAAATTAACAAGTCTGCTGCGAAAAAATTTAATGTATATCTTGCACATGTCTCTTTTGTTTGGTGAAAAATCAGCAAAGATTTGCAATTAAAAACCAAATCAGGGATTGAGTTTCTGTCTGACGACAGAGAATTTCATGGGCAATTTTCTATATGGATATGGAATTTAAGCCAATAAATAATGTATGGTATATGTGGAATTTGATGAAAAGCAAAACTTCATAATAAAAGTCAAAAGCAGGGGTTCATGGGGTTCAAGAAACAAAAAAGTGTTCTATGATTCACTTCATGCTATAGTTGCAATTTTTCTCTCAAGTGCTCCAAAGCCTTAGAATTATGGCAATTGTTGTGGGAAAGCCTTGAAGTGTAATTAAAGTTCGGAGTAGTACAATCTAATGGAATTGCGAAATATATAACCAAGAGTATTTCATATTGCAAACTTGCTGTTCCTTATCAAATCGCAATAAAGTCACCATTATTTCTCTCACACTCTATCACACACCTGACCCACTTTCTTGTTCTATTTTTCTGCTTCCTCCACTGCAATACGTCGTACTTTTTTGTTTACTATCTCATTTACTGACATAGTATATAGTACGAAGTAAGGTTGAGTATACAGCACAAGAGGGACGTAGAAAATAAAAGCTTCATAGTATTATCAACAAAGCAAGACACCTGATTAGGATGCTATTTGGAAATGTTTATTGTTGTTATTTTTGCTTGAGGACAAGTGGCAAAGGGTAGGAAAATGAGACGTTATTGGTGTATTTGATGTTTTTATTTTCATCATTTCAGATTACAAAGAAATTGATAAGATTTTGTATCATTATTTACTTTTCTGTGTCGCACTTACTTTCTGTTTAAACAATGGGGATTTTTCCAAAAAAACAAAATACTACGTTGCAATATCATTTTCCATATTTGTGCAGTCTCATTCATAACACACAAGGATGTTATTTATCCCCATAAAAAAAATTTATGAAAAGTATTTTCTTGTTAATCATTCTTCTTTAACGATATAATGCTTAAAATTATTATTTTCATCTCTTTTATTAAAATAATCTATTCAAAAAATATTGAATATAGCCTCAATATGCATCTAATAAGTAGTCTATTTTACTGGTCTATAAAATTACGTAACAGATTTCTCTATTTCACAATAAAAATAATTAAAATTGTACTTTTATTTTCAATTTTATCAATACCTAGCCAATGTTCATGATATGATAACCATTTATGATGACCAATTCAATAATTGTGAAATAGTTTCTCAACTA
The DNA here is from genome assembly GCF_024763615.1 of Phlebotomus papatasi. Lineage (NCBI taxonomy): Eukaryota > Metazoa > Arthropoda > Insecta > Diptera > Psychodidae > Phlebotomus > Phlebotomus papatasi. Next base: position 28,452,044 of record NC_077224.1, read on the forward strand.
CGAAATTTCCAACTTTTTAACTGCAAATTGACATTATTTTGTTGTTTACCGTCGTTGCGGGTGACTTTGCACGTTTTTTCGCTATTTTTCAACTTTACCCTCTAAAAATGGACAGTTAAAGTGAAGGGAGGGGGGTGAATGGATAAAATTATTTGTGTTCAGTTGTTAATGAATGGATTTCGTGCCACTAACATTAATTTTATAAAATTTTACTATGTTTAAAAAAATCAAGAAAAAAGGCTTGCACTGGGGATAAGGTGCGGGTGACTTTGCACTTTTTAATAAATTTTAAAAAATCAACAATTTCTGATAATAAACGACAATGAAGATCTTCACATCTAAGGGTAAGATGCACGAGATCTACAAGATGACGTGGTCGCCATCTTGATTTGACGTTTCTGTCCGCCATTTTGAATAACTGTCAAACCCTAAAACTGGTCCGATTTGGTTGAAATTTTAGTATGTTCTAGCTGATGTCAAGACCTTTCTAAAACGTATCTATGTTCCAATCTACGTCAGGTATTTACCTTGATACAGAGGCTCAAAGTTTAAAATTTTGTAATACTCATATTTTGGCGCTCTTTATTTTTTAATCTTCAATATTTGAAACCTAAACGAAATGCATCAGTAACCATTAAAAATAGTTGAGTCTTTAATTTTATATATTTATTTACTCTAACATAATTAAAAAAAATAAACGAAAAGTGCATTTAATATTTTTTTTTTATTTTTCATCTTTGCGAAAACAGTTTATAAGATTCTCAAATAATGCGCTGTTATAAACAAAAACATTACTTTTCTTTTTGTTTGTTTGTTAGATCTCATCGCCTAACGATATCGCTGTCTTTTTTGTGATGGTTTTGATAAAAGAAGCTCCCTGTAGTTCTGTATTCATGAAAATGTCAAAATTTTGAACTTTGAGCTCCTATATCCAGACAACCACTTGACCTAGGTCGGATTTTATATATGTTCTGAAAAGGCCTTGGCATCAGCTACAACATACTAAAATTTCAGCTCAATCAGATGAGACTTTTGTTTTGACAGTTATTCAAAATGGCGGACAGAAACGTCAAATCAAGATGGCGACCATACCATCTTGTAGATCTCGGTCATTTTATCTTAAGTTCCCACAAAATTGGATAATTTTTAGCCAAATACTTCAATAATAAAGCTTTAGAAAGACCATTATATGCAATTTTATAACATAAATCATGCGGTCTTATGAAGATAATAGGGAAAAAAATATTTTAATAAAAATAATCAACAAAATCGAAGTGGATTATTCTAGCCAGATAAATTTAGATTGGATTTGGGCAATTTGCTACTCTGAAATCGATTTTGGAATTGCACCTTCAGATAACTTTTTCACGGAGTCGGTTTTTGACAAAATACCTATATTTGCATTTCATTGACTGTTACTGAAACTACAAGTATCCTTTTGAGGATCATTGTACCTTACTTGGTACATAACATATCCCTATATACTTTGACATGGTAGACCGGATCGGCGAAGACTACACAGAGAAAAATTACCCTCTAGATTCAAGAAAAAAATACTCTAAATAAGGCTTCGATTTTGCTCCAAGCAATTTTTTGCTTAAATGTTGCTTAAATTAAGAAAAAATTTCTATAAGAGCATTTTCTTAAATTTTAGAGTACGATGGTTTTGAAATTCAGTATCTTTGAATCTAGACTCTTTTACTCTTAAATTTAGAGAAAAATAGTTTTGAATTTGTAGCAAAAATGGTTTTGATTTTAGAGTATCATGGTTTTGATTTTAGAGTATTGTGGTTTTGATTTTAGAGCATTGTGGTTTTGATTTTAGAGCATTGTGGTTTTGATTTTAGAAACTTATGGGTTTGATTTTAGAAACTTATGGGTTTGATTTTAGAGTATCATGGTTTTGATTTTAGAAACTTATGGGTTTGATTTTAGAAACTTATGGGTTTGATTTTAGAGTATTGTAGTTTTGATTTTAGAAACTTATGGGTTTGATTTTAGAAACTTATGGGTTTGATTTTAGAGTATCATGGTTTTGATTTTAGAAACTTATGGGTTTGATTTTAGAAACTTATGGGTTTGATTTTAGAAACTTATGGTTTTGATTTTAGAGTATTGTGGTTTTGATTTTAGAAACTTATGGTTTTGACTTTAGAGTATTGTGGTTTTGATTTTAGAAACTTATGGGTTTGATTTTAGAAACTTATGGGTTTGATTTTAGAAACTTATGGGTTTGATTTTAGAGTATCATGGTTTTGATTTTAGAAACTTATGGGTTTGATTTTAGAAACTTATGGGTTTGATTTTAGAAACTTATGGTTTTGATTTTAGAGTATTGTGGTTTTAATTTTAGAGTATTGTGGTTTTGATTTTAGAGTATTGTGGTTTTGATTTTAGAAACTTATGGTTTTGATTTTAGAGTATTGTGGTCTTAATTTTAAAAACTTATGGGTTTGATTTTAGAAACTTATGGTTTTGATTTTAGAGTATTGTGGTTTTGATTTTAGAGTACCATGGTTTTGATTTTAGAGTACCATGGTTTTGATTTTGGAGTGTTTGCTGTGTTGATTGTCGAGTTTGGTGGTTCTGAAAGTAGAGTATTCTGAGGTTTTGAATCAAGGCAATTTGAGGTTTTTTTTGTGAATGTTATATATTTCATTCTTTACCTTTTTCCACGTGATGCATATGATGCGCGCGTATTCACTTCCATGAAACTCTCATATGCATCTTTCATTTCAATTTTCTATATGAACTTTGCCAATCGGAATTTACCTCCACTGAAGTATGTTGCTTAATCTGAAATATTTAAGAGTATAATGGTTTTGATTTTAGAGTATCAAGGCTTAGAACCTCTCATAGTCTGTCTTATTTCGATATTTTATATAAACTTTTCCAATCGGAATTCATCTCCACTGAAGTATGTTGCTTAATCTGAAATATTTAAGACTAATATGGTTTTGATTTTAGAATATTATTGTCTTGCTTTTAGAGTACTTTGGTTTTGATGTTGGTCTATTGTGGTTTTGAATTCTTTTAGAGTATTGGGGATTTGATTTTAGACTATTGTGGTGATGATTCTACAGCATTGTGGTTTTGATTTTAGAGTATCGTGGTTTTGATTTTAGAGCATTGTGGTTTTGATTTTAGAGTATTGTGGTTTTGATTTTAGAGTACCATGGTTTTGATTTTAGAGTACCATGGTTTTGATTTTAGAAACTTATGGTTTTAATTTTAGAAACTTATGGGTTTGATTTTAGAAACTTATGGTTTTGATTTTAGAGTATTGTGGTTTTGATTTTAGAGTATCGTGGTTTTGATTTTAGAGTATCATGGTTTTGATTTTAGAAACTTATGGTTTTGATTTTAGAGTATTGTGGTTTTGATTTTAGAGTATCGTGATTTTGATTTTAGAAACTTATGGGTTTGATTTTAGAGTATTGTGGTTTTGATTTTAGAGTATCGTGGTTTTGATTTTAGAATATTGTGGTTTTGATTTTTAGAAACTTATGGTTTTGATTTTAGAAACTTATGGTTTTGATTTTAGAAACTTATGGGTTGGATTTTAGAGTATTGCGGTTTTGATTTTAGAGTATCGTGGTTTTGATTTTAGAAACTTATGGGTTTGATTTTAGAGTATTGCGGTTTTGATTTTAGAGCATTATGGTTTTGATTTTAGAGTATTGTGGTTTTGATTTTAGAAACTTATGGTTTTGATTTTAGAGTATTGTGGTTTTGATTTTAGAAACTTATGGGTTTGATTTTAGAAACTTATGGTTTTGATTTTAGAGTATTGTGGTTTTGATTTTAGAGTATCGTGGTTTTGATTTTAGAGTATTGTGGTTTTGATTTTAGAAACTTATGGGTTTGATTTTAGAAACTTATGGGTTTGATTTTAGAAACTCATGGTTTTGATTTTAGAGTATTGTGGTTTTGATTTTAGAATATTGTGGTTTTGATTTTAGAAACTTATGGGTTTGATTTTAGAGTATTGTGGTTTTGATTTTAGAGTATCGTGGTTTTGATTTTAGAGTATTGTGGTTTTGATTTTAGAGTATTGTGGTTTTGATTTTAGAGTATCGTGGTTTTGATTTTAGAATATTGTGGTTTTGATTTTAGAAACTTATGGGTTTGATTTTAGAGTATTGCGGTTTTGATTTTAGAGTATCGTGGTTTTGATTTTAGAAACTTATGGTTTTGATTCAAGAGTATTGTGGTTTTGATTTTAGAGTATCGTGGTTTTGATTTTAGAAACTTATGGGTTTGATTTTAGAGTATTGTGGTTTTGATTTTAGGAACTTATGGTTTTGATTTTAGAAACTTATGGTTTTGATTTTAGAGTATTGTGGTTTTGATTTTAGAGTATCGTGGTTTTGATTTTAGAAACTTATGGGTTTGATTTTAGAGTATTGCGGTTTTGATTTTAGAGTATCGTGGTTTTGATTTTAGAAACTTATGGGTTTGATTTTAGAAACTTATGGTTTTGATTTTAGAGTATTGTGGTTTTGATTTTAGAGTATCGTGGTTTTGATTTTAGAAAATTATGGGTTTGATTTTAGAAACTTATGGTTTTGATTTTAGAGTATTGTGGTTTTGATTTTAGAGTGTCGTGGTTTTGATTTTAGAAACTTATGGTTTTGATTTTAGAGTATTGTGGTTTTGATTTTAGAGTATCGTGGTTTTGATTTTAGAAAATTATGGGTTTGATTTTAGAGTATTGCGGTTTTGATTTTAGAGCATCATGGTTTTTATTTTAGAGTATCGTGGTTTTGATTTTAGAAACTTATGGGTTTGATTTTAGAAACTTATGGTTTTGATTTTAGAGTATTGTGGTTTTGATTTTAGAGTATCGTGGTTTTGATTTTAGAAACTTATGGGTTTGATTTTAGAAACTTATGGCTTTGATTTTAGAGTATTGTGGTTTTGATTTTAGAGTATCGTGGTTTTGATTTTAGAGTATTGTGGTTTTGATTTTAGAAACTTATGGTTTTGATTTTAGAAACTTATGGTTTTGATTTTAGAGTATTGTGGTTTTGATTTTAGAGTATCGTGGTTTTGATTTTAGAATATTGTGGTTTTGATTTTAGAGTATCGTGGTTTTGATTTTAGAAACTTATGGGTTTGATTTTAGAAACTTATGGCTTTGATTTTAGAGTATTGTGGTTTTGATTTTAGAGTATCGTGGTTTTGATTTTAGAGTATTGTGGTTTTGATTTTAGAAACTTATGGTTTTGATTTTAGAAACTTATGGTTTTGATTTTAGAGTATTGTGGTTTTAATTTTAGAGTATCGTGGTTTTGATTTTAGAGTATTGTGGTTTTGATTTTAGAGTATCGTGGTTTTGATTTTAGAAACTTATGGGTTTGATTTTAGAAACTTATGGCTTTGATTTTAGAGTATTGTGGTTTTGATTTTAGAGTATCGTGGTTTTGATTTTAGAGTATTGTGGTTTTGATTTTAGAAACTTATGGTTTTGATTTTAGAAACTTATGGTTTTGATTTTAGAAACTTATGGTTTTGATTTTAGAGTATTGTGGTTTTGATTTTAGAGTATCGTGGTTTTGATTTTAGAATATTGTGGTTTTGATTTTAGAAACTTATGGGTTTGATTTTAGAGTATTGTGGTTTTGATTTTAGAGTATCGTGGTTTTGATTTTAGAGTATTGTGGTTTTGATTTTAGAGTATTGTGGTTTTGATTTTAGAGTATCGTGGTTTTGATTTTAGAGTATTGTGGTTTTGATTTTAGAAACTTATGGTTTTGATTTTAGAGTATTGTGGTTTTGATTTTAGAGTATCGTGGTTTTGATTTTAGAAACTTATGGGTGTGATTTTAGAAACTTATGGTTTTGATTTTAGAGTATTGTGGTTTTGATTTAAGGAACTTATGGTTTTGATTTTAGAAACTTATGGTTTTGATTTTAGAGTATCGCGGTTTTGATTTTAGAGTGTCATGGTTTTGATTTTAGAGTATTGTGGTTTTGATTTTAGAGTACCATGGTTTTGATTTTAGAGTATCATGATTTTGATTTTAGAGTTTAAAGTCAAAACCATGAAACTCTAAAATCAAATCCTCAATACTCTAAAATCAAAAACATGATACTCTAAAATCAAAACCATAAGTTTCTAAAATCAAAACCACAATACTCTAAAATTAAAACCACAATACTCTAAAATCAAACCCATAGGTTTCTAAAATCAAACCCATAAGTTTCTAAAATCAAAACCACAATACTCTAAAATCAAACCCATAAGTTTCTAAAATCAAAACCACAATACTCTAAAATTAAAACCACAATACTCTAAAATCAAAACCATGATACTCTAAAATCAAAACCATAAGTTTCTAAAATCAAACCCATAAGTTTCTAAAATCAAACCCATAAGTTTCTAAAATCAAACCCATAAGTTTCTAAAATCAAAACCACAATACTCTTAAATCAAAACCATGAGTTTCCAAAATCAAACCCATAAGTTTCTAAAATCAAACCCATAAGTTTCTAAAATCAAAACCACAATACTCTAAAATCAAAACCATAAGTTTCTAAAATCAAACCCATAAGTTTCTAAAATCAAAACAATGATACTCTAAAATCAAAACCATAAGTTTCTAAAATCAAACCCATAAGTTTCTAAAATCAAAACCACAATACTCTAAAATCAAAACCATAAGTTTCTAAAATCAAACCCATAAGTTTCTAAAATCAAACCCATAAGTTTCTAAAATCAAACCCATAAGTTTCTAAAATCAAAACCACAATACTCTAAAATCAAAACCATGAGTTTCTAAAATCAAACCCATAAGTTTCTAAAATCAAACCCATAAGTTTCTAAAATCAAAACCACAATACTCTAAAATCAAAACCATAAGTTTCTAAAATCAAACCCATAAGTTTCTAAAATCAAAACCACAATACTCTAAAATCAAAACCATAAGTTTCTAAAATCAAACCCATAAGTTTCTAAAATCAAAACCACAATACTCTAAAATCAAAACCATAAGTTTCTAAAATCAAACCCATAAGTTTCTAAAATCAAAACCACAATACTCTAAAATCAAAACCATAAGTTTCTAAAATCAAACCCATAAGTTTCTAAAATCAAAACCACAACACTCTAAAATTAAAACCACAATACTCTAAAATCAAACCATGAGTTTCTAATCAAACCCATAAGTTTCTAAAATCAAACCCATAAGTTTCTAAAATCAAAACCACAACACTCTAAAATCAAAACCACAATACTCTAAAATCAAAACCATGAGTTTCTAAAATCAAACCCATAAGTTTCTAAAATCAAACCCATAAGTTTCTAAAATCAAAACCACAATACTCTAAAATCAAAACCATAAGTTTCTAAAATCAAACCCATAAGTTTCTAAAATCAAAACCGCAATACTCTAAAATCAAAACCATAAGTTTCTAAAATCAAACCCATAAGTTTCTAAAATCAAAACCATGATACTCTAAAATCAAAACCATAAGTTTCTAAAATCAAAACCACAATACTCTAAAATTAAAACCACAATACTCTAAAATCAAAACCATAAGTTTCTAAAATCAAACCCATGAGTTTCTAAAATCGAAACCACAATACTCTAAAATTAAAACCACAATACCCTAAAATCAAACCCATAAGTTTCTAAAATCAAACCCATAAGTTTCTAAAATCAAAACCATGATATTCTAAAATCAAAACCATAGGTTTTTTTAAAATCAAACCCATAAGTTTCGAAAATCAAACCCATGAGTTTCTAAAATCAAAACCATGATACTCTAAAATCAAAACCATAAGATTCTAAAATCAAAACCACAATACTCTAAAATTAAAACCACAATACTCTAAAATCAAAACCATGAGTTTCTAAAATCAAACCCATAAGTTTCTAAAATCAAACCCATAAGTTTCTAAAATCAAAACCACAATACTCTAAAATCAAAACCACAATACTCTAAAATTAAAACCACAATACTCTAAAATCAAAACCATAAGTTTCTAAAATCAAACCCATAAGTTTCTAAAATCAAAACCACAATACTCTAAAATCAAACCCATAAGTTTCTAAAATCAAAACCATAAGTTCCTAAAATCAAAACAACAGTACTCTAAAATTAAGACCACAATACTCTAAAATCAAAACCACAATACACTAAAATCAAAGCCATGATACTCTAAAATCAAAGCCATGATACTCTAAAATCAAGACCATAATAGTCTAATAGAATTCAAAACTGCTATACTCTTATTTTGAAACCATGATTTCGCTAAAATCAAAACCACAATAGTCTTAACTCGAATCCTCTCTATACTCTAAAATCAAAACAATGACCTTCTAACTTTAAAACTTCTGTATGCTCTAGCAGTGTTCAAAACTGCGATTCGCTAAATTCAAACCCACTGTTCTCCTATTATTAAGCACAAATTATTCTATTTTTTAAACTATCATACTCTTTTAGAGAAATTCAAGCGCAAAATATCTCAATTATAGGGGAAAATAGTTTGAAATTCTTGTACTCTTGATTCAAAACCACGTTTCTTAATTTTTTCTAACTCAAAATTTTTCTCTGTGTATCAATAAGTGCTAGAATTTATGAAAGTCTTACGGACAGCAGAGTGCAAAGTCACCCCCCGAGTGCAAAGTCACCCGCAACGACGGTACTAAATTAGTTTTCATTGTTTAAAGTCAATGAAAAAACAATTAACTCACATTAACTAAAACTTTTTTCACAAACGAAGAATTGAATAATTTACATAACATATCACAAAAGCACTTTTGAAATAAATTTTTCATTTTTTTAGCGTGTAGGTCGTTCTCTGGATAAACTTTAATAGAATTGCGTCTGTCGTCATTAAGAACATAGTTGTCTTGATTACACTTCATAGCATTAGATTAGATTTTGATTTAGCTGTTTGATCCTATAATCGGTTGTGTTCAGAGTTCTAGTTATCAAACCTTGATCTTGATCACCGGGTATCCACTAGAATGGTACTAAACTGAAATTCAATTTCAACGTTGTAGTATACATGAAGTCTACATCACACAAACTTTAAGACCTAACACCCTAATCATGTATGACTTAATTTCTTATTATTTAAGATTTTGTTTTTTGGAAAATTTTAACTTAGACTTGTGTATTAAGTTAATCCGTTATATTCTTCATGAAAGGAGTTAAGTTATTTGCTATCCAGGATTTATGCTAGACCTCTAGTCTAAAAATCGCTTATAAATTGCCAAAGTTATCCATCGAGATGAAAAAAATAAGTTTCTCTAAAAATTTCGAAAAAATATCTTTAATGTTAGGCTCCATGAAATTAAAAAAAAATAAACTATAATATTTAGGTACTCCTTTCGATAAGCCATAAACGATGCTTAGGACTACTTTTAGTCCACATCATCATCCAATCTACCAATATGATCCGTTCGTTGGTTATATTCATCTTCCAAAACATTAAAACTCTAGAAGACAGCAAACTTCATAAAGGTTATTGGAAAATTTTTATGAATCAATTTATAGTAAAAATGCATTTTGTGGTAATTTAAACGACTGAATTTTGTCGACTTAAGGATTTTATTGATTTTTTTATTTAAAAAAATCATTCATTTAATGTTTTGTATGTAAAATTTGGAAAATCCCCCAAAATCCTTTTCGACGATTAATAAGTTTTCCACTGATTGATTTTTCCATGCAAGAGTTTCTCACACCCAAGAAAGTTAAATAAAGTGTGGTTCAGTTTTTCACAAAATACGCCCTAATATAAAAGTTTATTATACTATGTTTAAGACTTTATTGAATAAAGTGCATTAGACATAGCAGATCGCCTGAAAGTACAATTTTTCTTTAGTTGTATGCTATGGTTTTTCAGTGGGTTTTAGAAAACAACTTTACCTATTCAAAATATATGTCTCAAGAATAAATTTTGTTCCATGTAAATATTTTATGATGAAAAAATCAATTAAGTTTGAATTTCTTAATATCAAATCAAGCACATTTAGTTTTCAAGAAAAATCTACAAGTGTTGGTTTGATTCTGTTCTTTAAAATTGGAACATGTCTCAAAAAGATTCCAAAATTGCTTTAGAAGATTTTCAATTAAATTACTTGAAATTTCAGAAAATTATATTTCTAATTCTGAAAATCTTGCAAGTCAAATCGAATTTGAAAATCAAAACATTTCTCATTCGAATCTATCTTGCTCCTGGAATAATGGTATTTTTTCTGATTTCTCTGGTTCTCAATGCATTTTATGAGACACATGGAGATAATGTTATGGTTGTTGTCGGATCTTCTCTTGTGTTCGTGGGAATTTGTCAAGTTTTTAGCAAAATTATTGTTATCATTCTTTTTCCTGAAGAAATAAAGGAGCTCATTAACTGGATTAGTGAATTTCATGTTAATTCAGTTTGGACAGATTTCAGAACTTTCATTAAGGAACGCTGTCAGGTTACTTTGCACTACCTTAAGATAATGACAAAGTAAATTATGAAAAGAATAACGTTTACAACATAATAATTTGTCTATTTTTCAGATCTGTCCCTTTTTTTGGTGTATTCACTAGTCAATTCATATCACTAAGTTACTTCTTGAGCGAAACTCTTTCCAGTAGGAACTCCAGTATAGGGGGAAGTGGGACACTTTTGAATTGGGGTACCTTTAAAAATTGTTTTTCTCCTATTTTTTAAAAGAAATTATGGCATCATAATGCAATTTATCTTCACAATGGGTTTGTAAAGCTAAATTATATCACGGTAAGGTCTAGTTCCGTATAAAAATAAGAAAAATAAACCCATTTTTAAAGCTTCTCCAATTCAAAGGTGCCCCACTTCCCCCTATTGTAAATAATAGTGTTGAGGATCTCGTAAGGCAGTTGATAATACCTAATACTTTGCATACCATTTTGTTGAAACAGAAGTCACATACGGCATTAACAATAAAATTAAATTAAGTAATTCGTATTTTTGACAGAAGATGTAATAGAATAGATAGGATAAAATGAAGTGATTTGGAATCATTTCTAATTTAGAATTTTGAAATTTTTTCTTTGTTTTAGATAGGCGAAAAGATGAAAAATACTACGAAAGAGTACTACGAAAGAGCCCATCTGAAACAATGAGGAAATCTCGAAATTCTAATTTAGAAAATATTCTAAATTACCACCCCATTTTAACCTAAAATGTCAGAATTCGGCCGTCAAAATTCTGTATAAATGGGTCTTGAACTCTATTCGTGGATCATAACTTAATCGAACTGCTTAATTAATCTACACTCCTATCGCTCCTATACTGTCATACTATTTTATTTAATCTGTTATTGGACCTTTAACAACAAGAAAATTCATGGACCTCTTTCACATTCTCGTAAAAAAATTTAGCCATTATAACACCTCTTTCGCTCATGCGAGATTTTCTTCCTCATCCTCACGAAATCACGAACTTCATTCTCACCTGAGTTCATTGTGTGTGAGTTATTCGCGAATAAACTACAACATAATGTGATTTTTTTTTCGTAAGGTTTCACCCCACCATTAGACTTCTTACGAAGAATTACAAGAGGAGGAAAGAGTGAGAAATGGAGAGAAAAAAATAAGAGTGAATTGGCGCTATAATGGTGTCCTTGAACTTGGTGCTTGAACCTTTTTATCACTCACACACTTTCGTCTTGATTGTCGTCGTCTATTCAATTGCTGGCCCCTACTTAATTGTGAACCCGCCGAGACGCAAAGGAAGATTGTGACGCAATTAGTACCCCAAGAAGAGAGATAGACCGAAAACCCACTAAATCAATTATTCACAGAATATTTCGCAATATTGCAAAAATGACATACAAAACAATCATTTCATACGACGATAAACAATTTTTTTTTAATACTTCGCATTCTTTTCATTCTATACTGAGAATTCACATTAAAAATGTATTTTTCAACACAAATAAAAAAAATAAGACGTAGGAGGTTCAAAGTTGAGATCTTTTACGATTTTCTTTTACTTTACGTTTTTATTCCCTTGTGCTTGATGCGGGTTGAAAAAATCGAGCATTTAAATTACCTAAATTATTCAGTTTTATTACTCTCTATATCAAATATAATATTTTTTCTTTAATTCCTAACTTATTCATATTATTCAAGCTTAAATCCATTTGAGACATTTATTGACACTGATTTTGCCACTTAATTACAAACGTAATAATAAAATTTTATACAATTCACATATATTTTATAGTTATATCAGACTATCAAATCACAATATAAAATTTTCATCTCACATAATTAATACGTAACATTAGCAAGTTATTTGACTTTAATGCCCGAACTATTTTCGATGGAAAACTTATTGATACGACTTTATAATGCCATATTGGAAATTTTGTAGAAAATAATATTGGAAAAACACCAAATTTTGACTGAAAATTTAAAGATAATTCTGAGCATTTACATCAGTGCTGTTTTTGAATTTATCTGTAATATGTTTATTATTGTATATCTGTATTTATTTTGGAAAATTTCGAAAATTTCCTTTTCAGTTGTTGGGAACTAAGTCTAAATGAAATCTATAACATTTTTGCGGATGATGATTTTCAATTATGGTTTTATTATTAGAAAAGTTATCAGTCTACAGAAACACGTGATTTACAATTTTGAGAGTTCAATGGGAGAATAATCTCTGGTTTTTTTTTGACTTCCCCTGATATTGCATGAAATTCGTCAAAATTGAAGTCACAATAAAAAATGTCATCAATATCATGTGAGTGTCAAAATTAATATTATAGTATCTCGTTTTAAAATATTCGAAATATGAGCAGAACATCCCAAAATATTACAAATTAAAGTTCTTCATTATGTAACTTTATGCACATGCATTCTTATATTGGATAAATTTACTAAACTATTGTACTTAAAGCCTGTATGTACGTAATGTTATCATATTGAAATTACTGTGTTTGCCTATTGAATTAATTTCCTTGTAATTTACATGTGAAAAGCTATTATAAAGAAAGCGATAATAATAATCAGATGCCAGATCCAAATGCGGATTAAATATACCAAGGCCCTTAACACTAAACCTACCAAGACCGGTCAAATTAACCGGTGTAAAAACATTTTGAAATTAACACATATTTAAACGATGCAATGCCGCTATCAAACTTTATTAATTTTTTAAAATTAGTGTAATATATTTTTCAGTGTTAAAATTTTAATTTTTTTCCTCTTTTCCAAGAAAAAATTTGTTGAGTATCCTACCTACCGTGATTTGTCATTTGTCCGACCGCATTGGGAAAAATCACCAAAAACGGTCGGTAGGTTTAGTGTTGAAATGAGTTTTAATGGTGCTGACACACCTTTTCAATTGAGTGAATTTCAATCGATTGAAATTTTACCTCTTACTCTTTCAAAGTGAAATCAGATATAGGTGTCGCTTTCTGTCTAATGAAATTTAAATTTGAAATTTGAATTTAAAATTAAATTTCAATTTTCATTTGACAGAAAGAGACACATATATCTTATTTCACTTTGATAGAGTAAGAGGTAAAATTTTAATCGATTGAAATTCACTCAATTGAAAAGGTGTGCCAGCGCCATAAGGAATGATTTTGGCTGCTGAGGATTGTAAGAATGTTTTTCAGCATTCTTTCTAATGACATTACCCTCGCTTTGATACCTTTGCTTAGGGCCCAAATAGACTGAGGCTGATTCTCGATAATATTTAATCTCTACAATATTCGCAATAAAAGATTAAGTAAAGGAAATTTAAGAAAAGAAAAATTTAACTGATGAACATAAGCATGATTATAAACTTTCTTGGCAAATTTTACAGGATAATAATTTTTCTCGAGGATTAGATATAGTCTATTTAGGCCCTTAGGTGCATATCAGTTTTTAGCATTAGAACGTTCATACAGGGAATCGATGCCTCTCCAAGCGGCGTTCGAGAGGAGAGAAGTACTTAATACATAAATTTTCGTTTAAACGGAAAAGCCCCACATATAAAAAATTAGCCACACCCCTAGCGAATTTGTTGTTTAATAAAAAAAAAGTTAAAGCACGTAATTAGAGAAATATTTTCTAGATGCGGCTAATAGTATGTAGAGGAAAGTACTCTCCCTTCGAACGTTCATGCCTTCGAATAATGTGAATTTCTTTTACTTTTCCTAAGCGATTTCCAGATGATCGTCCCATAATTATCACTAATTGATAATAAGCTTTCATAGAAATGTTTAAATCTCTTAGGAAAACTTAAAGAAAATTCACATTATTCGAAGGTATGAACGTTCGAAGGGAGACTACTTTTCCCTAAGTGTATATTTGTTTTTGCTCTCAAGTTACTGAAATATAATTTAATTTATTTATTTTTGTAAATGTAATTAATTTTATAGATATTTGGTATCCATCAAAATTTAGTTCGTTCTGCATTTATTTCATTATATTTTTTCTTCTGTTTTCAGCACTGTTTCCAGTTGAATTTGACGAATCATCTTGGGGGCGTGACCTAATTTTCGTAAGTTAAAGCTCTTTCTAAATTAGAATTAGTAAAGTTATAATCTCTCCGTCAAGAATATCTGCTGATTAAATTTGAAATTGAAAGAAAAAATCAAATTAAATTATACGTGGCTTCTTTTCTGATCTGTGATCGACAAATTAAAATAAACCGGTCTACAGAAGCTAAGGTTAAAAAGAATTGTGGCTAAAAAGAATAGAAAGGGATTTAAATGTTTTAGTTTAAACCTCTTTTTCGGGACAGTTTCTCATTGAACCTACACGGTGAACTTTAATATAATATTAAAAAATAATAATATTCCAACGTCTTATATTATTTTACGTTATGTTATGTTTACGTTAGCTTCATAATGCTTACTGTATTTTTCAATTTTATTAAAACTGAAATTCCGTTCCAAGACAATACAAATGTCTGAAACCACTTTACTCCAATATAAATAATAGACCTTTTTTACCTTTTATAAATCTTCTTTAATCACTTATCGAAAAGTTTCGAACTATCAATTGATATAACGAAAATCTAAAATCTGTAAACTTCTATACATTACCTGTATCTTTTTGCTTACAACGTAAGACTCTGTGTACTTGTCTGTACTGTACAACCTTTCCAAATTTTATTAAATTATCACAAATTTGATATAAAACATGACTATACTAAAATAAAAATGGAAATTCTTTGCCACTGAAAATGGTATTAAAGAACATGGTACTAAGAAAAGATTTGGTCAGCATAAAACCAAATTTCAGCAATACTTAATTTAAAATTTTAAAAACAAGTAAATTTTCTTTCAAGTTTTGGTTATTGAAATATAAACTGGTTTTCACTTTACCTTACCTTCAACTATTTTATTCATTAATTATATAAATTTGATCTCTTTTTATAAATATGACAGTTTTTTACTAAAAATAATAATAATTTTTCCTGATAATATTCAAATTTTTATGCCCATGGTATACATCATTTCAGAAAAAAATGTATGAAATCGAAATTCGCATAATTTTCTTTCTTAAACGTTTTGTGCATGTTCAATCCACTCTTTCGCACTCAAAATTGGACTGAAATAAATCGATTTTGTTGTGATGTTAAAAGAAGAAGAATACTAAAGAGTGGGATAAACATATTCTAAATATTTGAGAACGAAAGAGATTTGCATTTTAATTTCATGAAATTTTCCTGATCAAAAGTGCACCGCAGGTTTTACCGACTAATTTTAATTGTTTTTAACGAAATTTAATTTTATACTAATCAAATTATTTTTTTTACTTAATTTAAGTTTTTGTCCTATAACATTTACAATCATCATTTCTTGATTTTCTATCAAGTAGAGGAAGCTTGTGCAGCTTCGTACAGAAAATGATATCAAAGTTTCATGATTTTTTATCGAATGTCGTTATACGAGTACATACGTATTATACGTTATACGTAATACGTATATACATTATACGTAATACGAATTCGCATAAGCCGAATCAATTTTACATAAAAAGAAAGAAAACAATTTCTTATTACTTTCGTAATTCCACCTCACAAAATCCCTGGAAATCCTTATTTTCCTCTAGAAGTAAACTAAAATCTAGTGCCGATTTTTACGAAGCTTTCAACTATGATTTCCCACTCATAAACGCTTCATTTTCGGCGTATACAAAAATTTTGCACATCGGGTTTTGGATGGAACTTTGACAAACTTGCTTCAAACGTTTTGTCAGATGTATCATGCGTTTTAAAATCAATATTAAAATAAATTAGGCAATATGTCTAATGGATTAGATTCTTTTAGTAACTTAGAAAAAAAAATTAACTTTTACTCAGGTGCAACAATACGAGACTTCAAGATCTTCCCCTAGTTATGATTGTTACAATTTAGATATTTTTAATACTAATAGGTTTAGGCTTAAGTAAGAAATTTAGTACTAGAGTACTAGCTCTATTATGTAAATGTCCCGGGTTCGACTCCCCTTTAAGTAACGAAACATTTCTTTGGCATTGGAGGTACTTACAATACTATCCAGTGAGTTTCACTACGCATAATTTTGCACAGAGCTCGGCATGCGCGACCCTATCTCCCTAGAAATTTCACTTACGAGAAGACCTAGTCCCACTATGCTAAGTCGTGCCGCGTTATTATTATTTTTAGTTTTTAAAGTCCTTTGAACTCTCAATGAAAGATGAGGGCAAGTGCCTATCATAGTAGAATTTTGGTGGTAATAGTGGCCAAACTTCTGCATGACAGTGCTACAATGTTGATGGATGAAAAGATTTTAAACTTGTTAGAGGAAACATGTGTAAAGATATTTTAATGGGCTCTCCCGCATTATCATCATCATCCATGAATCGACCACATGCTGATCGTCTATTGCCCTCGTGCCATCAGAGCCTGAATCCACACCTCTCTTCTTGCCTTTCATATCTCCCAGTCCATAATCACCCTCTTGCAAGTCATAATGAATTTCGCGAGGAAGAAGCATTGTCGAAAAAAAAAATCAACTTCCAGATACACACACGTAGACAATTATTGACCTCACAAGATGAACTCTAAATCGCAAAATTTCACGATCTTTCTTTTTGCGCTTTTTTGCCTCTCTCATTGGTCAATTTCTCTGGATTCTGTTTTTTTTTTTTGCTTCTGGGATAACAGAGGATGAACAAAAAAATGAATGAGCAAGAGGCATTTCCTTGATTTCTTTTGGCCAAAAAAGATCTTCACATGCCTGTTGGCTTGAGTTGTGTGAGAATTGTGTTCAGTGATTGTGTCCAGAACATTTCATAATACTTTTTTTTCTTATTTTTGATGGAGATCTTTTTTTTCCAAAAGGCTCATTCACGAAGAAAGATAGATGCTCATTTTGCTATCAATTTAACTTCAATGGCAAAATGTGGCGGGATGGAACAAAAAGAAGTATACTATACACACATGAGAAATTAAATGTTGGGTATATATCAGCATAAAAAAATTGGCAAATAAATGATTTTGTAATTTATCTGTTATACAGCGAAACAGACTCAAAAATGTGAAATATATCCGCATAGAAACTAAATAATTTCACTTCAAGAAAAATTTTACTCTGCAAAAGTAATATCAAGGTTTGGAATTTCTTGAGAAGATCAAGTGCAATCAGAGACGAATTTGGGTGAAATGGTGGCCCGAGGCACATTTTTACAGTGTCAATTTTTCTCTTTCACTCAGGTGTAATTTTAAATAATTTATTTAACTTAATAAAGTCTCAATGGAAAAAGAATTACACACTGTTGCTTCTGAGAACTTAACCGCAAAATAATTTGTATTATAATGTATTTGCAATATTATCCTTTCTCTCACTCAGGGTGGTAATTGGAATTTTCATTATCTACACGTGTACAGTAAAAAAAGAATGTGGAAAATGCACTCGTATGTTTAAATGAATGTTGACGGAAATGTACTTATTGTTAACGTTAAAACAAATAACCATAAAATATAAAAGAAAGTGACATTTTATAACCGTCAAGAAGAAAAATGAGCTGTATTCTGCGTCAAATATTTTTTAATTAAAATGTCCTTCCATTTCAACATGTCATGAAATATTTCTCTCGCATAGTAGTAAAAGGAAATGGAATGAAAATATGAAAAAGATTTTGTGAATTGTTCAAAATCATGTATTAAATTAGATTTACCATTCATCTACAAGGACGGTAAGAGAAGATGGAACAGTTTAAGAAAGGGTTAGTTTCATCTTTCGACAAATTTTATATGCTTTTGGAATGAACGTAGTATCTTTCTTTATAAAACTGGCATGAAAACGAAACTGTCCAGAATTCCAGACTTTCAGCAACTTCAGAATCATTGCAATTATCTATCAGAGTAACATAATTTTAATCGCTTTGACGTGTTAAACCATTTAATAATACCTTTAATTTTTGATAAATTAAATTTTATTGAATCCCAACAGTCATCAATAGCTAGGCTACCTTATCTTTCAATAGGTTCTGTTAGTATGAATGTCTTATATTTATTATCCAAAAGTATTTGAATATGCAACTTGTGATGGAATTATACGACGATGACGGACGCCGAGAGATCAATTACAAAAGCTGAAATATAAAAATTAAAATTGATACGTTTAATTAGCATTTGAATTCGTTAAAGGAAAAATTGAATTCTTTAATTTTTAAAGATTTATTAAAATTGAATTATTTATTCATATTCCTAAAACGTATTTGAGCCTACAAAGGAAATCGATATTCGATTTAAAATCAACTTTATCTAAATCAGTTCGTAATGATTTTAGCTGAGATTCTTTACAATCTCTGTTTTTGTTAATCTTTCATTCTATATTAGGTGAGATTCTTAACAATCTCACCTACTATAATCCTAACAAAATTTCATGTCGTCCGATCGACCTCAAACTTGGCCAAAATGTGTTTCGCCACTTCCTGATCACGAATATATTATATATGTGGCTATTTTACGTTCCCGGCCGGCCGGCCGGCCGGCCGCTCTTTGGAGCTTAATAGCTCCTAAACTAAAAAAGATATCGACTTGCGGTTTTCGGCAAAGGTTATATATCGGGTGAAAATTGCAACATGGTGCATTGACCCCCCACCCCCCACCCCTCCTTCCGCCATTTTGAAGACCCCCCTTTTTTTGTTTTCTCAATAGCTCCGCCCCTATGGCATTCAGCGGACTCAAATTTTAGTATGTTATAGCTGGGCCTTAGAGCTTTCCATCAATACCAAACTTAAGGTCCCACGACCCTCCTGACCCGAGCTATAAGGGTCCAAAAAAAATTTCTTAAAATGGCCATTACTCCGGTTCTAATTGTCAGAATTTAAAAAGTGAGGGCTTTTTGGAAAGCTCTCGTGAAATACCACTTCCCCTTCTAACATCGCAAGTTCATAAAACCACCGCTAGGGGCGCTTTTTTTTAAAAGAAAATTTTTAAATCTTAAAAGTTAAATAACTCAAAAATTCCATTGTGCATCGGGCTGAAAATTTAGTATGTTGTAGCCGTTGATTATACCTATCAAACAAAAAAAACCTTAAGTCGATCTAAAACCCCTGACCCGAGCTATAAGGGGTCAAAGTTCGAACATTGACCGGCCTCTATCTCCGGTTCTAACTAACATAGCGACCTAAATTTTACCTTTTTGGTTTCGTCTCAATGAGCACTTTCAGATGGAAGTTCAAAAAGTCACCACAGGTGGCGCTGTGATAGCGTCAAAATTCATCGAAATTCAAAGTCACTTTTCTCAAAAACGGCATTGTGCAAGTTAATGAAATTTTAGTATGTTGTAGTCCAGTCTAGGACGTTTCCAAAATGGTGCGTATGCGCGCTGTGGTTAAAACAGAACCGGAGATATGAGGGGTCAAAGTTCACGAAATTCAAAAAATCATATCTCCGGTTCTATGTGACCGATTTTGATGAATGAATGCTTAAACGAAAGATCTCACCAAATGCTACAACTTTCTAGAATATTTGAACTTCGTGGGACCAACACCAGGGGCGCCACAGTCGAAAAACCAATTTCAATATCACATAACCTCAATTATCTCGACTGTCGCTGAACCGATTTTGATGATTACTTCAACATAATTGTAGACCACATTTGTCTCTACATTTCGTCCATACATCATTTTCCACTCAGACTACGCTATCACTCCGATTTTGCCGTTTAAGTGTGAAAAAATTGATTTTTCCAATAATAACGCTTTGAAATCACTCAGATGCCAATTTGACTGCCTCTACTCCACCAAGACACTTAAAATAGGGGTTTAAATGGAAAGTCCCGCAAAATACAACAATTCTTTGATATAGTTGAAGTTCAACAAATGACTACTTGGGGCACTCTGGATGAAAAAACAAATTAAGAAACAAAAAACCTCGCTTATCTTGACTTCTGAGTAATCGATAAGTTCAAGTTCTACGGCAAAATTATAGAGAACATTCTGGTCTACATTTCACCCATATATCACTTTTGTGCCAGTTCATCCAAATCCTTGATATTTTGGTTTAAATACAAAATTTGTATAATTTCACGAATTTGATTCAAGATAACTGAATGGCGTCTCCCAACTTCAGCTCTAAATCGAATTTGCATGCACTCCGAGTTAGCTCACGTTAAGAATCTCACCTACATAAGCCGGTTAGGATTATCTGTCCTTTTTAAGATTCTAACTAAAATATATTATTCAAAAAAATTGCGTATAGCGCAATATATTTTAATAATTTTACGAAGTGTATATAATATCATTTTCTAAAAACTTATTTGAAGTCAATATATTGTGACAAAATCGAGGTGTTACATAATTCTCACTTGCAGTTAGAACACGGACAGAAAATATGCATACTATTAAAACGATTAAAACAATATGTCAAAATTTTTCTTTTTTTTTCTTTTTCACAGTTTCTAGAAAAAAATCAAAGGAAATTGTGCTTGTGGGGTCTGAGGAGATTAAATAAACGGAAAACTATTTAACTTTTTTAATTAGTTGACTTTAATTATGTTACCCTATTTCTTTTTATTTAAGGCTTATACGGGATATTTTAAGCCTAACGACCAGCGCACAATAACTTTTGTTTGTAAACATGTTTTCAAAACTTCCCATGAGAATGAGCGAGATGACTAGATCTAGATATCACTCACTCTCATTGAAATGTCAAAAACATGTTTACAAAACAAAAGTTATTGTGCGTTGGGCATAATTGTGAAAATTAAAAGTAGAAAATATTTGAATAATTTAAAAAAAAAACTATGATTACAGACAATAAAAAAGCTGCTAATAGTAAAATATGTACCTAATGTGTTGCCGCCTTCTAAATGCAGGGATCAGGCGCTATCTTGTTTACATTAATTAGACGGTAATGAGGAAATTTATATAGATGTGTTAAAGGGTGGAAACAACATATTTACACAAATAAAGAGGTGTCGCCAGTTTGCTTCTGTTTATAATTTATTATGTTTTTATTTAGCGTATACTCAACTCGATTAATAAGCAATGTCTTAGAGAAGAGGGAGGGCAATTTTAATAGTATATTTTTTTCTGTTTTATACCCCATACTTCAACTAATAACAGTATTTATTAATAATTGAGGCTTTTTTACGAATGCATTTGTTGTGTCAAAATTAATTTAGGTTTTACGAGGAACGATCTGAATGAGGTAAGGTGGATGTAGATTCATTTAAAATTGACGAAATACAAACTTCCTGAAAAGGGGAAATTTTATTGGTTTTTATTCCTTCGATTTTTTTTGTGTGGGGAGTGTTAAGGGCAAATTGAAGGGGGTGAAAGTAGCACGAGTAAATGGAGAAAATACAGTAATACTTTCCTCATTTGTTGTTGTTGTAGAGCAATATTTTATAAAATATTAATAAATATTAAATTCATTCTTGTGCATTAAACAATTTTCATTTCTGGATTTTTCATTTCAAGGGGAATATTTTTCCTTTTTTGATGGTGTTTGATTAAAGAAGGTTTGCCTGTATGAAATGATAAAATGCAAGAAGAAAAGGAATCCAAATTAAACCACAAATTGTGATATTGTTTGAAACTTTCTGCTGTATATCATCTTCCCAATAACATATTAATTGTTGATGAAAAAGACACCATATGGTATCGTTAAGTTAAAAGTTATCCTCCCACATTAGCCATCGATTTCTTATGCGCTATGAGGGTTGTGGCACAGTTCTATGCTGAAAACACTGAAGAAATTTATCCAGAAAAGGATGAGGGAGACAGAAAGTGAGAAATCTGTGCAGAAAATGTGTCGTAAAAGTGCGCAGAGAAAATATAAACCAAATTACACCCACGCCCAATTGCATGCGTGGGTTACAAATCTAATTGCACTGCGTGACCCGGAAATTGCTTATCAATATGTGCAGCAATTTTATTCAATAGGGGTTCCATCATCTGAAAGAGAATTTTATATGTTGCTCTTGCTGAAATTCTGCTTGAGATTATTTACAGAAGTGCTTATTGAGCCTTCTGCAATATTCATAAGCGTAAAATTAATCAAGAATTATCTGAAATGTTTTGTATTTTTACACTTTATAATTTTATTTCTTTTTTTCTTAAATTGGTAAAAACATTGAAACACTATTACGTCTAAAGATATAATGTATACAAAAGAGGTTAATGGAGAAATTCTTAGGACAAAATAAGATACAATTTTCATTCAAGATTATTGTCCTATTTATAGCATGTCTCTCTTTTCTTGAGGGAAGAAGAAAATTGTGTAATTTCACCATCCACCTACAACTTTCACACTTATTGTTCACTCGTATGGCACCAACAAAGTAAATCGAGACGATTTTACCCCACATTCAAAGTCTTCAAAGTCGTATTTGCCCACGCAGTGTAAAGTGAGGAAGTTCACATCTCCCAGTTTTCATAGATTTTCCAAAGTATGGAGGCAGCGATTCTCCGTTTTTTTCCCCCATTTTCTCTCATAGTGACATAGCTATGTATGTCCCTTGACGTAGATACAACGTGAATGGAAAATTTATGCAGCTTCCACTTCAGAAAAAAAAATCTATTTTCCCTAATAATGTCTAAAAGTCTTCAAATTAAATGTGTTACGTAGATGTTAAGTATTATTAAAACTTTAGATGAAGTTCAAAAGTCATGTATTTACATTATAACATGTTCATGACAACATAAGCTTTATGGGCTTTATGCATTGTCAATAAAACTATTAATGAGCAAGAATTTTCTTCCTCTTAACTATTGTCATGTGACTGCTTTGGTGCAATTTGATTAGGACGAAAAAGACAAAAATTATAGTCTTAAATAGAGCTATTCCAAATATATCAAAATTAGGTGATTCCTAAGAATCTATAAAATTAGAATTCACCTCATTCACCTAGATGATGGTAGCTTGCAGTTCCCATGTAATCCAAAATTACTCCATATTGGTTGTATGAAACTAAATTATATCACATTGGACACCAGTAAAAGTTCTCACAAAATACAAAAAAAAAACTTTCAGATTTAGAACATTTAAATTTCACATAACCATACGCCAGGGGTGCTTTAGTCGCAAAAACTTGATACATAATATTAAATGTTTTAATTTATGATAAAGCCACATAAATCAAATAAAATATTCATGAATCTAGGGTAAAGTGGTAGAAGTTGGACAATGGTACAATTTGGACAGGGCTTTTTTTCTTGATAAATTTAGTATTTCATTTTTATTTGTATATTTTTAATGCTTTAGTTTTATAATTTGGTTCCTTGTGCTTAAAAACAAATTTTGTACTGTATTTATCAAGAAAAAAACCGTGTCCAAATTGTACCGGCGAATTGTCCAACTTGTAACACTATGTCCAACTTATATCACTTTACCCTATACGATATTTTTCGTTTTTCTATTCACTGCTACACACTAGAGAAATTTATGTCCATGTTGAAGCAAATTACCTACGTTTGTAAATAGGCCAAATATAGACATACGTTTCTCCCGTATGTAGGGGCCATATAATAAAATATAAAGTCTCTTAGAAGCTCGTATAATCCAATTATACATAAATTTAATTTGAAATTTTTATCAAAATGTAACAATTCTCTGAAAATCTTCTAATCCGTGGAGGTTCTCTAGTAAACTAATTTTTGTAACACGTAATAAGAAATCTTTTGATTATTTTTTAACTAATTTAGTTTATGTCCGATAAAATTATAAAGTGCTGAGCTTATCTACAATCAGATCAACTTGTCATCTATATAGGGTCAAAGGAACAGCAATTTCCACTTTAAGAAATCGATTCATGACCTAATGGCACCCTATTTTCTGTCATTTGTGATATCAAATTTTAACACATATCCTTATAGAAAAAGCAAAATATAAAAAAATCGTCACAATATTTGAATTTTATTTGATACATTAAATACGTTCCTTCGACCCTACACTGAGAGAAATACGGGTGTGAAATATGCACAAATCGGGGGTTATTTTTCACACCAAATTCTAACCCTGAATCAACCAAACCTCTCCGGTAGTAAATTTAGTAATAGGCGGGGGTTAAAAAGATTGAGTAGAAAAATTAAACCCCATCGGGTGTGAATTTTACACCCGATTTATTTTTTTATTTTCACACTAATGATATTTAAAATATACAAACCTCTTCAAATGCACATATTACTCCTTTTTATTCGAGGTGCACATTCTCCATTCATCCCATTAAAAAACTGTAGTTGGTTTAAAGATTCTTTAATTTATCTTGAATCATTTTTTTATAACATAATATGAGTAGTATTATATAAATACATCTGATACTTCATTTCCTTATACACTTTTGTTTTAACAGTAATTTTGGAAACTTATTATATAATATTTTCCAGAAATCCTTTTCTCATCTTCTCGTTTTTTTTTCATGGGGACGGATTACTTATTTTTACAGATTCCCCTGTTTGTTTCAAAAATTTAAGGCTTTTTAAATAACTCATTTTATTCCAAATATTTTAAGAAACTATGTTTTGTAAGAAATTACTCAAAAATGTCTTTTTTAGGGGTTGTACAAAGACCTTTCACGAAATATAATATTAAATTTATAATAAAGTGACATGTTTTTTAGTAAACTTATTTGATCATACGAATAAAATTTTGCCATAGAATCTCGTTTTCAAACTATCAGTATATTAAGAATTTAAAGTATTTAGTAATAATAATAAAAACAAAACTTTGAATTTTAATTGAAAACTTTAAAAGACCTTTTCATTGTGACCACTATTTTCTTATGCACATTTGAATAATTTATATCCTTATGTTTGCTCTTTGTATGCAAATGTTATTAAATTTATAATTAAAAAAAAGTAATTTTGATTATAAGTATAATTTAAAAGAATGTTGTTCTAAAGTTACACAAAGAAAACAATTTAAAATCTTACTTATTCTCCAGCTGATTAATAGAACATTAGTTATCTTTAGTCACTGCTGCAAGATCCTGTAGAGGTCGTTTAAGACTGGCGTGCGTAGAATTTGCCATTCCGGAGAGTACACAATAGTTCTCTTTTTCTTAATGCCATTTTTAGTCACGAAAAGACCATCATAGGTAAAAGCCTACGCAAACCATTAAGACTTACAATGTTCCTTGACTCTGGAAAACAAAATTCAAATTCAAAATTAAAAAAAAAACTATATTAAAATAAAATAAAATGCTCAACTAAAAAAAATATAGGAAAGACAAACAGTTAGAAACGAAATTGAAAAAAAAACGTATCACATACCAGAACTTTTCAAAAGTAGAGTGTATCCCGCAGTCGCAGCAGCTTCAGCATATCGATGTCAATATCTACGACGAGGATTCTAAATCCATTCTCTGCATTATATTGTTTTATGTAGAGGTAAACATCTCATCATTTTCCGATAAAAAAAAACCTCTCGAACAGGGTATATTTTCATCAAAACTGTAAATAAAGTTCAAACAATTTTATGAGAAGTAACCAATAACAAAACTATAAAGATATCGTGAAAAATTCAGATACTATATGCTGCTTGTAATGAGATTTAGTTCCAAAAGCGGTAGATTTCTTAGGCTTAGCATTCGCAACATACAGTGAGTGTCAATAGTTTGTTGCCTAATGGATGTTTGAGAAATCAAGTGAAAAAAATGATAGAAAAAAATACTTTTCCAAATTTTTCTTTTTGCAGATGAGTTCCTTGTAATCCGTAGATATTATTTATAGTTTTCAAAAAAAAATAATTAATTTTATTTCATATCAAAAATAATTGTTTTCCAAAAGTTGGTCATTTTTGAAAAATCAAAAGTTTGTTGCCTCATTAAAAAAACTAATTCAAAATGGTGAAAACGTGCAACCAACTTTATGTAAACCGGTTACATTTTGAGCTTATGTCATTTGATAGGCAAATGGTGGATTTGTACATTTTTAAGGCTGTAAATGTTAAATATATAGGTGTAAGAGTGATGATAAATAACAAGAAATAATCAGTTTTTTGATAATTCATAATTTAGGTTATAATGGCAAATTACAAAAAGCTGAAAGATGGGATATTGTCCAGAGATACTGCTGGAAGGAATCGGCGTCGCTTAATTGCCAAATTTTATGGAAATTCATGAAAAGTTATACATAAAATGGTCAAATATTATAGTTATGCAGCACGAGTACATCTGAAAAACGCTACTGGTAGAACCAGGGTTTCGACTCAGAAAGTCGATAACCGCATTCTAGGTATCTCTGATAGTAATCCCATGATGTTTGCTTCAAAAATTCAAAGTCGGCTGGTTACAGAAGGCATACAGGCTTCAAATGCTTCGAAAATCAAACTCAAAATGAAAGAAAATATAAGAATAGGTACTTGGCTCGCAAGATTCCATTGGTAAGCAAAACCAAACTGCGTAAGAGGTTGTATTTTTACGTTTTTAGCATGTTCCAAGTGAATTTACAACCTTTTAACCAGATTGGTTTTGTTTACCAATGGAAACCTGCAAACCAAGTAATTATTCTTACCACTTTCATTAAATTGCGGTTGGTTTTGAAGCCTGGATGCCGTCTGTAACCAGCCGACTCTGAATTTTTGAAGCAAACATCATGGGGTTACTATCAGAGATACCTAGAATGCGGTTATCGACTTTCTGAGTCGAAACCCTGGGTCTACCAGTAGCGTTTTTCAGATGTACTCGTGCTTCATAACTATAATATTTGACCATTTTATGTATAACTTTTCATGAATTTCCATAAAATTTGGCAATTAAGCGACGCCGATTCCTTCCAGCAGTATCTCTGGACAATATCCCACCTTTCAACTTTTTGTAATTTGCCATTATAACCTAAATTATGAATTATCAAAAAACTGATTATTTCTTGTTATTTATCATCACTCTTACACCTATATATTTACCATTGACAGCCTTAAAAATGTACAAATCCACCATTTGCCTATCAAATGACATAAGCTCAAAATGTAACCGGTTTACATAAAGTTGGTTGCACGTTTTCACCATTTTGAATTAGTTTTTTTAATGAGGCAACAAACTTTTGATTTTTCAAAAATGACCAACTTTTGGAAAACAATTATTTTTGATATGAAATAAAATTAATTATTTTTTTTGAAAACTATAAATAATATCTACGGATTACAAGGAACTCATCTGCAAAAAGAAAAATTTGGAAAAGTATTTTTTTCTATCATTTTTTTCACTTGATTTCTCAAACATCCATTAGGCAACAAACTATTGACACTCACTGTACATGCTTTCTCTTGCAACAATTTTATCTTCAATCTACGAAGACAATATTAAAAAAAGAGATATAATGTGATTATGTACGAATCACACCTAATTTTTAGCAGATTTTGATAATCAAAATAATACATTTTTCTCGTATAACTTAATAAATAACGTTCAATAATTAAAAAAAGACACACAGAAATAAAAATGTTACAAGCAGCACAAAATCAACATTTTTATAGAAAACAATTTTTTTTCTGTTTTTTGGCACACATTTCACTTTTTTCACCACGTCTTAAAGAAATTCACACACTTACCGTCCTTTTCATGTAGAAATTTGTCCTCTAAAAGACAATATTTCCATAAAATCACCAGGGAAAAACCTTCACGGACACACAGCACTTTTTCAGATAGACACTCTGGATAGACTAACCAAATATTAAGAATGCGAAAAATTATTGGCGTCGTTTTCTTCAACAACCCCAATGAAGTGTTCAAAAACCACTTGTTAAGTATACTTATCACACCCGTCTTGTACTTTTTTATTTTTGTTGCTAGCAGTGTAAATTTTGCACTCGATGGGGTTTAAATCTTCTATAGCGAATTATATTCTTTAAAAATATATTTTTTATAATTATTTCATATCATAATGAAATAAAAGTGTACTAAATTCATATAAAACATGATCACGCCTTTTTTGATTGACAAAAATTACATTTTTGTGTGTCTTTTCACAAATTGTATGAACAGTGTGGATATAACACTTGGCGGAGTTAATTTTTCTAAACTAAAGTTGGTGTGAATTTCACTTTTTTCTCGCTCTTTTGGTGTAAATCTAAACCCCGATTGCCATGGTGCATATTCAACACCTCTTTCTAACCCCGGCTCCCAGATCCATTTCCCTCAGTGTACCTATTTTTAGTAAAACTACTCAAAAAATAGGGTAATAATATCTATGAGAAAGTAATTTTATCTTTAAAATAGTAGCTTAGTAGTTTAAAAGGGATGGCAAAGCATCCCAGGCTGTACGAAGTGCCCGAACTTGTGACTTAGATGCTACCTCAAAAATACTTTAGCATCATTTATCGTTTACCGATAAATGATGCGACATCTCTCAAAATGATATTTCCCAAAAGACTTTGGGAGTAATATAAATTGAATTTCCGATAAGAATTAGTTATCGGTTATGAAGCGGTTCATTACCGGCTTATAACCGATTTAAATTGGTTCAAGATTGTCAAGAATTCCAAGACATTTCCCAACGAGCCCAAACATGAAACCATTTGGTTGAAAAATGCACTCTCTAAGAGACTTAAACTTTTGACCTTGAAAAACCGTTATTTGGAATGATTTTGCGGTATTTTTGTGAAAGGGCGAAATGCACCCTGGGTAATCACTAAAATATTTCCAAAAATAAAAACAATCGCACGACACGTTATCTAGCAATCCCAAAAGAAATATGGTTTTGGTGGGGTGGGAGGAGTGGTAAATTAAGAGAATGTTAATGGTCACAGTGTCGACCTATGGGGGGCGGGGGTCCTTCGAATGTCCCAAGTCTCTATCTCTAACCCTTTGGCCTCTAGAGCTGACAACACCCGGATAGAGAGACGGAACAAACGGGCAAACAGTGTGACGTCAAAAAGCTCAAATGCTTTAATAAAATTCGTATATTACTGACTCCTCTCTCTGAGTTGTGAAATTAGAATAATGACATGAAATAAGAGATTATTAATGACTAAATAAATCACCACATTCAGTTTCATAGTTTGCGTCCCTAAAACTATTTTTGATAGATTTGTCCCAAACTCAGTTGATTTTGATTTGACAGACTGTTAATGAGAATGTTTCAAGCAAAGGCCTAAAGTATATAAGAATTATATCGTCTATTAATATTCTTACAAAAGAGGTAGTCAAAAAAGGTATTACATTCAAAGGACATTGCAAAAATATCACCGTGTTAGACATTATTATTTCCACCAGTCTCATTGTAATTGTATAAATTAATAATTTAGTTTAGAAGATACTTGCAACGACGAAATCGCATTTGATATTTTCCGATCTCTTATGATATTAGATAATCAAGTGAGATCTTAACGTATTCGATTGGTCTATCAAATTTATCAAATTCTCTGCTCTTTCATCCATTTAATTTGAAGTATTTAGTTGGTTTCTGCATAAATTGTCAATTTTTAACGGATCTTTATCAATTTTGTAGACGAAAAATAGTAAAGTTCAAACTAAAATTAATTTATAAACGCCTCATCTGTACCTAAAGTTCCAGGGATCAGCAATTGCCGTAAGCATCATCTTTATCACCAATTCTTGTAACCATATAGAGATACACAAACTATAAAAGAATTGTTGATTTAAGTGATCGTTAACTTACGACAATTGTAGATTCAAGCGACACTTTGGGGAGGTGCTTTAGCACTGAAATACTGATTAAAATAAAAATCGTGATTTTAAAAGCTGACATATTTTTAATTATTTTCTTTTCTGTCCGTTACTTGGACATTAAAAAAAAAAGTTCGTTAAAGTCTGAGTAATTTCTCTTAATGATTATGACAATAATTTTCAGTTGAGAAATTTTTACCTAAGTGAAGACGTTTTTACGAGGTTTCGCATTATTGCACACAATATTTCTCACCTTAACTCCAACCCTTAAGACACTACCTGAGGAGTTGAGCAGGAAAACGACTTATAAGATGTACCTAGACCACGTAGACAGAATATATTAATGCATTTTGGGATTTAATCCCTGTAACACTAAACTTTGCATTTTACTAGGAAGATGTGATTTTTCTTGGTAGCTAAGGAAGGAGGAATATGATGGATTTGGCGAAGAAAAAAAGCACATTTAATTGTAAAAGGACATGAATAAAGAAAAAAAGTTGTACGTGAATAGTGCTATGAATAAGAGATTTAGGATTATTTTCTTTTATTGTGGTTCCCCTATAAATGTTGGGTTTCATGTGTTATTTTGATGACGTTGGAGGTGGAAAGGCAAAAGAACCTTCTCCCCTAAAATTCGAGGATAAGGATGGCCTTTCGGGGATATATTATGGAATATTTGATGTTTCGCCCTTTTGACATACACCACATTTGTTGTGGGGAGAGAGATTGATATTGAATGGCTTGCCATGGGACAGAGGGGGACACATGGCGGTAAAGAAAAAAATCATCTTCAATGTCTTGAAAGCCATATCATCGTATAAGAGAAGAAAAATTTTCCACCAAGGCATGAAAATCGCGCGCCAAATATATTGCTTTTGCCTCATACAGTGATGTAGACGCAGTCAGAATGCGCCAAATCTGTCCCGAGGTGGGTGTCCTGCGACGTACTAGAACCCCCTACATCCTTTGGAATAATTCTCCCGAGTCAACTCTCAGCCACCCATCAACCCCCCTTCCATCTCAACTCCGTCATCCTCTCAGCATCGTCTGGCAGACGGGGAGAACATTAGCCGGCATTCTCGTGAGTTCTCTCTCCTTTTTCTGCTGCAGGCTTCTGTTGCTACATCATGGAGCAGAGCGACGTCTGACTACTACAGACTCTACCATTCATTATGATTACATATTCCTACAACGAATTAATAAAAAAGGAATTGTAATTTGGACAGATAAAAAGAAATAGAACGCTAACTTTGAGTATAAACTAAGATCCTATATAGTCAATTTTTATATACGTAATCACTTCTTGAATGTTACAAAGAACTATCAATATGCGGCGTACATATCGACATTAGGTGAGATATGATTACTTACATTTTTCGAATGTCTTAGTATTTTAATCCCTTTTAATAACTTTTTAATAATGTAAAAAGAATCAAGTAAAATCTCAGTAGAGTGTCATTTTGAAAGAAATAATACGAAACCTTAGTTAAATTGTCTACCCTACGTCATACCATATCAATACTTGGGAAATAGATTCAATCTTAAAACTTAAATTAATTTGATTGTGAAGAATAATCAAATCTGGAAGACAAAATCTGCTTAAATTTATAAATTAGAACAATTAAAACAGAAAATTATTGTTAACCCTTTAAGGACGAGAGGGTCAAAAATCGAGGATCGCAAAAAATCACTTTTTCCGATGTTTTTGAGTAAAACTTAACTTTAGAAGGCCGCAGGAAAAAAAGTTTTTTTGGGAAACCGATGTCCCTATCGTCCTTAAGATAACTGCAAGTGACTTTGTACTCCGGGAGTAACTTCACACCTCTGCTTTTCGTAAGCTTGTCTAAAGAAGAATTAAAATTCTAGCACTTCAGAAAAAATACACAATTACCAAAATAAATTTTTCAAAATTTATAGAGATTAATCTATAGAAAATATTGTGATTAAATATTTTAAGAAGATATTTTTTTTTTGTTAATTTTCGATTGGGTCTTTAGGTGGAACCAATACAGATCACTTTTCGGGCACACACACTAAAATCCCAAATTTTCGTATACAATGTGCACGTGAGGATTGGTAGGAAAAACGGGGTTGAGGCCCGACCAAAAGAAGGCTGTGAGAGGATCTAGGCGGTCGAAGGGTGGAGTGCTTCTTATCGATTTTCCCCAATGCGGGAAAATTAAAGCTGTGAATGTGTTTCATTCAGCGTCTTAAGCAATAGAGAAAATTTTGTACTTTTTTTCCTCACTTCAGTATTTTCTTTACCAAATAAGTGATTTTTCGAATTTAGTTTATTTTCTTGAGGCCGAGATTTTGGAGACTAGAATATAAAATATTCCCACATGTACTTTCTAGACAATGTTATCAGTATTGTGTGAACAGTGTTGTGAATGTTGGTTTATTTTCAATTTTTTCTTTTAAAGTTCATACTAAATAGATATGTATATACAGAAGTTTTAGTGAGATATGTACTTCTTAGCATTAATTTGAAACTTTTATATATATAGATAGCTATTAAACTCGTGGTTTTAATTCGTTCAAGTATAATTAACATAGTATGACCAAGATTAATAATTAAAACAAATTACATGAATAGACCGAGTCTTGTTGGACTAATAAAATTTTGAAATGTTATGAACAAAAATCATTTTATGTCGTGTGTGTAAAAGTTTTGATAAAATAATTCTAATATTTTATTATATACATATAATTTTATCTAGTTTACAGATGAATTATTCGTATTTTAACTTGCAAAAATCTTTTTAAAATAATGAACCAAAACCAATATAGTAATCAGTAATGACTGAGGCACACGTTTTAGATTAGGAAAATTTCATTAAGTCGAAATTCACTTCTGTTTTTTTTCTAAAATTATTTGCAGAAGTCTATCCGACTCTTATGCCCAACGCACAATGAAATTTGTTTTTGTTTTGGAAAGAGGTTTGGGATTGGGAACTAGGTGCCATGAAAGCTCCAATCGAAATCATATTGAGAAGTATCAGATTACGGCTTTACGGTCTCAAAATTGGATTAACTAAATTTATTTTGTTGTGATGTTCAAAAAAAGAGCAAGAGTGCGAAAGAATGACAGGCATATAAAGCTTTTGAGAGAGAAAGAGATGTGAATTTTGATTTCATGAAATTTTCCTGAAAATCTGATTTGTAATGGTATAAGAATTTTAATGATCAAATATGATACCACGGTTATGCCCAGCGCACAATAATTTCTGTTTGTAAACATGTTTTCAATATTTTCAATGAGAGTGAGTGAGATGACTAGATCTAGATTTCATTCACTCTCACTGAAATGTCAAGAGCATGTTTACAAAACAAAAGTTATTGTGCGCTGAGCATTAGGGTTGCTAAAATAATTTTAGGAAAATATTTTTTTGAATATTCTATTTACAAATAAACAAAAGCATAACAAATAAAATTGTCTATAGAATGCGAAGTTATTGTCCTTTAACAGTTTGACTATTCATACATACTTAATATAAATAAGAAGTTTAATCTTTTCTTTATTACATTTTTCATCTTAAGGCGTTACAATTTTGTATAATACATAGCTAATGTTCTAAAAGTCTTTCCTCCTTCATTACATATCAATATTTTATGTTCACACAATAACGATGGGTGTATTTTTTCCTCCATGAAAGCCTGTAGCGCAATGAACTCTTATTAGTATTAGAAATTTTTTTATTAAAAAATTAAAATAAGAAAGGTTGAATTTTCTTAAAATTCACCTTGTATTAGGTCTGATGACCTTTGAACTGTTACCAAAGCAACAGTCAGTGCCTTTGAATTGAGTGTTATCACCTCTTTGGAAAATTACGCACGAGACGATCTCAATTGTAATTAATTTAGATAGATTTAGAGTGACAAAAGCCGAAAAAATCTGATAATTCCATTTCTGCGAATTGAGCAAATCTTCTATAGCTGCAATAAAATGTAGCATTGTCTGATTTTTTTTATAAAAAAATGGAGAGATAACAGTGTTTAAAATAAGCGCCATGTATTTTTTCAATGTAAACGCCATCCAGTTAAACTTAGTCACTTGTAAAACAATTCTTAGGTTTTTACGTTAGGGGGAAGTGGGGCACTTTTAAAAGTGGGGCACCTTTGAAATTAGGATTTTTCTCCTATACATAAGTTTAACTGAGCTATGTCGTATATGTAATTTAGCTTCTCAATCTGTTTGTGCAGGTGAAAAATCCCAATTTCAAAGGTACCCCACTTTTAAAGGTGCCCCACTTCCCCCTAATCATGATTTGGATTGAAAAAAGGACCCTTTCTTTAATGCTTTAAGTACAAATGAGTAACTTGTTACACAATAACTCTTTTACCTCCAGTTATTTCTTTTTCCTTTTGTTTTCTCATTTGATGGTCTCTACGCATTGAAAGAAATTTTATTTTAAAAAAAATATTTTTTTAATTTAAATTTAGACGTTTTGACATTCATAGATCACGAATGCGCCAAAAATCGATTCGAATCTCTGGAGAGAGAACGGAAAGAGATATCGACAAGCGGTTTTCGGCAAAGGTTAAACACCAATTTTGTTTTCTCAATAACTCAACCCATATGGCATCGATCGATCTCAGTGTTTATGAAGTGATTTCGATGAAATTTTAGTATATATTGTATCTGAGATCGAGATCTTTGTAAAGGCCTTGACAGACTTGAGGATTAGCCGAGAGACGACTTAGCGTAATTTTATTCGAAATAATGGTTAAACTGTATTTCTATCATTTTCCATTAAGTCATCTCTCGGCTTAAGTCGTAAGGCCCGTCCGTCTCTACACTAAGGCGGGCTTCAGACCTAAGACTTAGCCATCTGGCTTAACTCCCCTAATTCCTTTTCAGGCAGGATTTTTTAGAAAATTGTTGTTTAGGATTGAATTATAAGGGCAAATGATTCATTAGATTTTGAAAAAATCAAATTAAATTGCTTTTTATTTAGATTTTTGAGTCCTTCGGGAACTGGGCTAAACCTCCAGTCTGAAGCCGGCATAACCCACTGTACCCCGATCCTTAGGTCCCAAATAGATTCAGGCTGATCCTTCAGAATATTTAGCCTGTAAAATTTAGCAGTAAAAATTTATCAGCCTGAGTATATTTGGGCCTTTATAATATTCAAATGGACCGGACTGTCTCTGTAGTGTTTGTATTTGAATGAACTTTTTTTTCTTTTGTTGGTCTTCCCCACTCAGAATATTTAAAATAGAAAATGACCAGTGATAAGCCCAGATAAGCTTATGGTAGTTGAGATTCTTTACAGGCGACCTCGAAATGCGTGCAACTCGGGCTGCTTGCAATCCGGAATGTGTGAAAATTCGATTGTGGTTGAATTTTGGGAGTAAAGAATCGCGTCGAGGCAGTTTTGTTCATTTTGACCGACAAGAACGGTTTACTAAAGTATATTTTTTATTCAAAAAAAAAAACCGAAAATCAGGTCTCAACGGCTGATTTTTTAAGATTTTTTTAATGAAAATTAACAACTTTAGATTAAAATATTTATTATGTTGAAAAAAGCACAGAGAACATGGTGTTTTTTTTTGTTTTTTTGCATCACGTAACCCCTTAAGTTGCCATTGTTGACTGTAGGAATCAATTAACTAAACTAAAATATCATCCAAAGATCCAAATGCATGAACTTCAAACAACTTTCAACATTTTTCGTAGAATTTCCTTTTAATGATACGCGGAGAAGAAGTTTTCGAAAAACGAAACTTTTACCGAAGTGATTAAAACGGTTTTCTGATAAACATGAAATGTCCTTTGAAATGGCATTATCCTGAAAATTATATACATATGTATATTTTGGCGGGAAAATTTCACATACATTGATGTTTGTACTTGGGAATCTGAAAAGATTTTCTGGGTTTCAACTCGTGTCTGATTACGGACTACATTTTGCGTCTTTAGCTTGAATGTTGATCTAATGCGGAAAATCTAGGAAGCAATCTTATATTTCTCTCGACTAAATTGTATTTCATTTTCCATTCAACATTGTATTTTGTTGATGTTTCAGCAATAAAATAGCGGCATGTGTTGGATTTTTCATGCACTTCAAATCTTTTTTTTTTTATACTAAAGCAATTGAAGAGATAGACGACAAAATTATTATCACTAATCTGTCGTATCTTATTAATTTGTTGTGTGATAATCTTTAATTCTTTTTTTTCATGACACTTGCCAATACAGAAAGTTCTCACAATCCACAAATTAGTTTGTCTCTGAGAGATAAAAGTTTTTTTTTTGAGTTAGCGGGTGGAGCGTGGAGGTGATAGGGGAATAAGAGAAGAAGAGAATAGTTTCGTAAGTAAAATGCCGGCTACTCTTCGTTTAATTTTATTTACTTCAGGGGAGCTTCGAAAAAAAGCGTGTTGGATTGTTGTTGTCTCTTTCATGCCAAAGTACTTGCCTTTATCTCTCCTTTCAAATTTACTGTCAAAAGCTCTCTGAGAATTTTTCCATCGAAATCTGTATATGTGTGCTAAAATAATTATTTATATACAATTTGCCGGCTGACATATGGCGGCACCGTAGAACGATTTTCCCACACGAGCGGTAATGATGGGATTGTGTTGGTGAAGTAGTAGGATGGTGAAATAGGAGAAAATGTGGAAAAATGATCGAGACAGCTGTCAAAAGTGCTCCAAAATGAGCTTTTATGAATTGATTTTGACGTTTAAAGGAAATTTTTGTGGTTTTAGAAAGGTTTTTGGTCAAAAAGATGATTGTGAAAAGTTCTATCAATGCCGGCTACGCCTTGTAGTCTGATAGTGTATTGCCTCCGCCACTATACACACACAAGTATGTAGGTTGTGTATGAATAAGGATGAGTAAGGTACATTTGTCTCTTTCCCACACATATCGTGTGGCGCCGATACCGGCACTTGTGAGAGAGTAATGCATGGGAGTGGATATTTTGGCGGTAAGGTCTAAGGGAGATGGCAATATGAGGAGAGCGTTTGTATTACCGGAGAGATATATGTGGGAATTGGAATTTAATATCAAGTGGAAATATACTGCTCTTCTCCGCTGTATATAAATATAGATGTCGCGTGCAAGAGATACTTGGTAGACACAGCAGAGTGAATGAGACAGAAAGATGACGTGCTCGAGCGGTTTTGTGTGTGTGTTGGGTTTTTAGAGAGCAGCGGCTTTGAGTTCAACTCCAAGCTAGTGAATTTTCTCAAAATCGTTTATTCGGTATCGTCTCGTTACTCAGTCGCATTTCAGACCGCAAATTGAAAGGACGAATTTTGGTGGTTGCTCCCCGAAACGTGCCCATTTTTCCCTATTTGTGAATAATTTGGGAAGTGGCTAAAGAAAAAAAAATTATTTTATTGCACATCAAATTTGCTCATCGGATAGATTCTTCGCAGTAGTGACCAAGAAAATTTGGTAGTTTACCGACAAATGAAAAATCTGCAGTGTCGATTCTCGAAACGTCATCGAATAAGGTCAATTGTGAGATTCTAATTACGAAAAGTTTTCTACGGCTTTTTTAGTTTTTTTTTATTTTCCTGAAAAACTTAGGACCTTTGAAAAGTGATTTTGAGAAACAAGATAAAAAACAAAACTGGATAAGCATCTATTCAAAGTAAAAGTTCTGGACAGTTGTAGTGATTTTAACAGATTCTTTTATTTTTGGAGACATTCTCAGTTCAAGTTTTGAGAAGCAAAAATACCGCCAAAAAAATCCTGCAAAATTTTGCGGTTAGAGACAAAAGGAAGCAAAGGATAAAGTTTGTTTTTTCGTGAGTGCATATGTCACAGAGTGAGAGAATAAAAATCTGAAAGAAAAAAAAACTAACTGAAACTGGGCGGAATACAGACATTCTCCAGCACTTTGGGCGGCAAAGTTCTTGATATGCCTAGCAAAGTGGCCACAATTGCAGTGAATTACGATAAAAAGTGCAAATCAATAGTGAAAAGCAATTGTACATTTCACACAAAACAAGTGACTAATCACTGCAAAATATTTAGACGGATTTACTAAAATAAAAAAAAGTGACACTTGATTTTGGTTGTTGGTGAATAAGAAGTTCACTTGCAATACGAAATAGGACAAGAAAAAGTTTAATTTTTTATTTTTTAATAATTGAAACTTTTATTTTAAAAATTTTCAACCATACTATCTGGGTTGGAAAAAAGTGCTAAGTTTTTTATTAAAACAAGTTTACTTGGAGAACAATTGGGAATTGTTCAAAAAAAAACTACCTTTTTAATCAGGTAATGTCAAATTTTGAAAAATTTCAATTGCCAATTAATTTAGCAGAAAATTAGTTTCTTTTTTTTGGAGATTTTTCTCATGGAGAGTTATACGAGAGGTTAGATGTGCAAAAAAATGTATGAGCATGACATAGAATTCTGGGCACAGCAAAGAGTGACTAATGGTTAATTCTGAAATTGTTGCTGTCGTGTGCAATTTAACGTGGCAATTTTGAATTTACCTGTGTGCTGAAGTCTTTTATATTGCACAGGTGAATGTATTTCACACACTTACGATTAGTCATTTATAAAATGCCGAAGAATGAGATAGAGTGTGAGACTTCTCAGAGAGATTCAGTGATTGTGCCTTGTTCGCCAGTTTCCACTTTGCTATTCTATAAAGTACATAATATTAGGTACCTCAGCTGGAATTCCATGTCAAAAGGGGGCTCAAAATGTCATTTTTTTTTCTTCAAAATTCTAAAATATGATCTTAAGATGAGGAAAAGTGGTATGGTAGGAGACAAATTTCAATAGTGTCTAAATGGGCAAAAAAATGCCGCAAAGGGAGAAATTTTCGCGATTTTTGATATGCGCATGTGTTAAGGCCCCCAGAATAGGAAGAAGGGTGAGTGACCAAAGATGAAGAATATTATGAGAAACTCATGGGATTTTTCTCATACTCCCTCAGTGATAGATTCACGAAAAAAAATTTCATCAGTTCAATTTTTCCTGACATCTGGTTGATTACTTAAAAGGATGTGGAGACTTTTTTATTGTCTTGTTGTCTCTCTCTAAACGATGTCAAGAATCAGACTTCCTTTCCAACCGGCCTATTTAAGCCCAAGCAACAGTTAAAAATTCTTGGACATTTTTTTCCGGTTTTTTTTTTCATCTCAGCCAAAACCACAAGATGATGATCGTTGAAGATGGAACAAGAAAAAAATTTCATGTGCCTTTCTCTAATGAAAGATACATGAAAAAAGTAACTGTCTGAATTTTTGCCAATATGTAATCCGCATAAATTATCTGAGACGGTTTTTTTTCGGTTGCAACGTCAACTACCCATCAAGCTTTGTGGTGAAAATATTCAAGATCCTGCTCCAGATGGAAAGATTTGATAGGCTCTTTTTTTTTGACTTCTTCTCCAAATTGATCGTGGGTTGGAGACTTTTTTTTCTTCTTGGATCTTGTGCTGTCAAGTTAACGCGCAGACTATTCATTAAAGGTGGGATTTAAAATAATCAATGATTTCCATTGACTCATGTAATTTTCTAAGAAAAAAAATTAATAAGACATTTAGGTTGTATTGAAAAATATTTTTATAGAAGGACTGTAGAGATTAAAAGATGTTGACATAGAACTTTGAAACGAATATTACATTAATGATTTAATGAGAAATCACACGAAAAATTTTATCTTTACTTATTTTGCAAATAGTATGTTTATATTAATTTAATAAAATTCGGCGCTAGTAGGGGAAGGTTTTCAGGCTTCGCACACACTGTGGTTTCAAACATTTCAAATTTTTCTGACATTTTTTTTTAATAAATATGAGTTATCTATCACCATTTGTGATTATACATTTCATAATAGCTGGTTTGAAAATAGCTAGTTTTAATATTTCTTGAAAAATAGATAATATTAATATTTTAATTAAGGATAACAGAGCTGTGTAAGCATGATTTAAACATTTAATTATATCTTTCTCAGATTGCTTAACTTAATATTTTTTAAATTCCAAAATGTCCCTCTGCACCATTATAGCGTTTATAGCCCTAAACCAGAAATTGTATTAGACAAAATTTTAGGTGTTATTAAATTAGGATGGTTATACGACCTTCAGACTTAAGCTTAATCGTCATGACATAACATATGACTTTTTTTCATTGGACAAAATTTTTGAAATCTATCAGATAATTAAAAAAAAAAACATAATGTCTTTCTTGTCTAGAAATTTGAGATCTTTGGGAAATGGGCTAAACATCTAGTCCAAAGACTGTTGTAGGGTCTGTCTCTGTGCAGACCTGATGATTAGCCGAGCGACGGCTTGGACTCTATTTACGATAAGCTATTTTTCGGTTAATACTTAAATCAGTCTAGACTAAGTATTGCTAAATCTCAAAAAATTGATTAAAAAAAAGTTTACCAGACTCGTCTCTTTTTTTGGAGGATATTAATACAATTATTATATGGTAGGATTTTTTTTTTATGACTTAATTACAGTTTCCGGGCAAGTAACACCATTACTTCTTCCTACTATATTATGTGGCTTTTAAAACTTTACAATTTTGCCAGTTTTAATCGTTATCTCTGGCTTAATCCGTTTTCTCTCTTTTTATCCACAATAATAAACCTGGGTCTCTGAGTTTGTCTTTTTCTTTTGAGAGATGGATGATGGTGTAAGGTTTTTGATGTTCTCTGGGTATAGCACCTCCTGGCAAAAATGATATGTCTAAATAGCCCCCCTCAAATAAAACATGATGTGACTTAATTAAATTAAATTAATCAGACCGTGATCTCGCACTGTACTTGAGATTATGACTTTCTTGTGTTGAGTGTATGTAACATGATGTTTGATGTTGATGGTTTTCTTCATGTTTTTTTCTTTTTCGGGTTGCATGCTATTTTGGATGCATGTGCCAATTTTTTTTTTTACGAAAAATATTGATGAATTTGTTTTGTGGGGGGAAAAAGGGAGAGGAATGGGTTAGATGAAGGAAATAATAAAGGAGAAGTTATTTTATGTGGAATAAATATGTTGTCTTTTGATAATTTCTCTTTTGGGAAATCACCCACATTGCAGAGTATGTTTGCCATGGGTGGTGGTGGGATTTCACATGTGGGTTTCTCGTGGTTTGTTTTCCATTTATGTTGATGCCATGCAAGAACACTGGAATAGGGGCGGGTTTAATGAAATTATCCAAATTGATGAGATGAAAGAGAGAAAATGACACTCAACAAGTAACATGAGGAGTTATCGAGATGTAAAATAATTTTGGAAAGATTTTAATAGAAAATTAACTTGAATAAATTGGTGAGAGGAGTGAAGCATTATTAATTGGTCGAAGGAGGAGAGATAGAGAGATGATTTTTCTTTTAATCTCATTTGAGTTTCTCATAAGATTTTCTCAGGAAAAATGACAAGGTGTATTATACCCAAAATTGACAGACTTTGATGTATAGATTCAATATTTCGTTAGTGTCTGGCTCTTATTTTTTTTTCTGGTCATCATTGGCCTCTCTTAAGAGTATTTCACCTTTGGAGGAGAAAGACCTCTAGTCAACTTCGAGTTTTATTTTTTTTTGCTAACATCTTCTCAAATCGCTTAAATCTTCTCTACGTCGCTTTTTTTCCCATCTCATTGATGGCCAAGGGGAAAAAATTTTTGCAACTCGTTAAAGGAGAGGAATGGAGATAAAAAGACGACTAGACTTGAGGTATATTAACTTAAATTATAAGTTATACATATAGTTTATTTTTTGTTTTATTATTTAAATCTAATCTGATTTTTTTTGCTGCACCAGAGACGCGGTGTGATAAAAAGAATTCGTGGAAGGAAATTGTAGACGGGAGTTTTGATACATCTCAGTATATATGGTTTTCTGTAACAATGTTCGCTCCTCCCTGGTAAATTTGAAAGCGATCTCTTTTACAAATCTGCACACCTAAGTGTTGGCATCTTTTTTTTTTTTTTAAATTCGTGCCAATGTTTCGCGAAAACTTTTTCTTCATTCAAAGCTAATTTCTCAGAATTAATTGACGCTGGTTAGTGTAGTTGATTGAGTGGCCTTTTTGCCGTAACTGTGTGTTGAGAAAAGACAGAAAATTTTTTGACAATTCACTATAGAGGAATTCGTGGAATTTCTAACGGGTTTTCAATCATTTCACAAAATAGATCTTATTAAAAATTTAGTTGGAAAGTAACCTTGGCATTTGGGATTTTGTAATGCACCCATAGGGGGGCATTCTTAGAATTCACGAGTAGACAGTTTTAAATTAAAATCTTTAGTATTATTGAGTATTTGCATGATACAATGCAATATTTTTATGAGAAATGACTCAAATATTCATTAGTAAGTGCTAAATTTGCAAAATAGTTTACTTTCTGTGAGAATTAAATGTCATAATTAAGGGAATTTCCTTATGGTGCTGTTACATATCCAAACCATATAACGATATTTAAGATAAGATTTTTATTATGCCAAAATTTGTTTTGTGGTTGGGTCTGTAGTCGTCTTACCACTACCGGCCTCACCAGATACACTAGATCCCGGCATTATGCACATTTTCAGGACCGAAAAAAAAACTCGCGAAATGGCATTGCGCATCGGGAAAATTTGCAGACCTCCAGGGTCTTTCTTTGAAATAAATCGGCCGTAGAGCGTAGAACGAATTTCGCGCGGAGTAAAAGTAGTTTAAACAAAAAAATTCAACTGTTTAATAGAAATGCATTAACAAACAGTACTTTTTCTTCATTTAATTTCTTAATATAAGAAATTAAAGTTTTATTTTGAAAAAGGGCACAGTGTTTTTAAATTTCCTGCGCCGAAACTTAGTATACATTCAGGCGTATTTCAAAAATGATTTCATAAAATGACTCCCAAGGGTAGGCAAATTTTCATAAAGGTATGTGCATAATTCCGTCAGGTGCATAATCCCGAAGGACTTAATGCGGAGACTGAGTGTAAACGGCAGAAACCCTGGGTCAGTAGGCCGTATATATGCCAACTCATACAATCGAGTACAGATCAATCTATGTGAAAAATACAACGATTATATATCTATAAAATCATTAGTATTTGGCCGGTACGGAAACGGGAATTTATATCACATTAGGGGAAGACTTTTATGCTTCACACACCCTTTGGCTTCAAACACTTGATGATATTTTTCATACATTATTTTAATGAATATGACCTATCTTTGGTAGCTAGTTACACATTTCCTGAAAACATAGGAACGATTTATTAAAGAAATATCAAAAAATACGAAGTGTTCGAAGCCAGAGTATGGGCGAAACCGGATAATATTCTCCTACTCATTTTACATCTCACTTGCACTGTTTGTTTTTCAATATCTGAAAACTTGCATTTGTATATCGTGCTAACTTTTATTTTTGTTTTGATTCTGTTTTGTCATATCAAAGGGCGAAAGATAAGTAAAAAAATGTATAACGATGAATAATAATAATATTTATTGTTTTGCATATCTTAAATGAGTAAAAGCAAATTGTCGGAAATTTATAGGACTTTATACTTTTTTTCTCCACGTGAGGGCATTGTTTTCTGCCGCAAGTGGCGCTGACGACAATTACACTCAGATGTCTTCGGTATCCGCCTGATTGGGGAATAAAATGACATTTAGAGTTTTTGAATTTTGTCAATGGGTTTTCCATTTTGTGTTTATTATGTTATTTATGAATTTGTACTTTTAATTTATTTTTTCTTTTAAAACAACAAAACTTCCTTCTTGGTCTGTTTACATTTCACTTTGTATTACAATTATGTACTAAAGTACTTCGATAATATGAAAATATCACTTCAATTCACAGAGAAACTGTACTTAAAAAAATTGAATTCATCAACCGTCTTGACAGCTGTCAGTCGGATATCGAAAAGCTTATCTAATGCTCAACGCACAATAACTTTTGTTTTATAAAACCACCTTTGACATTTCTACAATGTGAAAATCTACATCTATAGTCATCTCGCTTACTTTCGTATGTAATTTCGAAAACATGTTTTCGAAACTGCCTGTTAGAGTGAGAGAGATGACTAGAACTAGATTTCACTACTCCTCGTCATTATGAAATGTCGATCACATGTTTGCAAAACAGAAGTAGTTGTGCGTTGCTCATAATTTTTGTGCACCTCCCATCCTGCTTTCATTGGTCACTTAGCAAAAAATTTACAATAAGAATTTGTCAAAAAAAAAAATTCAACTGAATAGCTGCGTTTTTTTTTGTGTGAAACATGAAGCACTGAGTTTCACTGAATATGCAAATATTGGTTGCAGTAATATTGTTGACCCATTCGCTCTTTTTTTCACATTCTTTTTCTTGGAATTTTTGGAAATACGAATGTTTCTGGAATAATAAACAAGTTGAGAGATTTTTCGTGAATGTATAAATTGGATTTCATGGAAAAGAGGGATACGCAGAAAAAGACACTTTAATGGTTCTGAAATGACTGATTAATTGAAGAACGGGAATATAGAGATGATTTTTGGAACCTGCAGAATGTCTGTTGGATGAGTAATCAACAGAATGGGTGGTTTTATTTTTTTCTTCTCCGGAGAACTTGTGAGACACAATCATTAGAATTGATGATTCGTTCTTAGTCATTTTGATACAGCATTTAAGCTGTATATGTACAAATTGTAAATA
The DNA here is from genome assembly GCF_024763615.1 of Phlebotomus papatasi. Taxonomy (NCBI): domain Eukaryota; kingdom Metazoa; phylum Arthropoda; class Insecta; order Diptera; family Psychodidae; genus Phlebotomus; species Phlebotomus papatasi. Next base: position 28,496,687 of record NC_077224.1, read on the forward strand.
TATATTTGTGCAAAAAAAAAAAAACAGAATATTTCCTGTTCTTATTGGTAATATTTGTATTTGATATGTGTACATAGAGTGCAGATGGCGCCTTTAATAATAAAAGATTTCCTGGAAAATATTTCATAAACAAATAAGTCAAACAAGTTTTATGTATATATTGAATGATGTGAAAGAAAATCGTAGATCTCGTAGATGCTTAGAAAAAAATGAGAAAATCAGAATTGAAATTGCAACTTCCCCTAGCGGAATTTTAACTAAGCTCGTATGATGGTAAAATCTCGAAAACAATTCTTTACATTAGTTTTTCCTTTTCCTTTTGGTGTCATTCCAGGACAACGTATAGAGTTGAATACTAAACGGTTTCACTGGTATTTTACCAAAACTGAAAATAAAATTTTAAAAATAAAAAAAATCTGAAAAGGATTATTTCCTGCAAAGATATGCCCGTTAAAGTAGAAAACATGTTGGACGATACAGAATTGTACACACCATCGTACCAACCCCATGAATTTGAATGGGAGTACAATATGTTGGATCTGCCAACGTCAGAGTTTATGGCGTCAGTGCAGGATACAGAAAGTATGTTCTATGGGCCACTAGAGACCTCTTTCTCTTTAAGACCTCCATCACCACTTTTGTCACAGTCATTGAAGCATCAATTGTTGCACAATCATGATTGTATGTGGTCGGGTCAATGTGGTGATCACTCGGACAAGGATAAATGTCCGGGAAATCATAGTACATCGGCAACAGCTGTTAAAACTGAACCAATTGAAGATAAGCCTAAAACATTGATTAAGAATACATCATCCCACAATATCCCGGCTGGTAGTTCACTTTTGCGTTACAATCAGCAGAACAAGAAGAGTCCTATGATGTCAAGTGTTAGTAGAAGTTGCACTAAGAAGCAATGTGACATTCTTAGACCCGATACACCCCTCAGTCTTGACAGTGATCCGCCAGAATTTAAGCATACCTTTGATTTGGCTGCTTGTACAATGGGATCTAACAAGTGGAACCTCTCAAGTTCTGACGATGATGTCAAATATATCACAATGCTGAAGGAACATCTTGAGGATACATCAGATGGCAAGAGTGAAAATTTGAAGGCTCTCATGGGAACTTATAGGTCCAATTCATTGTCGGATTTGCTGACGGATATCAAAACATTGTCAGACTATGAAGAGGAAGAGGATGAAGAGGAGGAGGCTGAAGATAGTGCCATAGACACAGATCACGATGACATTATTGCATCGATGAGTCGTCAGGAGTCGTGTCAAGTGTCACCCCCCATGGTCTCATCACCCATTTCATCTTCACAGTCATCGATTTCCAGCACAGGATCACACTCAGCTGGTTCCACCAGTGGTATTGTTGAGGCTCACAGTGATCATTGCTACACACGGAGTATCGATCTGAGCGGCTTGGGCGTGCAGACACCTTCCGATTCCGGTGAGTGACATCATGATTTCTATATATTTTTTTTTATTTCCAATTATTTTTTTTTTATCTACCTTTCCTGAAGAGACAATGTCTCTGCATTTCAATTGCTCGAACTCTGAAGTTAATAGCAATCACATATAAATCGATCCCTCAGAATATAAACCGAACAACTCGCAAATGGCCAACTTTACAAGAGAGCGATTTAAAGCTGAGATTTGCATTTGCTAATAAATCAATTAATTTAACTTCACTTGCCTAATATTGTACATCAAACGAAGGGATTCGATAATAGCTATCTTAATTCCATAAAATTTTCACAAAATAATGTGTATTTTAATAACTATTACAATATTTTTCGAGTTGTAACATATTTTTCCTGAGCTGTCATATTAAAAGCTCAGGATAAGACCCGAACAACTCAAGTTTTCCCACTCTGCCAAAAGACCCGGCTGGTCACGCATCACTTGTCAAAATTGTTTCGATATCATTTCCCATACACATCACTATCACTGTATACTAATTGTACTAAGTAATTTTTTCAACGCATTTTAAAAAATCAATTAATTACACTTTCGAACGCATGTGATATGAGAACAAAAGTTCGATTGGCATTGACAGGTTTCAAACTCACGCATGACAGTTCCACGACAATTACAGAATTCCCCCTGTGGAAACTGTAGTGAGGGGAGATGTCGATCAGTTGGTGTTTGTGTAGGATGGGGAACATGAAGAGGAAGAAGAAGAAGAAGTGAAGTGTGGAATGGCGGCTAATTATCCGAAAGAACATGTAGGAGACTTTCATGTGAAAATTGATTAATAAAAAGATATAATTATCAAACCTAGAGGAAGTGTTTCACTGAAGTAGGGTCCCAGGACGGGTAACTACACCAACTATAGGTCTTATATTATTTAATTTTTATTATTTTCATTTTTCACATATTTCTTGTTATTATTTCAAATCAATTTTCAAGCAACAAAACCTATTAAAAGTTAACAAGGAGAAGTTAGCTGCATAAAATTTAGCATTTTATCGCTTTTATCCAGTTTTTGCAACACTTGCAATACTCGAGAACCTCAAAAATATCAAGATATTAGTAATACTTGATAAATAATTGCAATATTCGAAAAATTTATATTCTGGATTAAATCGTGAAATTTTCTTTGGTCTTTATATAATAAAAGCCATTCAAATGTCCATTACAGCTGTCAAACTCCAGATAAAAAATGCTAGCATTTTACGCCTATTTCGTATTCAATTTCCACTTTTTAGTTTTTGATCCATTTCTTTTAATTTTATAGAAAAGTTATTAACTATTATTAACTATATTAGTTATTAACTAGTTATTACCAAATTGAAGACTATACATATTTGCAGCCAAATAATAGCTTATCTATTGTCGTGAAATCAGCCGGGATACTGTTGACAAGCAAAATGATGACGTCACACGGTCGAGTTATGCGGCTTTTATCCTGACTAAATTGAAAAATGAGTGTGATTTTGCTTTTTTAGAAACGGCGCTATAACTTTGGGAATAATTTATTTTCCGGTATAATATTCACAGGGGAAGTAGAGGGTGTCAAGGAGTACCCGAAAAGCGAAAAAAACGATTTTTGCAAAAAAACGAGTTGTTCGGGTCTTATTCTGAGGGATCGAAATGGCCTTCCTACCCCCCTAGGTGGTCATTCTTAATAAAAATCGGTAATTCATATAGATTTTTTGAACTTTACGATTTTCGTATTTCCGAGATATGATTTCGTTCAAGAAAACAATTGTCAAAGAATTTTTGGAGGAAAAATACTTCATTATTGGACTAATGATTTAGTACTTGAGACCCAAAATTAAAAGTTCAAAATCGGTTATGGATCGGTTTAGCATCTGAAATAAATTTTTTTCGGAAAAGCGAATTTCGAAAAATTTTAGAAATTCCAAGGGGCTATTATGAGTTATATCAGCAAGTTTTTTACTTATATTCCTATCTTCTTCCTTGCCAATCAAGTCAACCCGGTGTGTCCCATTCTTAGTGTTCAGCACTGTTAACACGCGTTTCCCGCCTTTTTGGTTTGAGCCAAAAGGGCCTTGAACCTACATCATATTGATGTACATTGAGAGTCTCCAACATCATACTTTTTTTTTCTTTCAAATAGTACCACACGCGCATTTTGGGGAGAATGTATGTGTGTATAAGAGAGCTTTTTTGGAAGCTCATGCGCGTGTATAGTGATTTTAAATCGAATGCCGGTACTGTATATATGAATGGAAGGAAATTGTATATATATATATATATATCCATGGGCAGCACTTTGGAAAATATCAAAGTGTATGTGTGTTGGGGTTTTGTGAGAAGGAAAAGGTGTATTATGAGAAAGAGATGAAAGAATAATGCCTGGAAATTGGCGACCGGCAAAAGAGACGAGTATTCAGCACAATACATACACCACACTGCTAAAAAATTGAACGCCGACGAGAGGAATTCGAGCCAAAATCGATATTCAAGCGACGCGCTAAATTTTCTTCAGAACCATTTTGGGTAGGGTAGAGGAGGAGTAGGGGTTGAATTTTAAATGGGGTAAGAAGTGATCTAGGGTCTACTGGACAGGTTCCTTTTTTTACAGACAGATAAATTGACTGAAAATTAAGATAAGGCCTATGAAAAAAAAAGAGTGAGTATTCATTTTTTTTCTTTTTGCACAGTCAAAATTACCCTGACCCACCCTTCGGAAAAATTCTCGGAACCGGGCTAGTTTTTTTTTGGGGGGTTTTATTATTATCATAGAATCACTCAGAACAGAATTTCACAACGCTGTGTAATTCTGACTGGGCGACTTTTGGGCGGCGGTTAGAGATGACGGATAAAAGTTTGACCAGCATGAGTCACACGTGTAGGTTTTTTTCGGTGGGGAAAAAAGGATTCTTGTGCGCTGTGCGTAGGTGTTGAAAATTTTCCAGCATAAGAATTTCACAAGATGTTCTGAAAATCATTTTTATCACGCCAAGATCTCTTCTCTGTGTCTTTTTTTTCGATCAGGACAATTCCGGTAACAACAACGAAAAAAATTTCTATGAGAATGTCGGTTGCAGCAGTGGGGAATATATATCTGCGGCAAAATGATAGTAATAATAATGTATATATGATGTATTAATAGTATGTCTCTGAGAAAATGTTGAGAGAGTGAATTAATGTGAATTGAATGACGTCATTAGGCGCGGTCGCGTCATTTGAAGAACGCTTGCGCAATGCAAAATCTTTGGCGGGAAATTTTTCGCACTTTGCAGTTATATAGCTGATGTGGCTATATAAAATGTGTCTTGTGTATGAAATTTTTGCGCTACTATATCGGCTGAGTGTATGACAGAGAAGATAGCGCGCAACCCAAACTATATATATATATTAAGAACGCGTGCAAAAGGGAGGTAAAAATAGGGAGCCCAGACGATAATTCTTCCTCTTCTCCAACTTCTGACTTCAATGGCATTTGTAGTATGGGATGAGAAGTTGAAGAAATTACAGTGGATAGAATAAGAAATGAGACATTCTACATGTCGCGTTTTGCCTTTCTGTTTTTGTTTTTTTTTTTTTGTCTTTTGTTTTTTTTTTTTTATTTTTTGCGTCAGCGTGGTGTTCATTTGCAAGACAAATTTTCAAAATATGCACTCTCTGTGAGAGTCGTCCTTAGTAGACAGAGTTGATGGTTGTTCACTTATATGTTTTATAAGTTTTTATGTTCGTTTTTATGCTATTATTGTGATCATTTAATTAATTTCAGAGCATTAAGCATATTTATTTAATTATTCAATTTAACAAAATATTTTACATTAATAATTGCATTCTTTAATTGCCTGAGCTAGAGCTTTAAAGCTTTCGAAGCTTTCAAAGTTCTCTAGTCAATCGGCGAAAGGAATAAGACCTAAATATTTTTCGGACTTAAGTTTTGAATGATACTTATGTGAATAATGCTTAATTTGTAATTGAACCCAGTTGGAGATTCATGTATGAAAGTGTCTCGGCTAACTGGCAGAAGTTGCACATATAGGTCATTGCTATTCGAAAAAATCATACTGAATATCTTGGCTAAGTGAAACGACAGCCAAAACATAAAATAGATGAAGAAGAAGAAATTAAATATAAAATTTTCGAACTAAATTTTCTCTCAAATTTATGAGGAAAGTTGCACTGAAAAGTTGCTAAAAGAGATACTTAAGGAATATTACGAATTTAGTACCTTTGATTTTCCTAATCACAAAGTGAAGACTAAACTCGAGATATTTTCGAAATTTTGAACAGGGAATTATGAATCACTTTACGAACTTATCAAATAAAAATGCGTCTTCACTTTGAGCAAAGGTATCTATTGCCCTAGACCAGAGGTGTGCAAGAAACTGTTGAAACCGAATTAACGTCAAAATAAGTTTGTTATAGTAGCGTTTTGACCATAGACGTACATGTTTCTTTTGACGTAAATTCGGTTTCAACGGTTTCTTGCACACCTCTGCCCTAGACACACTTACGACTTAATCCGAGAGACGACTTAACGTGATTGTAATCAAAACATGATTTAACTAAATTCCTACTTGTTCCCCAATAACTAAGCCATTTCTCGGCTCAAGCCGAGAGACGGTTTAGTCGGTTTAATCAGTAACTGATGGAAATGTAATCTAATCATAGTTTTGATTGTAATTACGTTTAGCCGTCTTTCAATTAAAGTCGTAAAAGTGTCTAGGGCATAATTCTGTTTTGAACTCGTGTTATGTGATCTTTGGACTAGGGTTTAAAGCCCAATCTAAGTTACTTCTAATAAATCTTCAAGAATTGTTTGAAGAATTGCCCTTAATACAAATTCCGAAGTCAAATTTTCCTAAAAAAAAAAACTTTCGGCTATTAAAAAACAAAGGTGTTACAGGATGAAAATGTTAAGTTTAAAAACCGTTTTACACACCTAAACCAGTAAAATTCAATGGTCATCTTTGAAGTTCAAAGAAGCTTCGATGTTTGTTAAAATTATGCTGTCTTAAAATTACCTTTTCGAATTACGAAAACTAATACGACAAATACAATAAATTAGCAATCGAAATTCTGATTTCCATTTGTAAAAAAAAAATTAAAAGAGAATTTCTGCCTGTTTTATTATCTTCTTTTGGATACGTTTTTTTTTTGTGATGGATTGCAAACTATATGGTTAATGACAATGTTTCTGGCCAGACACTCGCCAGAGTTTCAGAAGTGTGTTGTGTGTTATTTCATCTAAAATAGATTATCCAAGTGATGCACGCACGCATTTCTTCAACTGATTTCCGTACTTCAAGACTTATTTTTGGGTCCTTGAGATATTTCTCACTGCAAATTTTCTTGAAATTCCCATTAGGCGATCTTTTAGTTTTCTTATATATATATACATATATAGTTTTTCTTCGTTCGTTGAAACACGTGAAAGAGTTTACAAAGCACAAAATATCGATGTTGATACTAAATTGAAGTTGCGGGAAGCATTGATAGAAAAAAAAACAAACCACAACATCACCCAATAGAATTCAATTTAGTGCGAAAATCTTTCAATGAAAATTTACGTTGTGTATAAATCACAAAATATGTTTAGTGACGCGAATGTGGTTTAGAGATCTTCTCAAAAAAATATATTGCAACAAAGAACAGTGGGAATCGTTCAATTATTCTTTATTGAAATAAATAAAAGATGAAAAGGAGTAACCATCGTGGAATTTTTCACGACTTTTAAATAGCATATCTCTCTTCTTAAACCATTGCCTAGACTTGTGCGCACAGTGGTTTATGAATAATAACAAATAGACATTTTTTTTATTATTATTTATCCACAAAAGGTGCATACTTCGAATATATGGCGCATAAAAGGAATGAATAGGAAAAAAATCCAGAGAGAGAGAAAATAAGAATGAAGAGTAGTATAAAAATTGCAAAAATGCACAATAATGCAGTAATTTATTCACATGAAGGTATGCGGAGATTTAAGTAAGACGTTTAACTAAAAACGGAAAATAATCGTACTTTGTATAATTTTTGAACTGTAAAGGATTAACTCTAGTACACAGAAAAAATATTTTGTAGAAATATTCGTAAATGTTTGTGAATTCCTATGGGTTAGTTACGAAATGCTCGTGAATTGTATAACCCACAAACATGTTCGTAAAAGTTTGTACTTTTTTTCACAAACATTTTTCGTAACATGATCATTTGACGAGCATTTTTTGTACTTTTACAAACATTTGTTCGTAAATGTTCGTAAACACACAAAAAAATTTAGTAAAATTTCGTCATTTGTTCGTAAATGTTTGTTTTTCTGTCGAACATTTTACGAACAAATGACCAAATTTTACGAACATTTTTTGTGTGTTTACGAACATTTACGAACAAATGTTTGTTAAAGTACAAAAAATTTCGTCAAATGATCATGTTACGAGCAATGTTTGTGAAAAAAGTACAAACTTTTATGAACCTAGTTTGTGGGTTATACGATTCACGAGAATTTCGTAACTCCCTCATAGGAATTCACAAATATTTACGAACATTTTTACAAAATATTTTTTTCTGTGTAGAGGAAAGTGCTCAGCTTATGCTTCGTACAATCCCAATCTTCGTAATGACTAAATTTTTCCTATGTTTCTGAACACTGAGAGAAATCCGAAAAAGTTAAAATAACATTCCAGAAATGTTAGTTTTACCTTGCATTATTGATCCGAAATCGGTGTAAATATTACCCTTTTTAGGCGTATTAGGGGTTAAAGTTATCCTTTTTCATGTTAATTTTACCCGTAAAAAGGTGTAAAATTAACATTAAAAAATGTTGGTATATTTTTACACCTAAAAAGTGTTAAAATTATGAGGAAAAAAAGTTAATCGCACCCCTGTTTTTTTTTCTCAGTGAATGAATATGACTAATCGCACCGATTTTTTTTTAAAAACTAGGGGAAAGTGTCTAGTTTTTGAAATATATTGCGGAGTCCTTATGAAGCTTTGGATCTTACGAAGCATGGGCATTTTTCCCTATAGGATGGGTAAGGGTGTCCTCTAGAATTTAATTAATTCTTAGGTTGTCTATAAGTGCGTTCAAGAACGCTTTCTTTTGTGATTATGGCAAGAAAAGACTTGTTGAATTGATTTATGGGTTGTGTCACTGTGTAAATTTCCTCTGTGCGAGATTTTTTTTGTTTTTGAAAGATGCTTAAATAAACGCGTCTATTTGCAAAAGCAATAAACTCACAAAGGACATATGAGTTGTAGGCTGTGTATATAGATGATTTGCTTTGAGAGAAGTCTTTGGTGTTATTTACAAAATTTATGGGAAATTATTTTGAAGTATGGCTGTGTCTGATTTCCCATTCGTATTAAAATTTGCGTTTTTTTTTGGCACGCAATTGAATAGTTAAATTTTCGCGAAAGAGGGAGAGACAATGCCCAGGGGGATTCGTTTTTAAAGGTTTTTGAACGAAGAAAAAATGGGGTAAGGTTCCAGACGTTTCAACCCTTACTCACCCTACTGTTTTTAAAAATTCTTTTGTATATCCTATCTTTCTCTTGGTATTTTCGGGGAGGTATAGAATCTTTTAGAGAAATCTTTATTTTTTTTTTGTGCTATCAATTTTGCAATGTGTATTCTTTTGAGTTATACTCCTGTGAGCGACTTTTTTTTCCACGGTCGCGCAAGGAAGTTGTGAAGAAGACAATAGGTGAAAAAGGAGAGCTGGCGAAAAATGTATAGAAGAAGAGAGGAACAAAGGTGCCAAGTTAGGAACAACCGGTTAGAATTGTATTCCACGTGTTTGCAATATATCCAAGGTCATTCGCCAGAATATTTAATAGAATTTATGTAGTCGCTTGTTACATTATGTTTCCCATGCTATATCGTCTGCGCTTCTCCTGGACACTTCCCGTTGTCTCACTTGCTCTTCCGTTTCTGCAGAGTCTCCATTTTTCGTTACTTGCGTGAATCACTTGGGGCTTTTCTTCTCTTAGGTCTCTTTCGCACTGTCTGCCAAGTTATAAGGAGAGAGAGATTGGCGTGGAAAAGAAGAAATCTTTTTCGTGGGTTTTATGTATACTACATATACATATGTATATATGAACTCCTTGTGTGCAAAACCGACGCGGCGTCGCGGAAACTGTCTGGCGCAAGATGAAGAAGATGCGGTTTTTGTATAGCCTGGGAAGATGGGTAAAGAGGATTTTATTTCTCTTGTTGAAAGTGTAACAAAGACAGAGGTATAAATTGATAGAGATGGAATAGAAAAAAAAGTAGCTTTTCATAAGGGTGTGAAATTTGCAAGAGAAAATCAATGAGTGCGAATGAGATGATTGAGGAATTTTCCCATGTTTCCTCTCCTTGTCCGTTCTTCGTTTTTTTTTTTTCTCTCTGTCAATTTTGGCAAAGAGGAGACCTTGAGAGCGTACAGTCCACCCTGCCGCCGACATTTCCAGTGCTTCCCAAAATATTCTCAACACCACCAATAGACACACGCATACTGTCTGGGTGTTGGGTTAGGGGTCTAATGACGGGGTTGGGTCGCCTCTTTTCTCTTGGGCGCTACAGGGACAGACGGTGTAAGGGGGGTGCATCTGGTGGATCCGAGACATGTCTGGCGCAGTTTGAATTGTTCCTTTTCGGGATTTTCATCCCCCCATCTGTGGTGTATTATGTTTTCGTTCTTTCTCGCACTCACATCCAGACAATATCGAAATGATTTTTCCATGATATCTCTCTTTCGAAATATATATATATATATATATGGTGGTGTTACCAAAGGCATTGACATACCAATTTTCAACAAAATAGAATTATAATCAAGATTTCTCAACCCTCGCTAATTTGCACCCTTTCGTCTGGAATACAAACTTTGGGCAGGGAAAGTTTTATTTTGGGCGACCAATTTAGTAAAAAAAAAAAAAAGAAACAGGACGTAGAGGGCGTTTACTGGCCTACTAGCATGGTTAATTTTGTTTCGAAAACAAAAAAAAAAGAATAGAATTTGACTCGAGCATCTTTTGACATTTTGCCATTTTCAGGGATGAAAATTGAAAATTTTTATCACATTAATTGCGATATTATACTCATGTTCTTCATCCCCATTCTTACTCTTCCGCACATTATTTGTTTTTCTTTAAAGTTTGTTTTGCTAATTGAATCATGTAATAGGTAATGAAAGCCAAATAGACCTATATATTTGGGTGTGAAAGTGCCAAAAAGTTTTGTTTTTATTTGTGGATTTTGTAAAAAGCGTAATGAACTCTTTTGAACATAGATTTTTTTCTATTTTGTCGCTAGATGTTGCTAGAGTTAACATTTTCAAATTTCGAAAACATTCGATTGTCAATCATTCGACGTTGAGATTGAGAATAAATAAACAAACGAATAAATAAAGGTTAAAGTTTTAAAGGCTAAATATAGTCCTGCGAAATAAAAAAAAAAGATAACAAAAATGGAAATATAGAGGCAGTGAATGAAGAAGAAAAGAGACAACATAGAATGACTTTGAACGGTTTATCGACCTCCTTATAAGTTATACACCAAAAAATACAACAATCGCAACAATCACTTACATGGTTATACTTTTCTGTGATTTTCTAGCATTAAATTTATCCATACACGTGTTTTGATTCTTTTGGCAATTTTGTGTGTTTGCGAGAGACAGCACAGCTTAATACATATACAAAACTAAGCACAAGAAAAAAAAACTTCATTGTATATGCTTAAAATATTTTGGAGTAATGGCAATGTGACCGCAAAATGTCCGTTCGATGATCTCTTTTGCCGGTGTGTATTATTATTATTTTGTTTTTTTTTTGGTCAAAATTTACACACATAGACATTCGCGAATATATCTCTTAGAACATTTTTATTACATATAGAACTTATATTTTTCTTTTTGTATATTCAGGAGGTTTTTTTTTTTGCACTGACTTCTATTTCTCACCAAATGTATAATTCTAGAAAATCTTTATTGGTTTCTCATATATGAGCTTTAAAAAATGTTTAATTCTTGCTTATTTTTGCTTACGTTCACTGCCTTCTATTCTGATTCAGTTCAATGTTCTCAGAGTTTGACGTCGACTGTTCTTAGTTTTATTTTATTTTTTATTATACTTCATACCATCGGCGTGAGCGAATTACTAAAAAGAAGTTGACAATTATAAATTATTACACTGAGCAAAATTTGGATGGTATTTTGTACAATTCGTGTATATATAGAAGTTTTCAGCCGTAAAATCTGGATTGAAGATATTTGAATTCATCGAACAGTATTTAAAGATGGTGTGTAAAATTTACAATTTTGTAATTAAAAATTAAAATAAATATAAAGTTCATCGGGCAAGACTATTAGTTTCTAATATCGACATGATTATTTAATTATAATAAGCGAATAGATAATATTCTGAAATTTGGAACTGGGTATGCCAATGACCCGTTTTATGGTGAAATAACTTAATTCTAGTAGAATTACCAGATAGGGAAAGGCTTTCAATTATTAATTAATTTTATGGGACAAATCAACGCTGTCAATACTATATTCATCAATGAGATCTTGGTTTTGGAAATTACTGCACAGCCGCTGCACCGGGAAAAAACATTTTTTGGACTATTTCGCTAACCGTAGGATAATGCCCAGCGCACAATAACTTTTGTTTTGTAATCATGTTTTGACTCTTCAATGAGAGTGAATGCAATGTAGATCTAGTTATCTCGCTTTCTCTCATGCAATTTTGAAAACATGTTTACAAACAAAAGTTATTGTGCGCTTAGCATAAGATTAGTTAAGTAATACAGATTTTTTCAATATCTCCGCTAGAAGGCAGTTCACCCTGGATAGTTGCATCACATCTTAACCCTCTAACGGTGTTTTCTTTGTTATGCGAAGAAAAGTTCTAAAATAATGTTTTCTAGGATAATTATGATCCAAAAAAGTCGAAAAAACCATCCATTCTTCATTATCTCTTTTAGTTTAGGCGCTAAGTGAGAAAATATAAATTTTTTTTGAAACTCTTTTTGCTTCTAAAATTCACATTTTTAGTTTTTTCAAATTTTTCAAATGAAATATACAAAGTAGAATGACATATCTTTCAGTAAAAAATAAATTTATTTTAGTCAGATAACTTTAAATCGGTATTTTTATGGAAATTGGAAATGAGTTTTTTTGCACAAATATTTTTTGTTGCTTTTTCTCTGATCTGTCACACAATACTGGGAATAGCAACAAAACTAAGAGTCAAAATGAGTTCAAACTTTCAAGAGATGTTTATAAGACTATTACCGAGGACACTATAGCACTTTTAAATAAATAAAACCTTTATTGTCGCTGTAAATGTGATTTTTGTGAAGACCGCCTGGAGGCGGTCTTACCCGTTAGAGGGTTAATTAAACTTCTTAACGGCTGAAACTTATTCGAGGAACTAATACTCGTCTTCCAATTTAATTGTTGTTTTTACTTGGAATATCTAAAATTAGCGTAGTGCGATATTTTTTTCGCTTTTTAAATATTAATGTTATAGAAGATGGTAATGATGGTGTTAAAATTGCATACCACACATTAATGGATCTGTTGATGGTGAAAAAAAAATTGCAATTTTCTCACGCTTCTTACATTTCACCATCAATCAATATTGCCTCTTTTTTTCCCATATTTGCACCACACAACACTTCTATGCCATGTAGCACCTCACTTATGAAGTAATTTGACCATAAGAAAATGCAAAAGATTGGGAATAGAGAGAAAAGAGCAATAAAAGTGTCAGAGGTGAATATGAGATGGAAAGAAGAAGAAGAAGCAGTAGAAGCAAGAGAAAGAAAGATATCGATATTATCGTCTCAATAGTGGATTTCCTTGTTAAAAATTGATTTATTGCAATTTTTTTTTATCACTTATACTGTTAATTGATTGAATGAAGGTTTCTTAGAGTATAAAATTTTACAAAAAAACTTTTCTTTTTTTTAAATTAATTTCTTGTGTGGATTTTTTTAAATGCTTTCACACACCTTTGCACTTTTTCAAAGCCTTTTTATTATTAAATATATATGTGCTATATGTGTAATATATCTATATATATATATATAAATAAATAATATTTCAAATAAGAATGGAAGGTCTCTGCATGGTGTAGTGAAAGTTTTCTGTCTGGAGGTTAAATTTTATGCTCGATGAATGTTGAAATATTGTGCTTTAGTGTTGTTATAATACTTTTGCATAATTATTTTTTTTCTCACTCATTCATCCAAAGACTTGTGTTACTATTTGTCGCGCTTTTCGACACTTCTGCACAACATATTTTTATATATATATGAAGTGCCGGGAGAGACGGAGACGAGACAGATGAATCTTCTTTTTCTATGTTTTTTTTTCTTCTTCATATTGTTTATTTATTTTTTCCTTACTCTTTCATTTATGACTAAGTGTATATATATATTTTTTTTTGCAACTCAATCAAAAGAGGATCACACGTCATAATAATTTTTCTTCCCACCAAAATAAATGACCCGCATTCAATTTCTCTTGCACGGGGTCATGGTCAGACAAGGGGATTTCTTCTCTTTATTCTATATATCCTTTCAATTATTTTCCATATATCGGAACAAAATTATGGGTAACTTTTTTTTCTGTCAATTGTACCACCAATGGATTTCCAATTACGGAAGTAAAAATCGATATTGGCATGAAATACATTCCGCTGTATGTAATAGGGGACAAAAGGGAAATGGAGGGGTTGTATTTTGTAATTAAGGGATTTTTCTCACACAATTTTATATATGTTGAAATTAAGAAAATAAGAAAAAAAATATGTATATGGGAACTCTAATGCATTGTATATATGAGGGAAGGAATACCTGTTTATCCCGCAAATGACACGGTCTGAATAAATTAGCATAATTTTGCAGATGAATGAAGTGATTTTTTTTAGTCTCCTTTCATTCTCTTCTTTCGATCTTTTCTGACTCTATACAAATATATTCTATTTCCTTCTGGCTGTCGTGGACATAATAACAAAAAAAAAAGACAACATTGAATGTTTGAGGGGGCGGAGGGGTATATGTAAATAAATTTGTGTACTATGCACTCGAGAAAATGACACAGGAAGGAAACACTTAAGATTTTATTGCAACAGAGAAATAAAAAAAAATGGAAATAAAAAAGGTGCAAAAGGGCGGGAAATATTTTTAATTTATTAAATGGTAGGAAATTTTATAAATAACTTGATTGACATTCTTATCACTTTAGTGGTTATCCGGCGCTTGTGATAAATTCCAATGAAAAGGATGGTTAGAGTGTTCCATATGACATAAAGACTGTTTAGCTCTTACTTATCATTTAACTTTTTCACGCTATGTTGTTTATTTTAATTAAGGTTCCGTTTAAAAAGCGGTATTTCGAAATGCACCGTTGAATCTTGGAAAATTTCTATGTGTGTCTCTGCTAAAACTGAAAATCTTTTGTAGCAATTGTAGCCATTGATATCAAATCGGTCAAATTCCTGTCCCACTCCAAATCCACTGAGTAACACTTTCGCAGATTTTTAGTGCATAAATTTTTCCCACTTTATGCGAAAATTAAGTATGGAAAGTCGAAACTGAGCTTGAATTCTTCGAACATCAACGACATTTTGTGCAAATAGAGTTCCATTTATCTTTATACAAGACTTACTTACTACTTACTTACTTAACCGGCGCTACTCAGGACCCGTCGCCACTAGCGCCTGTTACGCGCCACTGTTCTCCAATTCCAATATACAAGACACTGTTGTAAAATGAGACTTCACTTGTATTTGCACCCATTCCTTCCGTACAGAAGTAGATCTTGAAAAATTCGCAAATTTATTTGAAGATCCCAAAACGAGAATTTCTTTTTGGGATCCAGTTGGACCATTCTTACTTCTTAATACTTTCGGAAGGTGGCGGAAGTTACATCCTGTTCGAATTTCGAAGTGCTCAAGTGTCAAAATATGACGGTCTTCACATTGTTGTGAGGAAAAAGACAGAACAACGACGTTTACTGTTCTTGCCCCAGTATTTAATCACTCCGTAATCACTGAGTAACTCTTTTGCCAGCTTTTTGGTGTGATATTTGATAAATTTTCCCACCTTATTCGAAAATTTAATATGAAAATTCGAAATTGAATTTTAAGTCTTCGAACTTCAACGACTTTTTGTGCAAATAGAGTTCCATTTACCTTTTATCCAAGACACTTTTGGAGAATCCAAATCTACTTCTGTTTGGGCCCATTCAGTTCATTTATAAAATATTGTTGATACTTGAATTTATGAAATACCGCGCTAAGAACGTTTAAAAAAAAGTTATTAACTAATTTTACAGAAAATTATATTAGTAGAGGAATGTTATACGCCTCTTTGCTTATTTTTCCTCACGACAAAGTGAAGACTCACAAATTAACACTCAAGACACTTTGAAATTCGAACAGGAAGTTCTTCGAAACCGATCTCCGAATGTCTTTTCTTGGTGAGAAAACTAGCAAAAATACTCAATATTCGTATTTTTCCGATGTGCTAAAAATGAGTAAAATCAGATAGTAAATAAAATTGGTGATAAAATGAATGATGATAAAGTTTTTCAAGTTTTTCATAAGGAATATCGAGGGTTAAAGCTTCGAACTATCTGAAATATTAGATTTTCATGAAAAAAAAGGTAAAGAATTTGAGTCGAGAAATCCCCTTCGAAATTAATATCTCCTAATTGAATTATTGCTGAGGCATTATACTCATGTGCTTTGTATCAATGAATGGCAAATACCAGCGAGAATGACTGAGATAGAGATATGTGACCTAATTTTTCACACTTATGACCAGTTCAGTCTTACATAATAGGCGCCCGGTGTAGCTTCGCGTAGAGATAATGGGAGAGAAATGCCGGGAAAAAGTTTCAAAAAAAAAAAAAGCATAAGTGCTGACAAAAAAAATTGAAATGATAAGAGAGGAAAGAAATAAAAAGAAATTATCAAGTACATTCTTGTAATATAGCCAAGATATATAGTGTGAGTACAAAATTTTTGAGATGGTTACAGAAAGGCAGAAAAAGTAAAGTAAAAAAATGGGAACTCTATTACATAAAAAAAATGATGTATAAATTGACTTTACTATCAATTAATACAATTTTCATCATCACATTGCTTTCTGTCATGCTTTCGGTGAAGTTGCGGGAATTTTGTTTTATCTTATCAAGAGGAAGGTGTCCAAAGGAATTCCACAATTTTTCACTCATTAATCACACACCTCTTTTTTTTTCTTCGATCATTCACAATTTATGATGATGAATTCCTGTATTTGGATCACCATGGAGAGAATGGGTGAGACAGTGGATATGGGTGTATGATCGTGTGAAAGAAAGTGCCGATATAATTCGATTTCACTTTATTGATTCAGCGTGCATATAATATAAAATTTCTGTTTATGTTTATTTTGCATTTCAATCTGTGATCATTTCTACTGTGTCACTTGTCTCAGATTGTAATCTATATTTTCCCACATGGAAAATTTTCTCAATAAAAAGTTAGAAAAAGGCCAAATTCCGGATGTTAAAATAAAAAGAAAAATAGATTGAAAGGGAATAAATATTGTGAGAAGTTTATATTAAGGGATATAAACATTAAAATGACTAGTGGATTAATTATACAAATCACACGCTATAATAATTGACCATCTAAAATTGATTCAGTTCCACCTTGTTTTAAAAATGATTTATGATCATGCCTTTTAATCTTTCACATGATTTTTATTGTCGTCCAGATGTGGGGAAATTTGAGGTGTATTAAGTCAAAGGTCTCTTGCTCTCAAGTTACCTTAACATTACTCTCAAAAACAATTAAAAAAAACACTCAATCTGCGGATTTTGTTCTTGGATATTTCTTTTTTATGCATTCTCCCCTTCCACGTTATTATAACGTATATAAGTTTCTGCACAAATTATGCAATTTATTGGTGATTTTTTTTTCTTTAAACTTTTATTAAAGGCTGCTGTTAAAACATGAATTGGATAGAGGTGAAAAAAAAATTATTATCTGCGAAATCAAACTTTTGAGAGAGAGGAAAATGTATCTTGAGAGAGTAAGAGAGTTAAATATTACAGCCTGAGGCCTATATTATATCCATGTATAAAACACTGCTTGAAATTATTCTCGATTCCACCCAAATAATGCTTTGTTGACATTTAATCCGGACTTTTAAGATAAGTAAATCCTCAAAATTGGGTCAGATTGAAACTAATAGATTGTATGTCAATT
This sequence comes from Phlebotomus papatasi, assembly GCF_024763615.1. Lineage (NCBI taxonomy): Eukaryota > Metazoa > Arthropoda > Insecta > Diptera > Psychodidae > Phlebotomus > Phlebotomus papatasi. Next base: position 28,514,377 of record NC_077224.1, read on the forward strand.
AAAAAGTGAAATTGCCTTTTTTCTATTAATATAATCTCATTGTTGTTTCACATTTTGAAGGATTGCCATAATCCACTTCGTATTCAGCGTAATTAAAGGGGATTTATAACATGAACTAATAGAGCATGAGTCGTTTTTAACTGGCATAATATTGGAAATTGTCCCACAGCTTTGTGGAAAGGAGCTAAGTAAATAAAAAAAAGTTCCTTCACAGCAAGCACTTGGGGATCTCAGTGACGCAATAGGCAAGAGCGCTGGTTCTTGGTCGGATGAGATCTCTGACTCGACTCTCACAGTTGTAAGTTCGAATCCCGCCCGGTGCAAAGATCTGAATGTCTGATTTAGAGAATTTTCACATGTAATAATAACAATGCATCGCCTTCGCCCAAAACTCCGGAAGCAGATTGCTAGCAGATTCTTCAACTACGAGAATTGACATTGTTTAAATAATTACCTTGTATATCTCGATACGATTAATAATAATAACAGCGAGTACCAAATTCTAATCCATTTCAATTCAGCTGAATTCTAAACCATAAAATGACACACTTGTGAGGCAGTGCTATTTTCATATATTTGATTAGCACTTTTTGTTCAAGAACTGCTGACCAGTCGTGCTGAAAACGCTGCTTTTCTCAACTACTCTGCTCTCTCTCGGAATGTCAATAATATTTTTGAAAATTTAACTAAAACCCGGAGGGCCTTTATGTAGTGTGCTATCAGGCAAATCCAGATTCACTTGACTTCTTTTCTTAGTACACTGAGAAAAAAAAGGGTGCGATTAACTTTTTTTCCTCATAATTTTAACACTTTTTAGGTGTAAAAAAATTTCAACATTTTTTAATGTTAACTTTACACCTTTTTAAGGGTAAAATTAACATGAGAAGGGGTAACTTTAACCCCCAATACATCTAAAAAGGGTAACATTCACACCGATTTTGGATCAATACTGCAGGGTAAAATTAACATTTTCGGAATGTTATTTTAACTTTTTCGGATTTCTCTCAGTCTACCTACTTGCCAGAATAATCTACCAATAGAAAATGAGTATTTTCAAGATGGCGGAAAATTTTAAAATTTAGAAAACCTGAAGTTTTGATAATGTCTTGTTTATCTTTGCAAAATTAATTGGATGGGACATCGTTCTAAATACCTATTCAGTACATCTGAAAGAACTTGGATTTTTTTTTTCATTAAAAGTACCTGATCTTAACGGATGCTGTTATCTGATATGCTTTGAACTGTCTCTTGCTGAGTTTATAAAATTATACCGGCGTCTGTAGCTCTGTGGGTGAGAGAGAGAAAGAGAGAATGAGATATTCGCGAGATTAGCCGGATTATAGTAATTGTATATGTGTGTATACGTGTGGATTTATTGCAAATTGTATATTAGAAAATAGTGGAGATTGTAGTTGAGGCCCCATATAGTACAGAAAAAAAGCAACCAAGACGTAAAAAAAAAGAAGCTGAGAAAATCTCTTGGTGGGAGATATTTTATACTCCAACATTACACATTTATTGGGGTGTACACGTGTTCCTCTCGTAAGAGACGAGGAGTAGGTAACAATATTGCTCTGGCTCACTCTTTGGGGCCACTGGGCGTCGTGTGTGAGTGATTTCTGGTGATGGTGTATGTGGCCCCATTGATAATGAGAATAAAATTAATGTCTGGTGGAGTATTGAAATGCTCTGGGTGTTGCTATGCGGAATTTTTTCCTCTCGCGCTCTCTTTTATCGGTCACTTAAAATGGCAAATTTCGGTATATATATACACATATGGCAAGAGGTGGCAAAAGATACGTAATTTTTTTTTTTCAAAAGTTGTTCTAGTAATGTCTAAAAAGATATAAATATTCAAAAAAAAATATCATTTTGATAATGACTATTTGAAAAAGTTACCTTGCATTCGTGGCATTTGATGGAATTTGTAGCATGATTTTTGCATTGTTATGTAATGATAAAATGGGTATATAAGATGGGAATATTTACAATGAAACATTATTCGTGTGTCTATTTATTTTTACAAAATAATAACTAATGAAGGTAATATATAGTAAGATGAAAAAAAATGTAGAGAATATATATAAAAACATGAAATTACTAAAAAATGGGTCAATGACATTCTCTTTGCCGGTCCGATACGTTATTAACGACGTTCTAATGCTTATATTCTTCAACTGTATGGCGCATATTGTGAAATGAGGAGAGAAAATCACAGATGAAAATTGAGAGAACAATTTTCCTCGTAGAAACTCAAGTTCATTCATTGATTGTGATGAGAGAATGATTAATTGACGTGTTGTGATTTATTTCTCAATTTTTCTCAAGTCCCCATGTACCACGAACATTGATATTATTTCAACAACAATGCGAATTGGAAAATGCGATCAACAGTCACTCGGATTTTGACCATAAAGAATATTCCAATCAGTACATGGATCATTCTTCTTTGGTACTGACTATAGAGGCAGCCAGGGATGTTTGGATGACATAATTTGAGTTTTTATTCTTTTTATAAATATTTTTTTATTTGAAGAAAAGATAAATGATAAATAATTTTTTTTCTTTTACACAAGAAAAAGGATTCAAAATAAAGTAGAATAAGTGCCTGAAGTTTGAAAACTGATAATTTTACTAGACTTAGGGTAAATGTCCTAATTCAAAACCATTTCCAGACGTTTTAACTTTGACAGAAGATTTAACACATTAAGTTCATATTTTTTCTGAAGAGAATTACATAAATTTACTCCTTGACTCTTCTAGAATGTTACTGTTTAGTGAAAATTCTTTAGATATAATTTGAAAACTTCTTCAATACAAGAAAAATACGCGAGCGTAAAATGCTTCTATTGGAAACAAATTAATCCCAATGCAGACAAGAGAAAGTTTCTAATTGGAGACAAACAGTGTAACTGAAACCGCGACGAAAGGCTTCCAAAACCTTGTAGAGTTGATGTTGAGTGCAGGATTTGTTCTTATTCCTGATCTTTTCTTGTCTTTCATCTAAAATAATAAGAAAATCTCCAAAAAAAATCATATTTCCGGAGTCTCCTATTGAAGCATTTGCAGACACTTCAGAAAAACCCTTTTTTTCACGAAATAGGTAATTATTTCATTTGAAAACTTTACGTACCGTTAACAATAAAGGTTAGCACTTAATTTAACTAAAATTAGCCAGAAATATGGCATAAATGTTAAACAAAATGAATAAACAACAGTCACTTTATTATGCTTTTTATTGGAAAACATGATCGATCGATGAAAAATTCGATGATGAAAAGGAACACTTTTAATTTTTCTGAGAAATTAATAAATTAAAATTTGTGAATATGAATGGATTTTCGCTTTATTTGGAGCAAAATTAACTATATAATGAAACTGTGCTATAGAAAATATTTAAATATAATAATTTAGTACTTTTAATGTTAATTTTACACCTTTTTACGGGTAAAATTAACATGAAAAAGGGTTAATTTAACCCTTAATACACCTAAAAAGGGTAATGTTTACACCGATTTCGTCAGAGTGTGAGCGAAGCCTAAAAGCCTTCCCCTATAGGCCTTTTAGAACTGTGTGAAATGTTTAGTTGTCCATAAAAGCCTAGGCTATACCTATTTTCTGTTACTCTATTAATTGAGAGATAAGATTGCGAATGTGTTTCTTTTTTTTTTGTTTCTTTTTCTGTTCTTTTATGCCTGGGAGGAAGAAATTTCTTGCCACCCACAAAGAAAAATCAGCTAGTTTCGCAATTTCATTAATAACACTTTGGCATAAATTCTGGTGGGGGGGGAGCACTTTTTTCTGTGGGTTTTTTTTTCGGGAGTATATTCACACAGACGGGAGGTCTGTCTTCTTGAAGACACAGAAGCGGTCTGGCTGAGAATATTTCTTGTGTGCAAAGTTCGTTGCCAAGTGAGTAACTGGTTTCAAGCAGTCACAGTGCTTCAAATGATAATCAAAGCTAACAACATTAAAAACTGATACAAACTCATGAAAAATGTACATTTTCAAAATATACACACATATACATATTTTTTCGAGTGTGGGAGCGAGATGGTGTAAAGAGCTTGGAAAGAGACGAGGAGGTGAACGTAGAAATGATTTTAATTAAAGAGCATAATTAATTGAGATTGCAATATTCTTTTAATCAGCTTTTTTTGTGTGTGCACAAGCCTTGATTTTGGGAGGCTTTTTTTATGTTGTTGGTTCTGCTGATGTTGAAGCCATTGGTAATTAATTAACGAAAAAGACAAGAGATACTGAGTGAAATCGACTCTGTTGAATTGCTTGAGGAAATTCTCATTTGAACATCCGGATAGAAGAATGTGTCAAGGTGACTATGAAGAATTTCTTTGGTGAAATTACCAGACTTTTTTTTTCTTTATATTTTGCCTCTAACTCTTGTATAGGATCTGAAATAAAAGAAGAAATGCTATAAAATTTCCTCAACAATTTCCCGGATGTGAGCTGGGTGGATTATCAAGTGAGAAGAAAAGAAAAGAGGTGAACAAGTAAAGTGAAAGAGTTTAAGATCTTCTGGGTGGTGGGATACACAAAATCTTTTAATGTAAGAATGATGTCTTCTCTAAAGGTATTTAAAAAGAGATGTAAAATATCCTGGACTATAAGAAAATTGCGTATATGCGATGGAAAAAAAAAACAAGAAGAGGAAAGATATGAAATTTTTGTTGTGAATGGAAAAAGGTGTAATGTTGCAAACTTGAAATTTCTTCTCACATGCAATATCATCCAATGAGTTGGCAATCGGGACGAATATCTTGCACACTTTCCCAGTATTATTATCTCTTTCGCACAACACCGGACTTTATTTTTCTTTTTATTATTTATCTCTACACAGTGAATTTTTTGGAGACCTTTCACCATCCAAATTCCGGCCGGTGAACAGTTTCTGAAGTCTCTGGTTTCATCTTCTTCTTTTTTTTGCTTAATTTTTTTTTTGCTGCTTCAGGTTCTCCCCATTACTTTATTATTATTTCTTTTTAAATTCACCTCATCATGTTGTGTTTGTGTGCAAATACCGAAAATTAAAGTCAAAGAAGTGAAAGATGGGTATAGAAATTCTTATGGTGATGTATTTGGGGTCTTTTGTAGTGAGAGGAAATACTTTGTTATCCGTTTTGAGAATTTTAAAAAGCTGCATATTTTCACTGCAATCACGTGTAACAGGCGGATGCAATTTTTTAAATCTTGTTTGATAAAATTGTTTGGTTTATAAAGCTACAAAACAGCTATCGTTTTTAATCTGATAGTTGGATACCAATGCTAAGACGGCGGTGGACGTAATAAGCAAAAAGCTGCATTATTTGTAAAATGTTGCGCTCCTCTAGCACGGTCAAAATGTTGTTCCTTTTAGGGGAAGGCTTTAAAGCTTCGCACATACTCTGGCTTCGAACACTTCATATTTCTCTCATATTGCTTCAATGAATCTGACCTAATGGTAATATATTTTAATAGCCTACGTTAAATTGCATATTTTCTAAAAAAAAATAGATTAAATTCATTAAAGGAATATGGGGAAATATGAAATGTTCGAAGCTAGAGTCTGTGCGAAACCGGTGAAGCCTGAATGCCTTTCCCTACCTAAATCCAAGGTAATTTTCTTTAAACCTTCAAATTATCCATAAACCGTTTAAATGTTTAAACACGCTACCGTCTTTTGTTAACAACTTTATTCGTAAACCTTACAATGTTTTAAAAGTTTTAAAAAGAAAATTCATGAGGAAAGAATGTAATGCCCAACGCACAATAACTTTTGTTTGTAAACATGTTTTTAAAATTTTCTATGAGAGAGAGCGAAATGACTAGATCTCGGTTTCATTCACTCTTATTTAAATATCAAAAACATGTTTACAAAACAAAAGTTATTATGCGTTGGGCATTAGGCATAATATGTGAATAAAATAAATAAATAAATGAAAAATAATGTAAAATGAAATATGAGAAGAAACAGTTAAAAGAAACTTTACACAGCTGACTTGAACTGTCAGAAGAAAGACTAACTTCACAAAACTTTCTAAAAATGATAAAAATATACTACAAGGATTAAAGAAATACTTTGCAATATCTTATATATTTATTTAAGAAAATAAAATTAAAAATATTGAATTCGTCTGTAAGGTTAAACAGAGGTTTACTTTTATAGAATTCAAAGAAAAAAATCCTGAATTTCTCTTTTCTTGCCATTTTAAATTTTTACCAGGAAATCCAGTAAAAGAGAGAAAAAGAAAGAATTGGAGAATTTATAAAACAAGTCCCGTATTATTTTCCACGTGCAACAGTGGAAATTTACTTGTGCTGGATTACATTAATTTTTTTTTGTTTTGTTTTCGTTGATATACCTCTACGTAAAACATTTAAAAAGTCAGGCTGGAAAAAAAGAAGAGCTGAGAAGGAGGGAGAGAAGAGATTACCAGAGTTGACGGCCCCACATTCCATTCCCAGATTCATTCCAATTTAACGAACAAGTTTTTGGGCAGTTTGCTGGTAGATGGGTTCTTTGGTCAAGGAATGTGCGCCAAATGGGTGAAAGAACATGTCGAAAGAATGACTGATTCACTTGATCTTCCCAAAGCTACTTTCGTGCCATTTTTCACAAAATCATCCTCCATCGATCTCGCACTTGGTGATCCTCCGCAATATCGTGATGATCATGTTTCTCAATGGAATATTCTCTGTGTATTATAATGAATGTTATAATGTGTGATGGAAAGAGAGAGAGAGAGATGGTTCAAAAATTTGCGAAAAGAGTATATAAAGTGCAAAAGAAATAACATAAGAAAAAATTAGTGTTGTGGCGAAAAATGGAAGCAAAAATTGTTTAAAGTCCCAACCATGAGTGAAAGGTGATCGAACGATCATGAAAACGTCTTTTTAACATCGGAGATTTCGCATTTTTCGGGCTGGAGCTCACTTATTGATTTGCGAAAAAATTGATGCTCCAGGCTCTTGGATTCTTTAGTTTTTTTTTGTTTTCTTTATATCTTTCTTAGTCTTGTCTTATTTAAACTTCTCTCTCCCTTTTTTTCTTGAAACCTTTTCAATGGGACGACAAGAGATACATGAACTCTTCCTAAAAGACGATCTTGTCATCATCAACTCTTTCACCATCGATTGACTTTTCTGGTGTGCATGGCTTGATTATCAAACTCCCTAAAATGGGATGAGGTAAAGCGAGAGAGAGAGAGGGAAGAGCCTCGAGATAAAAATTTGCTAAATTGTTGGGCGTCTGGCAAGTGATTATTGACCAAAAAGAGAAGCTTGGCATGAACTCAATTAAGGGGGTTACTGAAATGTAAAGGGACTGAATGAAAAAAAAAATCAAAGAGATGTCCCGAAAATTCCATTCTCTTTTCACCATATTTCATTCCAATGGTACCTGATCATATGGCAGTGATCTCTTGTTCAAAATTAATATTATCAGCGATACTGTGTACCTTCACAAGAGACATTTTCTTTTTTTTTATCTTTTTACATACTGTCACGGCAGAATCTTTAATAATCTCCACGAATGGTGATTAAAACTGTATTTTAAAGTGAGATTTTTAATACTCATTAAATAATGATAAAATCTGGCATCTGCCTATCGAATTTTGGTTCACATTTTTGGGGTGAATCAAGAAAAAATTTAATTGTAATAGCTCCAGCTCATCTTTTAGATCAGGAAAATTTCATGAAATCAATATTCACATTCTTGAATTTTGTAATTTTTGTGGCATTGTCATACGTGAGTTCGAAACCTGAGAATGCCAATCGAAGTTTTTTTCTCATATCACATGAATTTGAAAATGCAATTTATTGATTTTTTTTAATGAAATCTCTTAATGATATGACGTAAATACAGTCCAATTTGTTTGATTTGTTTTGATGAAATTCATTGACATTTGAATTGTCAGAAATCTAAAATATATGACTTCTGAGATTGTCATTTTCAAAAGAGCTTTCCTGATATTCGAACGCAATTTGTCATATGGCATTGTCAAATCGGCCACAGAAGTCCCCTACTGGGATGATCTACAAATGGACTTGGCAGATTCTTCCAACATGGGATATAATAACAATATAACATATATTTATATGTGACTATATTGCAACAAAATATCTCGATACGAGTAATAATAATAACCTATTGTAGTCTGAATTGCTCCTGTTGAGCCTTAAGGTCCATCGTTGACATTAGTGTTGCTCGCATGAATTATAGCTTTTAGTGTAAATATCTTATTTACACTCAACTTTTTCAAACTACTCACTTTTTCAATAATGTATAATAGGGAAATGATCATTTCTGGAGTCCCTCGCCCCTTCTTCAATAATTTCACATCACCACTCTATACATGATAAGCATAGCTCAAATCGCCATATTGTTAATCTTTAAACTCACAATTGCAAGAGAAAAAAACAATTACAAACAAGAAAAAGCTGAGATTGTAAAGAATCTCAGCTAAAAAATAAAATTAAAAATAGTAGGGTAGGGTAAGTGTGCCAAATTCCGGCCAGCTTGCAATTTCGGCCACCTTTTTTGTTCCTCGAATTTCCATGAATTTTTAGTTTTTACATACTCTAGAGATTATACAATGAAAAAGAATAACAAAAAATGTAGCTTCGACAAACGAGATGATGTGAAAAAGATATTGGAAAAATTTTCGAAGGGCAAGGAACTATGAGAATGAAGGTGGCCGAAATAGGTCGAAATAATAGGCCGAAAAATATAGCTATTTCTATATTTTTACCCATTTTAAGATGTATTAAGAATGATTTTAGAGTAAATAAAGACGGTAAACTCTTTACAAGGTTCCAAGCAACACTCTTACAAAAGAAAGAATAAAAATATCAATTTGTATTTAAAATATTACATTTCAAACTTGAGACTTTGACGCTTGCATGCAACTATGCCGAAATTAGGCACACTTACCCTAAGTGTGCCTAATTTCGGCATAGTTGTATATTAAGCACCGAAGTCCTAAGTTTGAAATGCAATATTTTTAATTCATATTGATTTTTTTTTATTCTTTTTTCTGAAAGAGTGTTGCATGGAACCCCTTGTAAAGAGTTTACCGTCTTTATTTACTCTAAAATCATTCTTAATACATTTTAAAATGAATAAAAATGTATACATAGCTTTGGTGCCCTATTTCGGCCACTTTCATTCTCCTAGTTTCTTGCCCTTCGGGAATTCTTCAAATGCCTTTTTCACGTCATCTCGTTTGTCGTAGCTACATTTTTTGTTATTCTTTTGCATTGTATAATCTCTAGAGTACGTAAAATCTAAAAGTTCATGGAAATTCTAGGAACAAAAAAGGTGGACGAAATTGCAAGCTGGCCGAAATTTGGCACACTTCCCCTATGTATCTATAGTCTAACTGTGTTAGTTTCTATTTTATATTGAAACATTATTTGTATAAGACTGAAGAGCCAGAGCATTCCAAATTCTTGATCAATAGACCCCTGTGGTCCATTAGAGTTATATAATAGTGCTCAATGGATTTTTTTTGTTATCTTGTCGTTACAGAAGAGGAAATCGATGTTGTTTCCGTGGGTGATAAGACATTGCCAACGAATCCGAGTGCTAGGGATCGACGCACAATACAGACCACAATATCCGACCGGATAGTCAAAACAACTCCACGTGGTCTCAAAACCATCCCGCCTAGGCGTGTGAATGGCGTAGAGGCTCAAGCACATATTTCTGCCCGCACGAAAATGTCCCATGGAGTACCATCAGCCAGTCCGTATGGCACTGTCCAGACCACAAGATCTGGGGCTGGGTACAAGGGACAGAATGTGAGAAAGGGTAAGAATGATGGGGGTCGCAAGAGGTCTGGATCCAAATTGGATGGACCGGCATCGAAAAAGCACAAGGGTAAGAAGGGACGTGTGTCGAGCTCCAAGAGCACAAAGGGCACAGATCTCTGTGAGCAGGATTCAATTGAGAAGAGAAATTTGCACAATGATATGGAACGTCAGAGGCGGATAGGGCTGAAGAATCTGTTTGAGGCTCTGAAATCTCAAATCCCAAGTCTCAGGGACAATGAGAGAGCGCCCAAAGTTAATATTTTGCGCGAAGCCGCCATTCTCTGTACGCAATTGTACAATGAGAATGAACGATTAAACAACCTCAAGAGACATCATACCAATATTCAGAATCGCTTGAGAGCCATCAAGGGCCATCTGACATCTAGCAATGTCCCCGTTCCTGAATACGCCTACTAAGAAAAAAATAAGGTATGAGAATTTTCTTTTCTCTCAAACTTTTTTCTTGGGGGTTTTCTTTTTGGCATTCGGGATTGAAGGCTTGAGTTAGAAGAGAGAGTTAACTCATATATAAAAATTTGTCTCTCAACAACCTAATGAGACATTATATTGCTAAACCATATCTCTATAATGGTTTTAAACCGCGCACGTTCGTCAAGGAACGTTTTATTGATCTCTACTTAATTTTAAGCAAAAAGAATATAAAAAAAAACTAATTTTGGGTTGTAAATATAGAAATATTATAGCATTTATACCTTATAAAAGAAAAGTAATTTCTATTCATTGATTATAAAAAAAAAAATATGAAAAATAAGAATATTATGTAAATATTTTATTAGGTGAGGAAAACACATTTTAAAGAGAGAGAAAAGTTTTAAAAAGCTATTTAGGGGAGGTAGTGAAGGAAAATTTATTTGCAAGAAGTTTTTTTTTCGTTCTGAAATAAATATTTTTGCTTCACTAATAAAAAGAATAAATAATGAAGATCGGAGATATTTTAGACAAGATATTTGTGTCCAAAGTTTTTTTTTTCATTTAGAACTTTGATATTTTAAGATTGATAGGCAAACAAACGTGATGAATAATAATTTTTTTTTAGATAGGAGATAACTAGGTGAAAAAACAAATTGATGGATGAGAAAAAAATGGATTTTTGGACACATTTTTTTTTTAAATAGAAGTGCCAATTTATTTTTAAGAAAGAAGTTTTCTTTCTTAAATAACTTATTTCTTTTCAACTGCAGAGACGCTGTTTTTTTTTCTAAATGAAAAAAAAAAATAATACAATATAGACAAGATAAAAATCAAATATTTAAATATTTAAAAAAGAAAAATTGCAAACATATATTTACGGAAAAGACTTTATTCTTTTTCTAATTAACTATTATATACTTCATTACTGATAAAAGACAATTTCTAAATGTATAGAATATATTATTAAAAAAAAAATAGAATTTTGAAAAGAAAGAGAAAATTTTAAAGAATATTGGAGAAAGAGTTAAAGGAAGAAAAATTCTCATTGAAGTAGATTTTTGTAAATATATTTCTTAGATAGGACACTATATAAAGAAAGAAAAAGAGTATAAAATTGATAAATTTTTCTTTGCATACACAACAATTTTTAGAATTTTAGTATATTTTGCATAAAATGTATATTTTTTCAATGATAAATAGAAAGATAAACAGAATTTGGAATAGAAGAAATATAGATCCTTTGTAAATATTTGCTGAAGAAAAAAAAGGAATGAATTAATTTAGAGAGATATTTAAGATGAAAAAAAAAGAAAAATAACTTTTTGCTAATTAGTAATTGAAAGAAAATTTAATTGGATGAAGTGTAGGTATTATCGTGAATTATTATCACTTTTTTGACAAGAAAAAAAAAATGATATTTGAAATTGGAAATGATAGTAATTTTAAAAGAAAATTAATAATCATCAAATATAAACAAGAGATAAAAACATATTTTAACACAACATGAATCCTGTATATTTCACTAGGTATTAGTGAGTTTTATTTTTTTTCTGGGAAAGTAAATTAAGAAAAAGCAAATGCATTTAATATTTCTTTTCTTTTTTTCAATTAAAAAAAAAACATATACATTTAGTTGTTCTTTTTTGTCTCACAATGCTGAAAAATAATTCAAATTGGTAAAATATGTTTTTTAACGAAAAAATGTTTCCACTAAGCGATTTTTTAATTGCTTAATTTTTATTTTATACTTTTTGCTTATTTGCTGAAACCAAATATTATTATATTTTATTGAGAAAAAAATATATAGTTTTGCTTTTTTACAAAAGGTGGTAATGAATTATAAAACAGAGAGATAAAAGAAACTATCTTAGGAAGTAAAAACGAAAAAATATTAAATTTATAGTGATAAACACAATTTTGAGAATGCTGAAAATAATGGGAGACATTTTTAGAAAAACACAAGTAGTTGATATGTAATTAAAAAAAAAACATTGAAAATTTTAATAGTGATAGAGATTTAAAAAAAATACCTTGAATTGGATTTAAAAAAAAAAAGAATTAAAAATTTGATAGAAATTCTATAAATTTAAGATTGCTAAAAAAAACTTCACACATTTTCAAAATGCTGAATTGTTTCCTGTTTTCTAACTTTTTTTCGTTGATTTGAAATCTAAAGATGAAAAAAAAAGAAAATGTAAAAATAGTGCCACATTTTTTATTGCATTTGCAGTTACGTTGAATGATAAATTTTATTTGGAAAATACCTTTTTTTGGTCAATGAACTAATTCTTTCATTGATTTTTTTTAATTTTTCATGCTAAAATAAAATATTATGCTCATTAGTAGGGTAAGTGTGCCAAATTCTGGCCAGCTTGCAATTCCGACCACCTTTTTTGTTCCTCAAATTTCCATGAATTTTTAGTTTTTACATAATCCAGAAATTATACAATGCAAAAGAATAACAAAAAATGTAGCTTCGGCAAACGAGATGGCGCAAAAACTATGAGAATGAAGGTGGCCGAAATAGGGCACCAAAGCTTTGTTTACATTTTTATTCATTTTAAAATGTATTAAGAATGATTTTAGAGCAAATATAGACGATAAACTGTCTACAAGGTTCTAAGCGACACTCCTTAAATAGAACGAATGGAAAAAATCAATTTCTATTAAAGATATTACATTTAAAACTTGAGACATTGGCGCTTGCATGCAACTATGCCGAAATTTGGCACACTTACCCTATGTCATCGTTTCTCCCCCTTCTATTAATTTTATAACACTTATAATGAAGGTGAATTTTTTATTCTATATATATTTTTAAGTAGGTGAAGAAATTTTAAAAAATTGAGTTGAATTTTTTTATTGTGATTATTTTTACTTACTATTTTTTATTGAATTAACTTGATTATAGCGATGAAATAATAAAAAAAAACTTAGATCGACATAAATGTGTTTTCTTTATGAAATTCGAGGAAATGGAAAAGAAACTTTGAATTTTTTCTTTGACGTTTTTTTTTTTTAATTTTCAAACGTTTTCTTTTTCACTAATATTAAGTAGGATTTTGATTTTTATGTAATTCTATTTAGGAATTTTATGTGAATTAAATAAATACATTTATATGAAAAGAAAATAGATGAAAAAAAATTAATGCAATTTTGACTATACAACAGAAACCAAAAATTTGAAGAAACTGATGACTTCTATGGTATAACGCTGTTTCGTTTCGGTTTAAATTGGGACCAAGTTTGAGTTCTTGTTGAAAAAGGTAAACTGTAATTTTTTTTTTGGCTTTAAATCAGGAGAATCTTGAAACATTCATCCCATATTTTGTATTTCAAAATAATAAAAAAAAAACATCATTGAATTCCTCCGCAACATTCGTTCCTTCGTGTTCTTTACCTTTACTACAATTATATATTAAACAAAAAAAACAACATAATAAACATGAACAATAGCATTTTTCTGCCTAAGCAACGATTCAGGCGTTTTACCATAAGTAAATAAAAAATGAAAAAAGAAAAATAAAGCCGAGAAAAAGAGTTAAAAACGAAAAACCCCTCAAAATTTAATTGGCGACAAAAAAGTGTTAAATAAGAGTAAAGAAATAGTAGTTTCTAATACCAAAATAGTAATTTTAAAACATATTAAAAAAAACAACATTAAATAACACAAAAAATAAAAAAGAAAATGATAAACACGAAATAAAATATGCAACCATGTGCCGTGTGTAGAAAAATTACTGCCTCGCTTTATTCAACATTTTTAAGATGAATAACACAAAAAAAAAATAGTTAAAAGGAAAATAGAGAAAACAAAGGACAATTTTTTATCCATACAGTTTTTCACAAATTTCCCCACACAAAAAAATGCAACATAAATGCAAAAAAAGAAAACCAAGAGAAAATAAAGACGCAAATGGAACTGCAAAAAGATTGAACAATTTAAGAGACGAAAAAAAAGAGAAAAAAATTCTTAAAAATAAACATCTGTTATCAAAAGTACCTGGAATATTAAGTAATTTTAGTGTAAACATTTAAGAATTATTATTTTTTTTTAGTAATGATAAAAAATATACAATGCAAATAATTATACGCATATTTAGATTAAGATTTTTTTTTCTAATATTGACTACAAGCTGAAAAGAGTAATGTAAGAAATATATTTAAATTTTTAAATAATTCAAAATAAAAACAACAAAAAAAAACAGTTGCAGTCTTAACACTGATATTCTTGTCGCCAATTAATTGACAAAAATACTGCTTTTTAAGAAAAAAAAAAAACATGCAAGAAAAAAATGAACGATTTACAAATATATTGAAAAAAAAAAATGAAAAAGCGTGACGAAGCAACTAAAAAGGAACTTGACTCTTTTTTCAAAACAATTATTTAGATATATATAAAAAAACATGAAGAATGAGAAAAATAATAGATTGTTGGAGTTAATAAAAAAAATACAAATGAATACATATTTACTTATTTTATATTTTTTCACAATTTATATATATTGAATAAAAAGAAAGAGAAAAAAACAAAGTAAAAAAATTAGAAGAAATAGAAAAATAGTGAAATTGAAATTTACAAAAAAAAAGAGCAAAAGAAAAAAACGAGAAAAAATTGAAAATACAGAATTTTTTGTATTCTTCTTTTTAGTTCCTGTAATATTGAATTATAAAACCGTGAGAAGAAAATACATTTGTAAAACGGAAGAAAGATCATGCTTTTTATTTTCATCATGATTCACTTTGTTCTTGTTCGCTTTGGTTCGATTTTGATAATGTCTACTTTAGCTCTAGGCCTCTGGAGTGTATTCAAATTTTTAATCACGCATGGTAAGCATAAAGACAGGCAATGTAAGTATGCCCAATATTTAAGTGGTAAAAATCAAGGTGAGTACTTTAATAGTTGATACTGGCACAGCATTCCATAGAGAGCCTAAAAGGCATCCCGCAAGCAAGATTTCCAGACATACAATATTATTTTGGATATGGGCCTCAATTCTGAGACCAAGATCAAGATCAAGAAAATTTCAAGATTTTGGTATTCTGAAATCAAAAAATCAAAATCAAGATGTCAAATCTGTCAAATGTCTTGGAATCGTATATCCAAGACACAAACCGTGTGGATATCAAGATTTGCAATTCTGGAACCAATATTTTAAGATTTCAAGACGTTAAATTTCTTGTTTTCTTGAAATAATTCCAAGAACCTCTCGGAGGTGCTTGGAATTTTCAAGATACAGTAGAGTCTCTCAAATTCGAACGCCGTTAGGATTCAAAATGTCAATTGTGAGGTTATGTTAGAAAGTTCGTATTTTAGGTGAATGAAAATCATATTTAAGTGCTTCTTCCTGAATGTTTACATACATTATTATTGTATAAATTGAAAAGGAAGTATGTTACCACTAAAACTTGCAAGAAAGTACGAGAATTTGATTCAAAGTACAATTTAATCTCACATAAATTTCGTTGGTTTTGAAAAAATCGTTCGAATTTAGGAGGTGAGAAATGTCAAAAATACCCCCCGAGCGTTCGAATTTAGGAGACTCTACTGAACTAAGAATTTGAAGAGTTTCATGCAGAAATCGTTTTTGATGAAGAATGTTTCTATATGGAATAATTAAAAAAGAGAATGACTATGAAAAATACTATGTTTGATCTTGTAATTTAATCGTAATGGTTCAAAACGTTCTAGATGTACGTTTTGAAGTACAACACTCTGAGAATACCTACAAAAGAATAACAACTTGCATAAGCATTTCAGGGTTTATCACACGTCACAAATTTTGTGTCCACTTTTTTTATTCTCGATAATATCCTGTCATATATTTTTTAATACAACCTATAATTATTTTTTTTATAATTTATTTTCTATGGAGAAATTTCAATAAATTCGGCAAAGAAATGAAGATATTTGTCAAAAATAACGTTTCGTTAAGTGTGGAAAATCTTGAAATCTTGGTTCTTAGCTAAGACATTTTAAGTTCCATAAATGCTTCGCTTCAGAATATGAAATCTTGATCTTGGGAATATTTAACAGCTTAAAATTTTGATCTTGATCTTGGTCTGAGAATTAAGGCCATGGTTTTCTAAATTTAATGTTACCAGAAAATTTCTGATGTACTAAAGGGGATTCGAACCCGGTACACATGCATTAACAGCGGTACTGCTACTTAACGAATTTCATACCCTTTCACCAATATTTCAAGAAATTAATTTCAGTAGTAATATGTTTCCGAAGAATTTCGGTTCGATGGAATGTAGCAGGAAATAGACGCACTTGAGAGAAATCCGAAAAAGTTAAAATAACATTCCGGAAATGTTTATTTTACCCTGCAGTATTAAACCGAAATCGGTGTAAATATTATGCTTTTTAGGTGTATGAATGTTATTTTGACTTTTTTCGGATTTCTCTCTGTGTAGTAATAGAAAAAAATAGTATGAGAACCTAGGGACAAAATCACTGTTGCACAGTGTTATATTTAGTTGCAATTGTAATAATGCATTGCTCACAAGAATTATAACAAAAATACGAGAAATTCGTTACTCTTGCGCAAAACCACATATAAAATCGCAAGAATATCTTACGTTTTATGCCCAACGCACAATAACTTTTGTTTAGTAAACATGTTTTTGACATTTCAATGAGAGTGAGTGAGATCTAGATCTAGTCATCTCGCTCTCTCTCATAGGAAATTTTGGAAACATGTTTACAAACAAAAGTTATTGTTCGTTGGGCATTAGATTTTAAAAAATAATAATATTTAAATGATACAATGAATTCTTACTCCTTCTTTTTAATATTTTTAAATTCAATATCTTTATCGAAAAATGCGATTCATCCTCTAAACTAAAAGACCGATTAAAACATTTAAGACTTACAAATTTCTCTTGGAATCGAACGGTATCTTTCTTACATTGCAAGTTAAGTTTAAATACCTCATACCTATGTATTTTCAATATTTAAGTTTTATGCTATTTCTCAGACCTTGAAAATTCCCTTTCCGGATGGGTCTCGAGGTGCCAAAAATTCAGCAGCAATAAAGTTTATGAGAACTTTAAAAGATCCTAAATTTGAGTAATTTAGCACATTGCTATAATCATGTCCCTGGACCTGACCACCAAGGATGATGGTTCTGTGCATACGAAGGATTCGTCTCTTTATGAAGGTTTCCAACGAAATGTCGAAGGAGTTGAGATCTCGAAACGAAAAAAGGTGATATTTGCATTTTCATGTTTACTTTTACTGCTCATGGAATTTCCGAAAGATGTGAGTTCTGTGCCCGAGAGGTTGGATTACAGGTAAATTTTCACAAAACTTACCTGATTTTTACTTTAATACATCGTGATCTTATACTCATGAGAATTTTGTGCATCTTTTGCCCTTGATCCTCCATATACAAAGAAATTTCTTAGGCAAAACTATCAAGCTTATTTTGTGGTTGAAGAGAGTATTTTGTAATGTTAATTTGGATCGACGATTTATGCCAAGAGCGACAAAAATCTACATTATTCTTTTCAGTCAAAAGATTGCAAAATTTATAATAACTATAATTTCTCGAAAGAAATTACCTTAAGCATTTTAGAAATGCATTTATTAGTATGGTTGTGTTAAGGATGTCTTATTATTTCTAAATAAATTTTAGAGAATAAAAGTATTTTCTTTAAGGAGACCTCTAAATAGGTTAGGTAAAATTATCTTAAAAGGCTCTTTCGTTATCGTTAAAGTAGCTCCAAGAGCTTGTTTTTTCCTGTTTTGGTTTCTTTTAGAAGTTCATTTTTATGTTGTTTCTTGTGCTCGAATTTAAAGGGAAAGCATTATGTATAATCTATCAATGTTCAGATTATCTTTGTATAACTTTAAAGCGGTCTTCCAGACTAGAGGTTTAACTCAGTTCCCGAAGGTCTCAAAATCCTAAATAGCAACCAATTTTATTGGCTTTTCAGAATCTAATTGGGCATTTGCCCTTAATAATTCAATCCTAAGTAAAATTTTTCCAAAAAATCTTAACAGATAAGAAATTATAGCAGTTAAGCCTTAGGTCTGAAACTCGTATTAGTCTCATACAGAGGGAACAATTACACTCAGACCCGGCATTATGTACTTTGGGATTATGAACATACAATTAGAATACAGTTTTAGAATTATTTTATTTTCCAATTAGAATACAATTAGAATACAGAATACTATTGAATACAGTTTGCCTACTTTTGGGAGTCAATTTATGAAAATAATTTTTGAAATACGCCTGAATGTATATTATTTTCTGAGGCGGGAAATTTGAAGATGCTTATTTTTCAGTACAAAACTTTAATTTCTTTTATTAAGGTAAAAATTTTAAATATTATAGCAATTTATTGAAGAATTTTGGCCAAAGAGTACTGTTGGTTGATGAATTTCTTTTAAACTGTTGAATCTTTTTGCTCTAACTATTTTTACTCCGCGCGAAATTCGTTCTACGGCCGATTCATTCGAAAGAAATCGCCTGCGGGTATGCAAATTTTCTCGATGCATAATGCCATTTCGCGCGTTTTTTCCGGTCCCGAAAATGTGCATAATGCCAGGGCTGTGTGTAATATGTTCATAATAATGTTAATCTATATATAGCCGTCCGTTTATCATCTAGGTCTGAGGTCAAACTGTTAAACGTAGCGACACGGGGTCTTCCAGGAACTCATCAAAAGTCTCTATTCGCAATATTATTATGTCCTTTATTCTCCCTTTCTCTTCAATAGGGACAAAATGGCATTGACTTTCTATTTTTTACGGTTTTTCACGAAAGTCAGGTTATACAACTCTCGATTGGGCATTTATAACCAATTAGGATAAGTTTATTTGATAGCGCTTGTAATCTCAGACCATTCCAAATTGGTTTAATCTGTTACACTGAGAGAAATCCGAAAAAGTTAAAATAACATTCCGGAAATGTTAATTTTACCCTGCAGTATTGATCCAAAATCGGTGTAAATATTACCCTTTTTAGGTGTATTGGGGGTTAAAGTTACCTTTTTTCATGTTAATTTTACCCTTAAAAATGTGTAAAATTAACATTAAAAAATGTTGATATATTTTTACACCCAAAAAGTGTTAAAGTTATTAGGAAAAAAAGTTAATCGCACCCTCTTTTTTTCTCAGTGTACAATATCAGTAGTTTCAAATTTTGAAATTTTGAATATGATTTTATTACAATTCGCGCGTAAAACGGAAAGCATGAAACTAAAGCAAAAGGAAAAGCCCGGATAAGCGTATGGTATAGTCAATAAGTTACCGAAAAGCGTGAAAACTCGATTTTGAATTGAATCACATTAAGCCAATTTTATCCATTTCGGCGGCCCAGAACAGTTTTCTCATAAGTCAGTATTTTTATTAATCGTATCGAGGCACTTTATTTGGTATTATAATGTGCCTCGTGTTGGAAGAATATGCTGATCGTAGATCGCCCAGGAACGCCTTCGCCGTAGTAAATGCTTCTTCCGTGCTCCAGCAGGTTTTTTTTGGGCAGAGGCGGTGCATTTTATTACGTTTAATCACATTGAAAAATATTTTTTTCTCAGCATTATCTTGCTTGCATAGGTTGATACTCGAACTCACAGCTGTGAGACTCAAGTCAGAGATCTCACTGCCCAAGAGCCAACGGTCTCGCCTATCGCGCCACTTTGATCCCCATAAGTAAGTATTTCAGTATTTGTCTAGTTTTATATGCAAATATTAACTATTTAAAACTTTTAAAATGTGCAAACCCACCATTTGCCTTTCAAATTTGAGCACTTTTTCAAATGAGGGAACAAACTTTTGACTCGTCAAAAATGATCAACTTTTGAAAAAGAACCATTTTTTATATGAAATTAAAATTATTTAATTTTGTTTTTTTGAAATACATAAAATGAGATCTACGGAATACAGAGGCATCGCATTTGCAAAAAGTTTTCTTTAAAAACTTAAGTTTTTTAAAAATTTGAAAAATTAAGTTTTTCTATAATTTTTTCTACCTGGTTTCCCGAACACACATGAGGCAACAAACTTTTGACTCCTACTGTATATTGCTCTCTCTGTGGATTTCGAGCAGTAGGAATAGGCCGAAATGAGAAATCACTCAAGGAGAGCGCAGCTCGCGCAGCCACTTTTATCACCTTGTTGATTCTAAGAATGAAGCTCAGGAAAACTTTCATTGACTTGACCATTGATGGAGCCTGTACCAAAAACCTAGGAAATACGTTTTGTTTGACTTATTCTTCCCATCAACAATAGGTAAATCCGGAAATTGTCGGGAAGAAACAATCACTCAGGGAAACGCATTACCTATCTCCAGAGCTTTCGGCTCGGTCTGCAAGCCTTCATCAGTAGTCAAGTCTTGCAATTTTTCTCTGAGACTCGTTCAGGGTTTAGGTCAGGATTATAGCAGGGCATCAGAGGGAACGGGGTCATTATTTTTACACTGTATTTTTACAATTATTCTTTCTCTACGACGAACACCGGTATGCCCGTCAAAATGGTTAATCCTATCCTTTTATAACCCCTATTCCATAATTGATTTGTCATAGAAACGAATTTTCGGCTTAAGTTCTTAACTCACTAATGTAGAATCCTCCTCACTGAGTCTTTGACTAGTGCATTCGTTTTGGAATTTATTGATTTACACAGATGATTTCTTGACAGTTCATCCCTATTTGTTCTTGATCTTGTGATGGAAACCTAACCATCGCTTGGTCATTAAAGTGGCCCATCAAAACCTCTGACAAATAAGGAAGAAGTTTCATAAACTCTACTCTTTAAAGCATTATCTCTGGCTCCCGTGCTAAAAAAAAAATAGACCATGTATGGTAAGTGTGCCAAATTCCGGCCAGCTTGGAATTTCGGCCATATTTTTTGTTCCTCGAATTTCCATGAATTTTTAGTTTTTGGATACTCTTGAGATTGTACAATGCAAAAAATAACAGAAAATGTCGCTTCGACGAGCAAGATGATCTGAAAAAGATATTGAAAGAATTCTGGAAGGGCATGGAACAATGAGAATGAAGGTGGCCGAAATAAGCCACAAATGCTATGCCTACATTTTTATTCATTTTAAAATGTATTAAAAATGATTTTAGAGAAAATAAAGACGATAAACTGTCTGCAAGATTCCAAGCAACATCCCTTATAAAAGAATAACAAAAATATTCAATTTTTATTAAATACATATATTATATTTCAAACTTGAGACTTTGTCGCTTGCATGCAACTATGCCGAAATTTGGCACACTTACCCTAATCCCTGTAACTGAAAGATACGCCCAGAACTGTGAAAGGAAGCCGAAAACCCCAGGAGGAACTATGGAAAGCGGAAGAAGTAGAGGTCGACAGCTTTGGAGCTTGGGAGTCCTCTCACTCCTCTCGAAGGATTTCACAAAAATAGTTGCAAGTCAAGTGAGGGTAGTTTCGAGGACTAATTCTATCGTTCTCCCAAAATTAGAAAAAGTGTAGGGGAAAGTTGTCTGGCTTTGAATTCGGCAGCCTTTGAATGTTCAATTTTTCTCTTATTTCTCAAAACAAAAATTTTATTTTGTGAAATATAGTTAATACATATTAACTATTTTCTATTAACTTTGATTAATAAAATGGAATTTTAGCTTTTGGAAATAAGAGAAAAATTTAAGCATTTAAATGGCTGACGCATTCAAAGCCAGACCACTTTCCCCTATTGATGAAATTCACTGGTTACTGTGAATACGAGCATTCGGCGAAATTTCCTTCGATATGTCTTCAGTTAGAGAAGCAATAAGAAAAAGAAATCAGAGCAGATGCAATTTTCACATCATACAGGGATAACAATCAATCCTCTCTTTTTGGGCATTTTTTAGGCGCTTTTTTTTGTGGGAAGAGAATGGGACGAGAATATAAAGGAGTTGTCGAGAGAGTGGAATAAAAGAGTGAAAGAAAAAAAGCAGCTTAGAACGCACAAAAGAGATATTTGGGCAGAACTTGAAAAAGAGAGAATGATTGCAATTGTCGAGAATTTCGTCTGATTTCACACTCACGTGATTTTCACGTGAATGCTATCTGGGTAAGAAATCTGAGGAAGATTGCAGAGAGAAAGGCAATAATTCCCTCAGATGTGTTTACATTTACAATTTGCACACAATCTTGCCAATTCCGTGAAAAAAGATTGGACTGCAGATGAGGTGGAATTCTCTGATTTTTTTTTATTTGTTCAAAAATAAAACAAGAATTCCCTCTTGGGTCAGTTCACAAAATTTCCACGAATTATTACAATAAAATTGGATCATCGTATTTCATGCGAAATTCATCGTTGATTAACGATTTCATCATGTGCTGTATTTTATTGTCTTTCAGCGTTAGATTCATCGCCTCTCTATATAGAACTGGTTCTATCTTTCACGTTTTTCATGCTAAAAATACCAATGCCGGCTTTTGAATTTGGCGCCAATTCCTCATTATTCCTTTTTTTCCTAACCATCTCGGGCAAATCTTTTGGGCTTTTGCGCACAAAGATCCACGCAAATTGGACACCATCACCGGAAATTACAGATCGCGCCAAATTGCATTCAACCCTCGAGGAGGCAACGACATTCTCTGGATGCAGAACATCAACTCCCAAAGTCCAACATTGTATTTTAGGAGGTTTTGTGTAGGAGATGATCAAATAAATATTTAGATAATCACACCAATTCTAATGACCTGTGAGAATTTATTAACTGCCTAATAAATTTTTTTATTGATCATTGTCGTTGATCTTGTCCATAAAGAATATGCCAAATAAATGCCCTGATGACGTTGTTACCAAAATGATCAATTTCAATAAAGAACTAGCTAAAGTTAGAACGTTGTCATGTCATTTTCAAAATTTGCATCATTATGCTATCCTACCATTTACAACAATTGCAAAAAATACGTTTTGTCTGATAGATTTAATTTTTCCTCTTTCATTTTATATAATAATATTGTTTGTTATACAGGTATGGGAAGTAGTCATAATATTATTTATTTTCTATAAAATTCAACATAGCAACAAAATTTGGCATAGTCAAAGTCACAGAAACGAAGATGGACTGGTTTTATTATTTAGTTAAACCTATTAACGAATACAGTAATGAAAAAGATTTATTGGTTTTAATTTTTGAATGTGATTTTTTTAAATTTTTATTTTCTGCTACTAAACTTGTCAGAATGCCGAAATTAATTATATTTTCAACCAACTTGAACATTTCAGAAAGGTATTGAAGTTATCCATAACTTTTTTTAATGTTGCACCTACATCCAAAATTTTGAAAAATCTCTTAATACAAAGGAGTAACTCATTCATATATTTCATTAATAAAAAAATTTGTTTTTCAGATTTTGTGAATACTCTTGCATTGAGAAAAAAATGAGGGTGCGATTAACTTTTTTTCCTTGTAACTTTAACACTTTTTAGGTGTAAAAATATATCAACATTTTTTAATGTTAATTTTATACCTTTTTAAGGGTGAAATTAACATGAAAAAAGGTCAATTTAACCCCTAATACATCTAAAAAGGGTAATATTTACACCTATTTCGGATCACTTTACGATCGTTTAGACCAGATCATAACGCTCTTAGACTACGATTTTTTTTCGACTGTTGTTTTCGTATGTGACTGATTTTTCATCGCTAGTCACCATCCGTTTCAAGAATGGATCGATTTCGTTGCGCTGTCATCAATTCGGTAAAAGAGGTTCTTTTTTGACAATTCGTATAGCATCCCATACATCTAGCTTCATCTTGAGACCAGCCTTATGCAAATGGTTCTAAATTGTTTCCTGGCTAATTTCAATTCTTGGCCAACAAAATAAGTGCTCGTGTGCTGGTTCAAATCAACGATTTTCATGATTTTATCGCCATTTTTTTTACAATTTGGCCTACCAGAGCGTGCTTATTGTCGTCCATTTTCCCAGAACAGAACCGTTTGCACCACCGCTTTGCTGTTGCATCAGATAGTGTATTGGTCCATTAACTATAATAATATAACTTACTGAAGAACATATCGAATTTTCTCTTGTTTTATTCTCATTTGTAAAGTTATAACATACACAACTGGTTTTCTCAACGCAAAACTGTCAAAGATATTTTTTTGAAGAGTGTTGTTACCTTGAACTGTTTAGTATAACCCGTTGAGGTTAATACAGTAGACTCTCTCTCAATCGGGAATATGGGGCAAAATGTCATCCGGTTTAGCGATAGAATTGAGCGTCAAAGCCTTTGTAAATTCCACAAAAAGTGCTCAATTATAAAGAATCACGATAAAATAGGAAGAACTACAGCGAATTTGAGCGAATTAGCTTCATAATTAAACGTGAAAATTGTCAACAAAATTTGTTGCCCGATTGAAAAAGAGCCGATTGAGTGGGAGTCTACTGTATATCGTGAGACATTGCTAATTCAAAAAGTCTTGCGAAAAGGCCTCAGGACTTTTTACTTGACCTAAGACCTTTAAGTGTTCTCGGATTCGTGAAACATTCTTGCAGAAATTGCTAAGGTATCCTTCTTATGATTTTAATTTAAATACTTTAATAGACGTTTTAAACCCCTTATCAGTCAATCATTTGAGCGTCCTCAAATAACTGAGGTTTTATCGAAATTATTTTAAAAATTATTTTTGTCAAAAAAAAAAAACTTAAGTTTCAGATTGGAACTTTAGGCTACTTCTCATCGAAATCGTCAATAAGAAAAGTGTTTTTTTTTTAAATCTTATGTTCTTTATATCTAACAAATCCTAAATCAAAATTTCCTCAAAAGTTTTGCATGATGAGAAATTAGGAAAGCTAAGTCGTATGGACAAACCTTCTGAAGCTTATATAGAGATTTCAAAGATTTGCAAATAAAGTCGATGTGCAAATTTTAGCCCATTCAGTCAATGTACCAGAAATACTTGAGATAGAATGTTCATATTTTGGAATAAGTTTCATATAGATTAATAGATGATTTTTTTTCGAAAAGAAAGAATTTTTCACTATTATGGGGGCGTTGGGAGCCTCTCTCAAACATGCGTCTTAACGGTCGCTGAATTTAAATTCTTTACATTAATTTATTACAAACTCTATTGATTTCTCATAAGTAACTATAAAATAACACAAATTGGTAAGAAAAATTCAAATAAGGAAACAGGATGACGGGCAATTTTAACAAATTCTACGAGATGTTGAATTTTCCATCCGCCATTTTGAGCAAAAATTTTGCATGACCTTCCACGAAGTAAGAAAACAATTAAAAAAATATATTTTCACCTCTGTCGAACTATTTTTCCCGAGTAATTGAAGGACTAAAGTTATTAAAACTCCATTCACGACAGCAAATCGGATAACAATTGCCCAGAAATAAATCATCTAAAATCACTCAATTTGCGTATGATGTGTAATACCATGGAAAGGAATGGGTTAGGAATAAATGTTGTATTAATTATTATAAAAAATTACCAAATTGTATGTAGCATTTGATATCTAGTTTCTTAATATTCCTTTGAACTTTAACGAAATACATATTTCCTGGAGAAGAGAGTGCAGGGAAGGTTATTTCCTGCATATTGTAGCGTCATATTTCATGACCCGTCGCAATATTGTGCTTATCAATATGGCCCAGCAGTTGTAATTTGTGAGAAAATTTCCACGATGCATAAATTTCACGAAAATTTAAGAACTCACGACCCGAGGAAGTCCAAATTGTATGCAGAGAAATAAATTGAGAAATAAAACGAAAAGACGTATTATACCTCATAATACAAAAAAAAAATCCAATAATTTGTGAAAGGGTCAACAATCTTGGTTTTTTTTTACCACTTATTCCATTGCAATCCTTGGCTAAAAGGGTTTTTTTTTGGCGGGGTGAGAAGGTGGACTGAAGAAAAGTTCTTGAGGAAAAAGAATATGCATTTGGAAGAAAAAATTGCACAGCCGGAGGGAGCGACGATTGTGGCGTGGCGCGACAATCACTTGTTCTTTGAATATGAATGCCCTGAATGTTGTATTTCTGATTGTTCTGGGGCAACAGAAGAAGGAATTCACCAAACCATAGCGGCTCACTAATTTGAGAAAAATGTATAAGCCCTGGCGATCCTTTTCAAAGGTAATAGGAGCTCACCCAGAATGCTGCACGCGATTCTTTTTGCCTCCTTTTTTTCATTGCCCTCATGTCCAAAATACCCAAGGAACTTCGTGGTTGAGGAGAGAGAGAGAGACCCCGACAAGAGAATGATTTTGGGTAAGAGACCTAAAATGGAGGCAAATAAAAATTGCCGAAAAGGGAATAATAAATCGACTCTTTTAGGAGGTGCTTGAACTTGCCAAGGCCAATTACTCATAAAGTAGAAGAGGGAAAAGACGCCAAAAAAGAATGTGCCAAGAATTGCGCGTAACCCAGAACTTGGGTTATAGATAACATTTTCAGAATTTTTTCTCCTTCCAGTTCCTTCACACCCTCTATCCCTTTACCATTGAAATTAGTATAATAATTATAGTATATTAATCGCTTTTTGTCACATTTTACCACTTAGACTCCTTTTTTTTTCTCATTATTGGAAAAGCAGGGTAAAAGGGATAACAAATCACCCATGTTTTGCTAAATGATCGAATTTATGACTTATGCTAATTTTTGTCCTGAATGAGTTGTTTATTGGTACAACTGAAATAGAAAAGCATAAGCATGTCGCAAAGCTTTTTTCGTTGCACCATTTTTGTATGTTTCCGATTTACAAACATCAAGAACGCAATAAAAGGTTGTCTAAATTAATTAATTATTGGTTCGTTACCGGTTCATAACTATTTAGAACCGAGTCAGAGTTGCTAATTTCATATTTTCTTCAATCAGATGTCATACAATCTTAAGGGGTGTTTAACACATTGATCTCGAAAAAAAAAATTGAAAAATAATGATTAATGATCACTGACATATAGACGAAAAGTCTGGCCGGAATTTGGCACACTTACCCTATTCTGAGTAGAAATGGAATAAAATGAAAGGAAAGTAGCGGATAGTGGCTATTGTACCCTAATGATTATGAATTTGCAAATATTTTTCCGAAAAGTAGTACAAAGGAAGTTACAACAGAGGATATGAAAATTCGTTCTGACCATATATTCATATATTTCAATATAATTTCACACAATTTTTCATACTTTTATCAAAAGAGATCTTCTTACTACAGGTAAAATTTCCTGGAAAGCCTTTCCCATTCCAGGGGACAATAATTGTCCTTTCCCTGACCATGTCAAAATACCCCCAAAAGTGTTTTTACATTGATGGAAAATAAGCACATACAAAAAAGTGAAATTTTTTGCAAGTGAGCAATTGAAAAAGTGGAAAAGGGACATTTTGTTCTGTAGATGTAAGAAAGGGATTCAAGGAGAAAAAGAGCAAAATAACCCAAGAGATAAATTTCACTCCAGAATCATTGTGGAGAAAGGATGAAAAGAAGTGTTGAACTCAATGAAAGAATTATTCAATCGGTGACTCTGCACATCCTTTTCATTGTCAAAGTTGTGAAATTCCCAGGATCTCACACCACCACCCAGTCAAAGAACTGACCTCCTTGTACCCCATACTGAGTCCGGGATTGGGCTAAAAAGAAAACATACGCACCATGACAGGAAATCGTTGGTTATTTGAATTTTTACCCCATATAGAAGCCACAAAATATTCACACCCCGTTTGAAATTTGCATAACAATCTACCAAGACATGATATTCTGGGGATAGGAAACAACCAAGGTAAGGAAGTGAATCAATCAGAAAGGATTAAAATGCATAGACAAAATACCTACCTCATGCATTATTCATCTTATCAATTGAATTTTGCAAGAAATCCCAGGGAAGGCATAAAAATTCATATCCTGATAAATTAGTCTGATTTTAATTTTTTTAGTATACAAAGCTTTAGATTTTCACTTCAAAAGTACAATAAAGTCAAATTCAGCTAGAACATTATATGAGATTTTTTAAGATTATAATATCTTATTAATTTCAGATAGGGTTAAATAGTTCAATTCGGAACCTAATTCAAAATAGGATTTTTTATTAAAACGTAGCAAATAGATTGATTTTCAATTTATCTCAGACTGCAAAGAATCAAATAAGGCTGTGATAGAGGTAATAAAACAAAAATTTAGTATTATGTTTATTAAGGAAAAAATGTCCACTTCCTCTTCTAACATCGCAAGTTCATAAAACCACCGCTAGGGACGCTATTATTAAAAAGAAAATTTTTAAATCTTATAAGTTAAATAACTCAAAAATTCCACTGTGCATCGGGCTGAAATTTTAGTATGTTGTAGCCGTTGATTAGGGGAAATGCTTCTAATTTTGTCCAGTTTCTTATTTTGGACACTTTGAGGATAACATTGGACACTAAAAATAAATTGATTAAAATGATGGATTTGATGAATAATGAATTCTATCTAAATATTTGTTCTTTTTGGAATATTTTAACACTAAATACGTTAAAATTTGAATATGATTTGAGTTGAAATTGCTTTGTTGAAAATTCAGTGTGAGCAATTGCTTACGAGAAATATGACAGAACTTCGTGGCTTACTTCAGTCTTATTTAGTTTTGGTGAAGCACTAACAAAGTTTGTTCGCTGTTTTTGAGTGATATTATTGAATATTCATTGAATATTGTGTTGATTCACGTTACTGATGATTTGTACATTTGACCTGAAGTGAGATTTGCCTTGTGAATTATATTTTTCGTGTGAAAAATGGGAAATTTTTTAAGACATTTACCAGTGAAGTGATGGTTCTTATTTTGGACAGGTGTTTTTCTAACGAAATTTCGTGAAGTTTTAGTTTTTGTGATGACTAGGTTGGACAAATTCCTGGAGAAACAAAGGAGCATCATCTCTACGAAAGAGATGCAGTGAGAAATGCCTTGAAAGGCTCCCGGAAAGGGCAGGGAATGAGCGAATCCGCACGTACTTGGAGTACCGAAGTCAACTCACTTTAATGAATGATATGGAAAGTTTCTGGGCTTCTTGTGACATTCCACGTTTCCCTTACATGACCAGGAAGAGGACTTGATAAGATTGGTTCATAAAATGAAGAACAATGGGCATCCTATTGAGGCGGATTATCTGTCCAAATTTACAGACAAGTTGTAAAAATTAATAACCAAGTTGTCCAAAATAAGAGTCAAATTCACCTCTACATATCAATTCATTTTTAAACGTATTAAAACTAATTTTAGTAAAAATGAGATGATAAATAGCTTGCCAAGTTTCTAAACAATCCTTCTGAAAAGAGAGTAACAAGAAAAGTCAATTAGTATTGAAAATATGGCACTTCAAACTTAGGATATCGATGCTTATATGCAGACTGTCCAAAATTATAAGCACTTCCCCTATACCTATCAAACAAAAAAATACTTAAGTCGATCCATAAACCCTGACCCGAGCTATAAGGGGTCAAAGTTCGAATATTGATCGGCCTCTATGTCCGGTTCTAATTAACATATCGACCTAAATTTTGGCTTTTTGGTTTCGTCTCGGTGAGTACTTTCAGATGGAAGTTCAAAAGGTCACCACAGGTGGCGCTATGATAGCGTCAAAATTCATCGAAATTCAAACTCATTTTTCTCAAAAATTCCTTTGTGCAAGTTAATGAAATTTTAGTATGTTATAGTCCAGTCAAGGACGTTTCCAAAATAGTGCGTAAGTGCGCTGTGATTATAATAGAACCGGAGATATGAGAGGTCAAAATTTACGAAATTCAAAAAATCATATCTCTGGTTCTGTTTGACCGATTTTAATGAGTGAAGGCTTAAACGAAAGATCTCACCAAATGCTACAACTTTCTAGAACATTTGAACTTCATGCGACCAACACCATGGGCGCCACAGTCGAAAAACCAATTTTAATATCACATAACCTCAATTATCTCGACACGTGCTTAACCGATTTTGATGATTACTTCGACATAATTGTAGAGGACATTTGTGTCTATATTTCGTCCATACATAATTTTTCGATCAGACTACGCTATCACTCCGATTTTGTCGTTTAAGTGTGAAAAAATTGATTTTTCCCATAATAACGCTTTGAAATCACTCAGATGCCAATTTGACTGCCTCTACTCCACCAAGACACTTAAATTAGGGTTTTGAATGGAAAGTGTCACAAAATACATGAAATTCACCAAATGAACACTTGGGGCGCTCTTGTCGAAAAACGAGTTCAGAAACAAACAACGTCGATTATCTCGGCTTCTGATTAATCGATGAGATCAAGTTCTACAGCAAAATTATAGAAATCATTCTGATCTACGTTTCACCCATACAGTAGAGTCTCGCTATAGGCCATCGCTCTATAGTCCACAATTTATCGACCGTTGATTTCAAAACACTGATTTTATGTTAGGTTATGTTTTTTGTACGCAACAAGCATAATTATTTTAATATTTTTGGCAAACTTTATTAAGTGTTGTGATAAATTGTGATCCACGATGAAGAGAGCAAGGACAAGTACCACAATCGCAAAGAAAGTGGAAGCCGTCGAGCAATTTCAATACTAAAAGTCGTTGATGATTTTAAAAAATGACATGGACTATAGTGCGACCCAAGTGTCAAATCTGGAACCAAATATGGACTATAACGAGACTCTACTGTATATCACTTTTCTGACACTCCATCCAAATCTTTGATATTTTGGTTTAAATACAAAATTTGTATAATTTCACGAATTTGATTCAAGATAACTGAATGGCGTCCCACAAATTATTCTACACACATCATCCTCCATATAATTTCGTAACTTTCAGGATTTTAAACATTCGGAATTTTGGCTTTCGGAATTTTCGCGTTCGGGATTTTGGTTTTCAGGATTTTGGCTTACGGAATTTTGTCCGCCTCCGGTTTTTATACATATTACAAGTGCTTAAATTATATTTTTCGAAAAAAATATTACAAAATGGCGGACTAATGAGTAGTTTGCTGGAACACTTCATCGCAGCACTCCCTAATTGGCAGGAAATCTACAGCACGCAATTCTTGTCTGAAAGAAAAATATATGAAAAGATTTTCAATTTTCATAAGTTTATTTCATAGTAATGACCGCCCAACGCACAATAACTTTTGTTTTGTTTACATGTTTTTGACGTTTCAGTGAGAGTGAATGAATCCGAGATCTAGTTATCTCGCTCTCTCTCATAGGAAATTCTGAAAACATATTTACAAACAAAAGTTATTGTGCGTTGGGCATGAAACAAAAAAAGGAGAAAATTGTGAAAAATGAACTTTTTTTTTAAGTGCATATTTTCAGTCGAAATATTGACTTTAACACGCTGTAAAGAGGTATTAAAAATATTTTTTTTAAATACCATTTAGGATCAACTAGAAGAAAATCAATTACTGAAGAGAATAAGCCTTTATTCATTTAATTCGGCCCAAAAGATTTTTTAAATTTTTTTTCCGCCAATTCAAAAAAAAATTGTAAAAATAGAAGTGTACAAAACACGCTTCAAAGTTTTTTGATGTTCACCCAATCTCTTGCAAATTTGCTCAGTGCTTTCGTAACTATTGTGTCTTCGAAAATATTTCGAATAGATTTTTGAAATTTTATTTCTTATATAGTTTATCAATTTTGATCTTGTAATTCAGGCTTTTTTATTTATAAAAAAAAGTATAATAATTTTAATGGCAAAAAAGTTGTGAGCTTGAGTATTAAATGTTGAACACAGCATTTTCCAGCCATATCTTTCGACGATAATTACATATAGATTCACCATAAATTCCAAACTGACAATGTTACAATATAGTTATGACTTATTAAATTTTCATTTGCCAAGAATATTTTACAATTTATTATTTGCGTAGTACAGTAGAGTCTCGCTATAGTATAGTCCATATTTGGTTTCAAATTTGACACTTGGGTCGCTTGGGTCGCACTAATAGTCCATGTAATTTTTTAAAATTATCAACGATTTTTAGTATTGAAATTGCTCGACGGCTTCCACTTTCTTTGCGATTGTGGTACTTGTCCTTGCTCTCTTCATTGTGGATCACAATTATCACAACTACTTAATAAAGTTTGCCAAAAATATTAAAATAATTATGAATTTCGCATACTAAAAAACATAACCTAACTTAAAATCAGTGTTTTGAAATCAACGGTCGATAAATTATGGACTATAGAGCGATGGCCTATAGCGAGACTCTACTGTATTTGTATACTGCTTAAATTGATTAAATAATTTTTGCTGCTGACCATAATTTCTGATATAATTTCTGCTGCAGTCAATTGACTATTTTATTTCAAGTATGGTGAAAAGTATTTAGTCCACCCTATCTAAATTCGAATGTGAAAAATCAAACTGTCTTGTATCAAATCATTGGCAATTGCTCTAAAACTATCAATATGCAGTAGTTCTCAGAGAATATCTCTATCTACTAATGTAATCGATCCTACATAGGGACTGTTATAGAAAGATGATGAAGATAAACAAGAAAGGGGTGGATGAACAACTTCAAAAAAGACGAACTAGCTTTGACATTAATTCCCGAGTGAGAGTGTGAAAATTATCGCTTCAGTAGACAAGGAATGAAATGCTATACTTATACATGATAGAATGGTTAAATTTAAGGCGGGGATAAGTATTAAAATGCTGCTTTTTTTCTTTTACATTTCTTAAGTAACTCAATACTCTTCATCATGGACATGTCTGTATGTTGAAGAAAAGAAAGAATGGAAAATGTAAAGTTTCTTTAAATGGAATTACAATAAAGCAGGATAAAAAAAAGTATTTCTTGAGAGTATTGCAACAATTTTTTTTCCGAAATGAAATGACAGCAAAAGAAATCGTAGAGGAACTTATTTAGTGGGTGTTCTATCCAACCTCTCTCAATATCCGGATTGAATTTATTGTGTGGCTGTCTCAAAAAAAATTTTTTTCTCCTGAATCAACAAGAGACGCTTCTTTGCTTTTTCGCACATGTATTGATTGGTTGGTGTAGGGAAAACTTATTTAATATTGCGCCAGGTTAGTTTCTTTTGCTCAAGGAGAAGAAACATTATACCATGGTCTTCCCTGTGGGAACCTCACGTTCCTCCCCCGTGCTAATATAACACAATCTCTCCTGGAGCCACATTGAAAGCCCTAGAAGTGCCCTCATTGAAGTGGAGGAATTCAGTTGCCGGATCAATTTCAATGGCTCTTCAACTTTATGTAACATTGATTGCCATTCTTCACGGGATACCCACAAAAATTGCAAATTGTCTATCTATTGTTGCACATCAACAGCTGTTCACCGTGAATCTATTGTATGAAAGATTTTTATAATGAAAATCCTTGAGGAGATGCCCAGGGAAAAAAAGGATTGAAATAGATGGAAAGTACCAAATATCCCTCCTTCATCGTGCAACAAAAGAGAGATAATTTCTTTAGGAGTACCTTTTTGAGTGTTGCAAAACAGTAACTTCAGAAAATAAAAATTATTATAAAAAGTAGTAAGTAAGGAGCAAGTGAAAAAGACAAATTCAAATTGAGATTAAATTGTAACTTAATTGTAAAGAAGTGTCTTTAAAGTGATTAATTATAACAAGAAGACAATATTCTACCGGGTGTTCCAAGCCGGATTTATTGGCGATTTATTGAATTTATTTCTGTCTGCAGGTAATCATCTTTAAACATTGAGAATTTCTAAAATTGTTTATACTCATTTTTCCAATAATGCTTCTTTTCAATCAATTTATCTAGTAGAAATAAATTAGGTCAATTTATTCAATTTTTCATCAAAATTCTTTATGCAAAAGAGGATAAAGATCGTTATGGTATTAGGCGCGATAAAATCCCGCGCGCTATTTGAAAGCTGTCAGCTTCAGAGCCAGTTTGTTTTGCTTTTCATGCGGCTCATGGCGGTGTTGTCAAAATTTATTCGCAATTGATGCGGGTTTTTCGTGTGTTTTTCTGCAATGTTTCGTGGATTTTGGTGAATAAAATGCTAAAGAAAGTGCCATTAGTTGTGATACTTGGTTCCACAGGAACTGGGAAGACGAAACTTTCTCTAGAATTGGCGAAAAAGTACGGGGGAGAAATCATAAGTGCCGATTCAATGCAGGTGAGTATGTATAACCTCACATTTTCTTCCCGGAGATTCAATAGCAAGAAGGTTGCTGGAAAGATAAACCAAATTCTTTGAGGCACTATTTATACTTTCTTTCTAGAAGAAATCCCCTTGTAGGTGAGGTTAATTGGGACTTAGCACGAAGAGTGTAGCAATAATAAAAAAAGAGTATTAATTAGATTTATTTTGAATTTTTATGTATCCGGAAACACAGACACTTGATTATGTGTAGTCTTTGACCATTACCAGATAGTCAAAGAATTTACATTAAAATAATTTTTATTAGTCATTATTCTACATTTCTGAAGTAATAAAGCAATTTATGGTAAAGTGTGAAGGAAACATCAATTAAAAGTCACTGAAGTCTATTTTCTTCTTTTCAGTATGTCTCCCTCAAAAAATAAATGAACTCATGCTTCTAGTCAGGTCTCCCCTTTTGCAAAAAGCCCTTTCGTGTTTTATTATTGGGCTTTTTTTCATCGTCTTATTAAAAATAATTAATATTTTTGTTCTCCAATGGCACATGTTTCTCCTTCCCTCTTTTCAATGAGAAAATTGCGTAACACTTTCAATTGATTCTCCCCCTTTTTCGGGGTAAATGTCTCAAGAAACCCTTTCATTTGAATCACAAGGTTAAAGTAGATAGGCACGACAGGTGCAGTAGATTATTTTTTAGTAATTTTCTTCAGAAAGCGCAAGAAATTCTTTATATAGATATTTTGTATTAAAAAATCTCTTCTCTATTCCAAATTTCGATCAAGCTTACAGGGCATTTCCCTGAATAAGAAAGAGCCTAATTTCACAATCAATTTTCACGATGGTGTTAATACAATTTGTCTGTGCGATTCTGAAGTATTTCTCTGAGCACGAGATCCGAAGAAAAATAAAGAGACGATGAGGCAAAAGTACTCTAAAAATGACGATGAAAAAAACATGAGAAAACATACTCGTATAATAAAATGAATCCAAAATGACGATGAACAGGTGCATTTGATGATGAGGAATTAAATCATCATTGCCACCAGTCAGTAATCTCACGTGCGGCTAGAGCGGTAGAACTTTGGCAAAAGACGGGAGTCTCATTGGAGGAGGGAGAACCCAAGCGACAGGGTTATGAATAGCAAAACTAATGTTATGTTGATGGAAGTCATTCTCTGATCGCCTTCTGGTGGATCTTTTCCATTGGGCTATTCATTCCAGTAAAACTATGTTGCTATTGAAGTTATAATATTTCAACCCCTTCATTTTGAGGTTCTCCATCATGATCTATTTTACACATATTTAAGAACATCCTGAATTTGAAAAATGATCTGAAGATGAACTTCAGTAAAACAATTTAAAAAAGAATTTTTATAAACAAGGATTTAGTGTAAATTATACAATGTCTTCGGATGATCTATAAGTCCATCGATTTTATTTTGAGGAAAAGGATTTTCTCTTGCAAAGGGGTGGCAAAGTGCCCCATGCTTTTCAAAATGCTTGGACTCGTAACTTGATTTTGCATCTCAAAAGAATTTTCAAACCATTTACAGTAGACTCTCGCTCAATCGTCTCTTTTTCTATCGGGCGAAACATTTTGTTTACAATTTTCACGTTTAATTATGAAGCTAATTTGCTCA
Source organism: Phlebotomus papatasi (assembly GCF_024763615.1). Classification (NCBI taxonomy): domain Eukaryota; kingdom Metazoa; phylum Arthropoda; class Insecta; order Diptera; family Psychodidae; genus Phlebotomus; species Phlebotomus papatasi. The sequence goes on from NC_077224.1 coordinate 28,550,297, forward strand.
AATTCGCTGTAGTTCTTCCTACACTGAGAAAAAAAAGAGGGTGCGATTAACTTTTTTTCCTCTTAAATTTAACACTTTTTAGGCGTAAAAATATATCAACATTTTTTAATGTTAATTTTACACCATTTTAAGGGTAAAATTAACGTAAAAAAGGGTAACTTTAACCCCCAATACACCTAAAAAGGGTAATATTTACACTGGTAAAAATAAAAGGGTCAAATTGACCCTTTTCAAAAGGATGGATCGTATTTGACCCTTTGAAAGGTTCACTTTTGTATCTCTTGAAATTTAGTATGCACATTTATCACGAATAATCATGTTTTATTGTAAACTTATTACTGATATCATATTTCTCTCATCTGAGCAAACACCAAAGATCACTTTTTCATTGTTTTTTTATTCGTTTATTCCGGAATTAAATAGATGTCAAAACCGTGACCCTTTCGAAGGGTACCTGGTGACCCTTTCAAAGAGTCAAATATGATCCATCCTTTGGAAAAGGGTCAATTTGACCCTTTTATTTTTACCAGTGTACACCGATTTTGGATCAATACTGCAGGGTAAAATTAACATTTTCGGAATGTTATTTTAACTTTTTCGGATTTCTCTCAGTGTATTTTATCGTGATTTTTTGTAATTGAGCGCTTTTTGTGGAATTTACAAAGGCTTTGACGCCCAAATCTATCGATAAACCGGATGATATTTTGCCCCAAATGCCCAATTGAGAGAGAGTCTACTGTACCATTTACTAGTTCACAACCGATATATAAATCCCACAAGAGATTGCCCAAAATGTAATAAAATAAATTTTTGATTAAAATGAGTAATTCGCTTGTTAGGAAGACCTTTCCAACGACCCCAATATTATAGCATTCTTTTAAGAAATACTCTCTCTAGTGACTTTTTGACTGTTGACCTTGAAAAACGCAATTAAGAATGATTCATTGCTATTTTCTTACATGGACAAAATGTCCGCATAGGTAATCTATCTCTAAAAGATTTCCAAAAATGAAAAAAAAATCGCTCGATGCCTTTTCGAGCGATGTAAAACAAAACATACACAGTAAAAAAAAATGTGTAAAATTTTACTACTATAATAGTGCAAAATCGTCCATTTTTGTTGTTTAATTTAAAAATGTTTAAAAAATGCACAACATTTTGGTAATTTATTGTCACGTGATTGAAAATTACCACTATTATAGTTGAAAAATTTTCAACAATGTTGTTTAATTTGAAAATATGTGAAATTTTAACACTATAATAGTGTGAAATCGGATAAATTAATAATTTAATTGCGATCTGTGTAAAATTTCTCACTGTTATAATCATAAAAATTTTTCAACAATGTTTCGTGATTTAAAGCTGTTTGACAAATTCTAAAAATTACCACTAATATAGTATTATTAAAGTTTTTCACATTATTATAGTGTGAAAAAATACACAACTTTATGGTATTTTTTGTGTATTTGTGAAGCCTTGTGTATTTCAACCAAATTTGTTGAATTTTTAAACAAAAGTTGTGTAAAAATTGTTGAATTTCCAATTAAGACTTATACTTCAGTCGAGATGCTTTTCATTGGTCAAAAGTTATATAGAACATAAAATATTTATATCGTGAAGATTCGAGCATCAGGTGTAATCATTTCGCATTAGGGGGGAATCCCGAGTACAGGAAAAACCAATAAAAATGTCTAAAGGCAAAAAAATCGAAGTCTTCGAAATGAAAAGAAAATTCAAAAATAAACAGAATTCAACAATTTTTTAATTTAACAATTCCAAATTCAACATCTTGAAATTCAACAACTTTAAATTAAACAATTTTAAATTAAACACATTTACCAAATTTAACACTATAATAGTGGTGTGATTTAATTTTAAACTTAAAAATGTGATAAAATTTTAAAGTTAAACACTATTTAACACTATAATAGTGTTAATTTTTTTTACTTTGTAGTTTTGATGAAAATTTGGGGAAAATGAGGAGTATATTAAAATTCACAGAGTCCCCTTATAGGGGTTTCCCCGAAGATCCCAAGTCTCTATCTTTAACCATTTGGCTTCTAGACATGGTAACGGCCGGACGCACAGACGGACAAACAGCGTGACGTCAAAAAACTCGAAATTGCAGATTTCAAAATTCCATCAATATTATGATCTCTTATGGCCTTTACGCGACTACACACTAGAGACATTTATGTCCATGTTGAAGAGTTTTCCTACACAAGCATAGGGAATTTGCTTCAATATTTACATAAATTTCTCTAGTGTGTAGATACCATTAGGCTATCAATATACAGTGCTCGCTTTGTAATCCGAATGATTGTGACACAATATGACATATGTCCGCTTCGTAAACCGGATGGATTTTTTGAATTTGTTCAACGTCTCGAAAATATAATACGAGTTTTTTTCCTAGAATTAGAATAAAAGTTTTAAAAAAGCTTGAAAAGATTTTTTTTTCATTAGAATTCATAGAAGATAATTCTATGCTATTATACTTCATTTATTAAACAAAAACATCAGAGGATAATTCATTTTCATTGCTAAACACACATGCATACATAACCTCAAAATTATTTTAAATGTAACCGTCGAAAATTCATCCGGATTACGCCGATCCGGATTAGAAAGCGGGCACTGTATTTAAAATATTTTTAGTTGATCTTTGTTAATACATTCAGAATATTCTCATAAATGTATAGATTTTTTAAAGAGGCGTGACCTAAATTTATATTCTTAATCCAAATAGAACTTAAATTGAAATAAATTACACTAGAGTTTCAAATTCTCAATTATTATGATCTTTGGACTTTTTTAAACTGAATTAATACCCTCTGACAAAAGTTTATTTACTTCTGATGTAACATGTTGAACTCTTCCCCCAAGATGTTATGCGGACGAAGGTGTCTGTTAACCTTGCACATATGCAATTACCATCATTAGCTTGCTTTCCCTGACGCAGATCCCCAATGATTTCTTTCTATACGAAAAAAAAGTCTCTTATCGCCCTAAATCGAATATTTGTTATAATTTTAAAAATTATCTGCAAACATGCTTTAACGTAGGTGAAATCAACCTATTTAGAAGAAAGTCAAAAAAGTGTTTTACCAGAATTTTTATTATTCTAGTGAATCATCTCATATCAACTTATCGTAAAAGCTTGTTTGTTTGAAATAAGAGCGCAAAATATGAATGAAGTAAATGTCTAGCGGATTGATGCAGAAATGTTTTATTTACCTGCAAATTAAATATCGTCAATCTGATGTATTATTATTTGAATTAAAAAATTAAGCTCCATTAAAATGTTCATTTACTGAAGAAGATTTCATGGAAAATTTAACTACAAATATTGACTATACATAACATATGATAAATTTATGTTGAATATTTCTGTGTTGTAAATAATATGAGAGCAAAAACGTAATGGTGGGAGGGCACGAGGTATGTGTAAAGAATTGAAGCTCTATACAATTCATATTTTAGTCAGTTTACATATTCAATTAAGTAAATTGTACGAATTGCAGGTATTAGTCACGAGTTGGACTCTGAAGCACGTAAAAATTTTTACTTTGCTCGGACTTTCAATGGGTCTAATTGAATTAGCTCTCCCGTTCACGATTCCTGCCGCAATATCCAATCCCTGGATTCAATTTTCATTCTTTTTTTTTTCTTTACCTCTTTCCCATACCTTCTGGTGTATTTTCTTACAAGTGTTTTTGCTTAAAAATATCTTCAATATTTAAGGGAAAAAAAGAACTGTCGATGAAGCTGAGGGGTCTTTGTGAGAGCCTTACGTATAATTAGTATTGAAAATTTCATTGCGCGATTATGATCAAAGAAGTTGGTCTTATAATAATACTTCTCATAGGGGGAAAGGAAACTACATATTACACAAAAATTCATTGGGGGAGAGTCAATTAAGAGCATTTTAACAGATTTTTTTTAAAATTATTTATTTATTTACAATTATGTGCATTTAATTATGTAAAAATGGATTTACATATTTGTTTGAAATTATTCAGATGCGCATTGTAGATAGGTTATATGGTTAGTTAAAGGGAATATAAACAAAACTTTTATTTAATACTGACTGTTTATGAGTTTTTTTCCATGACATTTCATTCTATTATGCTCGAAATTAACATACTTTTATTGCTATGATTTTTAAGATATGAAGAAAAGAATGCTAAATAGCTGATTAACTAGAGATTATTCACAGAGTGCTAGTCTAATCTAAAATGTAAACTATGTACAGTGTTAGAGGAAAAATTTTACATTAAAACCAGGTAAAGGTTTTAAAGGATACCATAAGGTACCATACGTAATTCATAATCACTTTTGCATAATTTACTTTCTATTACAAAATCTTATATTGTAAAGAATCATAGCTGTTAAATATGAAATTGAACCAATTTCATATCTTAGCACTATTAAATGTTTGTAGATAATAATAGGGGAGTATGAGATAATAAGTGATAAATCGAATACCGGGTTTAGAAAAGGTCCAGTAGGCGAACTGGAAACCAACGGGTCTAATACACGATTCTCAATCCTCTCGTTCAGTAATAGCCTACCCCATTTGAGAGCTCTCTCCGGTTGAGGTTTTTCCTTTACCGATTCGAAGGTATATCAGAGAGAACTTATACCTAAAAACCTGTTGGAAGTTCGAATATTTAAACCGACGGATTACACAAAGTCCAGCATGTCCATAAAAAGTACATTTATTTTAATGAAATTGCAAATTAAACGTCTTTTTATCCTGAATTTTCACAAAACTACACAAAAACACTTTTCGCAGCAAACGTTTACATACTGTTGATGACATTTTTGACGATTGAAGTGACAAGAATATACCGAAATTCGAAATGGAAGTACATTTAGCGCGAGTACGTGAACTTGCAGTTTAGTCTTTCGGTAGATTTTCGAATAGGTGTGGCTTGGCTTTGTCTCTTCGAAAGGGTATTACTGAACAGAGTCCTTCTGACACATTTAACCCCGGGTTTTAATTTTTTTTTTGGTCTTTTTAGTAAAAAAAAATATTGGTTTAAAATGGAAATCTCTAAATAAAAACTGTTGAACACTTTATTTTAGATTACTCTTTAGTAGATCCAAAATATTGTGGAGATACAACCTATGATACATAAATTTGGGAAATAAGTTTGTAAAAATTAATTATATCCTATTATTGAATTTTTTTTAAATAAGAATTAAAAAATTCAACATTCATTGTGTTCTCTAGAGTTCTGTCTTCTAACCTTCTAAAGCTTCAACATTTACGTAGATTGAATTTTATTACCCCTAAGCTATTTTAGTTAATTTTTTTGAATATTTATAAATTGATAATGAATCGGTAAATAAATGGTGCAGTACGGAAAACAAAATTTTACAAAATATTCGAACTCGTGAGTGTGCGATGCTTTTCCTTAAAGGTTATATTGTATGCTACCTGTGTTAGGCTTATGTGTTGAACAGACCCACGGCTTAAACCGGGATATGGCTTAACATAATTATAATCAAAATAATGATTAGATAAAAAAGATTAGATTAAAATTAATAAAAACAATCATTAACATTTTAATTAATTAATTGACGAAACACGGTTAAAATTAGGCCCTTTAACCTTGAACAAATCAATATGGCGATTTTTCCTAGTGGAATGTGTATGGTCGAGAAAGGCGAGAAATGTTCAGAAGGACAACCTCCAAAACATGTCGTCGGTTGTATCAGCAACAGTAATGTATTTACTTTGTGTCATGAACAGAATCAAGTGAACAAAATCTCCAGGGCCAATTTTGAGAAAATTAGAAAAAGATACTTTTGATATATTATTTTAGTGTGATGGGGAACACAAGAAGGGAGAGAGGGAATAAGAAAAGAATTAGTTTCGAGATAATATTATTTTAAAAGGAGTCATCGAAGACCGGAATTTACCGTTTGTACAAAGACTGAAAAAAACGTGAAAAACAGTATTTTCAAAATTGATCTATTAGCGTTACTTTACCGATCCATCACCGATTGTGGCCGATACAGTCGGGTTCAGAATTACAAGACCTTTCAAAAAGATACAAATTTTACCAAATCCGTTGAAATTTATACCCTTCAGGGTGGTTGAACTTTGACCTGGGATAAATCAAGAAGGCGATTTTTCCGGTTATTTGAGAGAAAAACGGGGGTGCGATTACACACAGAAAAATGGAAAATTCTTAAACAGAAACACCCAGGAATTTAATTTCAAATCCCATCCAATGAATGCCAATGCCCTAATTCTAAATCCTTGATTATTTAGTTTTAGTTGCAATTTGCAAGTCTGTAGACATTTTTCATTTTCCAGCTAATGCAGAACTTAAGTTCCCGATCTCTTAACTTGAAAGAGGTAGAGATTCTAGCCCATTTATTTCGCTCAGAGCTTTTAAACTTAAACGCCTCGGGGATTCACGCCCAATTTAAGTTCCCAGGATCTTATATATTCTTAAATTTAGAGTTAAAATTTTTCTGTGTGTAACATTTTTTCCTCGTAACTTTAACACTTTTAAAGTGCAAAAATATATCAACATTTTTTAATGTTAATTTTACATCTTTTTAAAGGTAAAATTTAAAAGGGTAACTTTAACCACTAATCACCTAAAAAGCATAATATTTACACCGATTTCGGATCAATTATGCAGGGTAAAATTAACATTTCCGGAATGTTATTTTAACTTTTTCGGATTTCTCTTAGTGTATGAATCGTATCGAGGCACTTTATTTGATATTACAATGTAATCATTGCAATGTGCCTCATTTTGGAAGAATCTATTGATCGTAGATCGTCGAGGAACGCCTTCGCCGTAGTAAATGCTTCTTCCGTGCTCCTGCAGGTTTTTGGGCAGAGGCGGTGCATTTTATTACGTTTTATTACAGTGAAAAATGTCTTTTTCTTGACATTCGGTTGCTTGCACCGGGTGGGATTTTGTGGGATGGAGCACCCTCATCGGGAGCTACTTATATATATATATATATATAATATATATATATATATATATATATGCTAACGTACCCAGTTTCCTTAGGAGCTCCCCAGGAATTTGTTCAGCACTCATCACATGATGACATTCAATGCCCGAGGCTTGAAACACTGGCACCTCTGGGTTTAGTAAGGCGTGTGACTTACATGTAAAAAAGGGGCCCTAAGAGGCAATTAAAGATCATCATTTTTATCCATAGCGTTTGATATATTTTGTATAGTAGCACTCGGCAAATTCAACAACTTTAATTATATTATCATAAATGTCTCCTAAACTTTATTATAGGTGTCTTCAATAACTTGTATACAAGTTAAATTATATAGGCTCAACTATACTTAATAATTCCTTCGTGTGTTTTCACTTTTTTTTTAAATTTTAAAAGTAGAAAAACAGTGTGATTGACCTGTGTGAAGAATAATTCTTGTTCAACTTTAAAATATTTTTCATACGTTAGAAAAAAAAGTTGTCTTTAGGCTCGATGAGAAAATGAGTTCATTGTATATAAATTTTTGAATGATGATTTTTTTTCTCCCTAAGTTAGTAGTATATTCGGTGTATTTATCTCTTGCTCAAGTCTTTATAGAACATAAGCTTGTGTAGTGCGCGGGAGGGAGATTTCGTGACTTAATTAGGAATTCAAGTTTTCATATTAATACTAATTTGGTAAATTGTAAATCATATTTGGAATGGAAGGCAATGTATTTCGGGTTCAGTGCAGCCAGAGTGCGCATTGGAAATGCTTATTAAAATAGTTCTTCATAATATACAAATAAAAATAAAAATAACTTTTTTTTTGTACATAATATTTGTAATGATAATGATTAAGAATAATAAATTGTATATAGCGTGCATCGTTATATCCAACAATTTATAAATATAAAATAATTATAATTGAAGCAATTTACGTCCTGTTGAAAGTCGTACAGCGTGTCGAAATTGAGAGTATCTTGTTCTAAGTACATAGTATTTTTATACATCTTTCCTCAACCTTCTTTTTTTTTATTATTATTACTGGATAGAAGAAAAAATGTTTGTTGGCAAGTGTAGCACATGGTAACATTGTTGTACTTTTTTTTTTTAATATAAAGGGAAACATATCACGAGTGGGTTGGATTAACCATACAAAAACTACATAATTAAATATCCAGCAGCAATGTTGCGTATTTTTCTTGAAGAATATTTCTCTTTTCTGGCATGTTTGTTGTTATTTTTATTAATTGTATGAATATAAAAATTGATATATGAGGAAGTTCCATATCACAGGTGTACAAAGGTCTGAATATTGCCACTGCAAAAGCTACGACGGCTGAACAACAAGTTGCACCTCATCATCTGCTTGATGTAGCCCAACCTGGAATACCCTATACCGTAGTCGACTTTCGAAATTCTGCACATCCAATTGTATCCTTTTTTCAATTAATTTTGCTTATCGCAGAATGATAAGCTCTATCAATAAACTTGAATACGCATTGGGAGCATGGGAAAAAATCTTATCTCCAAATAATTTTGTGCGTATTTGACTTGGCATTTAATGGGCATTTCCATGAATGATCTCTGTGACTCTCATGTGGACAATGAAACGCGCAATTTAAACATGCTTTTTCTAGTCGTATCTCTCACCGGAATGTAAAAAAAAAATTGGCAAATATATATGTATAAATATATATATATAAGGAGATTATTGGGGGAGAGCATCTACGTAAGTTGACCAGTTCATTAACACATACCAAAGTTGACAATCGTCATCGCCTTTTATATACCGTCAACTCCATCGATATTTAGAATAGAGAATGCGGAAATATTTTATTTACTAACTTTACATACCTTATTTATCTATAACTATATATATACATAAGTCTAAGTCTTTGCCATCTGAAACATTAACATATTTTAGAATACTAAGATATTCTCCATACTGAAACGTAGATATACGAAACATTTCGATGAGACGGAATTGATTTTCTTCGATCACTGGATTGACAATTTTTTTTCTTGCTCTATTAAAGACTTTACCTGCTTCTATGTTAATCGGGTATATTCTAGTGGTCATGGAATAGTTTTATTGGTATTTTGACGATTTTTTACGCAAAATAAAATTATGGTTTAGGTATTATATCGTCATAAATTGCGTCTTATTTTCCTTATTATTTTATGTGTATTATTTAAGTATTAAATAGATCGCTGGAAAATTAATTTATTTCGTTTGATTTTGTTAATTAATTCAAACCGCTTATTGGGGTCGCGGGCCCATGATATCCAAATTAGCAGCCCATGCTTGTCGATCCTCCGCCACTTCAAGAAGATATTCGGGTTCGATCCCAAGGCGTTCCAAGGCAAGATTCTGAATTTGATTCAGCCACCTTGTCCTAGGTCTGCCTCCAGGTCGACGCCTTCTCACAATGGCTTGCATAACTTTTCTGGGGAATCTTTTATTTTTTTTAATAATTTTTATTTTTTATTTTATTAATTTTTTTATTTTTTTGTTAATATTAAACGTTAATTTAGTTGTATTAAAATTCAGAAACAGTCTTGTTATTTAGGTCCTTGTAGGAAGGTAGATGCTTCTGGGAGTTATCACATGAAGTTATACATAACCACCGACTAATTTTATTCAGGTAACTTTAAACCACGAACTTTTTCAAGGGGCGTGGTGAAAAATTTCCAGGCGATGTTTATTCAGAAAATCTAATCAATATTTAGCTAGAGTAATGTTAATAACACTGCGGCTAAAGTTTTATAAACTAAAAAGTGTACTAACCATTTTCAAAAAATGAAACTGAAAGAATTCTGAGCACCCAGACGATTTGTATATGAACTTGTCCTTCATAAGGAAGTTAAATACTTTTGTGGTAGGACAACACAATAGGTAGGATTCTACGTAGTACAAACGCTTCTAGCGAGAGAATGGAAAGAGATATCGACAAGCGCTTTTCGGCAAAGGTTAAATATCAGATGGACGACATTCGATTGTAATATAAGATCCATCCCCCCACCCCCCCTTCCGCCATTTTGGAATACCCCCAAATTTTGTTTTTTTAATAGCTCAGCCCCTATGGCAGCGATCGGGCTCAAATTTTAGTAAGTTATAGCTAGACCTAAGAGCTTTTGATTAAAAACAAATTTAAGTCCCCCGGCCCCCCTGACCCGAGCTATAAGGGGTCAAAAATTGAACTTTCAAATGGCCATATCTCCGGTTCCAATTGTCAAAATTTGAAAAATTTTGGTAATTTCGAAAGTTCTCATTAAATGCTACAATAAGTATTTGAACATCGAATTTTGATCCGATTAAATCGACAAACGGATTAATCGAAAAATCGATTTTCGATTAATCGATGTCGAATATCTCGGAAGTTCCATCTTCAATTTTGATGAAATTTTAGTATGTTGTAGCTGAGGTCAAGAGCTTTCCAACGGTGGGTCGCACTTTGCCCTAGCTCTACCCTGACCCGAGCTATAAGGGAAAATAACCTGACCGGACCATATCTTCAGTGTTTATGAAACGATTTCGATGAAATTTTATTACTTTGTATCTTAGATCAAGACTTTTTTGACGATAGGTCGCAACCGTCCCTACCCCAACCCACTGTACGCTGACCCTTACTATATCGAAATTGACCGGACTCTATCTCTTATGTTTATTAACCGATTTCAATGAACTTTTTTTTCTTAGGTTGCCCTTCCCCAGACAAACTTTTTAAAATAGAAAATGACCAGTGATAAGCCCAGATAAGCTTATGGTAGCTGTGATTCTTTACAGGTGACCTCGGAATGCATGCAACTCGCAATGCTTGAAAATTCGATTGTGAGTTGTATTTTGGGGGTAAAGAATCATGTCGAGGCAATCTAATCCATTTCGACCGACAAGGACAGTTAATTCGACACGATTCTTCTTGAATGAAACTCTTACTTGGACTGACCATGCGGCTGAGATTTCTAGAAAGGTTTTCTATACCTTGCGCACTCTTTGACGTTTCCAAGCTTTCACACCACAAGGTACCAGGCTCCTACTTATTCTTTCCGTACAGAAGTAGATCTTGAAAAATTCGAAAATCTATTTGAAGATCCAAAAAAGAGACTTTCCGAAGTGCTCAAGTGTCAAAATGTGACGGTCTTCATATTGTTGTGAGTAATAAAACAGAACAACGACGCTTACTGTTCTTGTCCCATTACTTACACATTCCATAATCACTGAGTAACTCTTATGCGAGCTTTTTAGTGTGATATTTGATAAATTTTTCCCACCTTGTTCGAAAATATAGTATGAAATTTCGAAATTGAATTTGAATTCTTCAATCATCAACGACTTTTTGTGCAAATAAAGTCCCATTTACCTTTTATCCAAGACACTATTGGAGAATCAAAATCTACTTGTGTTTAGGCTCATTAGGTCTCTAATTATTCCTTTCTTCACCTATGAGGCTGAATTATTTCTCAGCGCCAGTGTTGAGACGAAGGATCGCCTGAGCAGGGCATTTAATTCTTGTGTGCGTTACGTTTTTGGGTTGCGCAAATACGATCATACTTCTCCTTGGGTTGACTCAATCCTTGGCCTTTCTCTTGTCCCTTATCTGCAGACTCGTGCTGTTGACTTTGTCTCTCGATTATTGTACACTGGTGGGCCACGGTATCTCGCGGAGTTTGTGATAGCTGGATGCTGGATCGTCCAGTAGGGCTTCGTGTCTCCGTGTGCCGCGTTCGGGGTGTCGCATTCTCCGCAACTCCCTTTTTGTAGAGGGAATTATTTTATGGAATAGCTTACCTCGTGAGCGGAAGAGGGAGCTTATCCTCAGATTTGTGGCTACCACGCACTCTTTAAATCCCGCACAACCAATTGTTTAGGGAAACTTCTTTGTACAGAGGACAGCTTGTCCTATTTATTTATCAATAAATTGAATTGAATTCTTTTACCCCAAAATTCAACTCACAATCGAATTTTCACGCATTCCGAGTTGCAAGCACTCCGAGTTGCACACAATCCGAGGTCACCTGTAAAGAATCTCAGCTACCATAAGCTTATCTAGGCTTATCACTGGTTTTGTTTTGTAAACATGTTTCAGAAACTGCCTACTGCTCAACGCACAATAACTTTTGTTTACATGTTTTTGACATTTAAATGAGAGTGAGTGAGATCTAGATCTAGTCATCTCGCTTATTCTCATGGGAAATTTTGAAAACATGTTTATAAACAAAAGTTATTATGCGTTGGGCATAGGAGATTGAGCGAATAGATCTAGTTTTTATTCATTTACATTGAAATGTTAAACACATTTGGCAGTTAAAGTTCTAATAACATGTTTAGAAAACAAACGTTGTTCTACGTATATTCTTATGAATCATTGATTTGCTATTAATTTAGTATGAAAAAAAGTAAAATACTGTTTACTTTAGAACAATAAAAAGAGACTTTTAAGCTAAATAAACAAAAATACTAAATGTTTCATCTTCGCGGATGCGAGAATTTAAAGAAAAAAAAAGTGTTTCACTGGACAATGTATATTTGGGGACTTTTTCGTGGGAATATCATCAATGGAGCAGTTCATTGAGATGGTTGATGATTAACTTGGTGATTTTTCCTTTTTTTTACGTTTTACTTTAGAATATTTGTCAAAGGTGTGATTTAATCTCGTTGGCAAGCCACATTGTTCTCATTGCCAAATACATAATTACACCATTATTAAAACTGAGCATAGCCAGTTGGTGAGGGTATATTAGTTTTTGGTAGAAACATCTTCGATATGGAGCAATAACCTTTCGTTTTTCTTCTGACTCTTTGAAGGTTGTACAACGACACCGACTAATTTTTTTTTTGAATTGTATTTTCGTGTGTGGTTCTACGTTCTTCTTCAATGACATTTCTATTGGAGAAGGAAAAAACGGTGGGATTATTTTCTTATCCACTTTTTTTTTAAACATGTTCCCGGTTGCATTGATTATATCCCTATCGGATATTTGCTGTAATGACTTGGGATTAGAAAGTGTTAAAAATAGGTTTGCATGCTTTGCAAGGAGAGCTGTAGGGTAAGGATATGAAAATAAATAGCACGTGTTTTCAGATTTTATCATAAAATGTTCTGATAATGTTGACATTGAATTATATAACGCGCAATGTAAATTTGTGCGATTTGTTGTTACACGTGAGAGCATGGAGTTTATTTAAGGAATTAACATTTCTTCTGGTGTAATTTTAAATCACACCACAGGACATTTTCCATTAACAGCAAAATTCTTATGAAATTTTCTAAAATTGCATAATTATGAAATTTTCCTCAATTCGTGGCAGATAAATGATTTATTGGGACGCAATAAAATGCCAATTGTTGTTGGTGGAACGAATTATTACATAGAAAGTCTACTGTGGAATGTTCTTATGGCTCCAACATCCAGTTCGGCATCAACAAACCAAGAGTGTGGTGTGAAGAGAAAATTGGACAACAGTGACAGTGAATCTGATGATATGTTCCACATAGACACCATCAAAAGATTTACAACGCAACAAATGAATGAGATGGAATCGTGTGATCTTCACAAATGTCTCCAGCAGATTGACCCAATTACAGCCAATAGATTGCATCCCAACAATAAGAGGAAAATAATTAGGTGAGTCTCTTCCTATTATGCTCAATTATTCTCAAATGGTTAATTTGCAAATCTCAATTTACACTCCATTCAGAGGCAAATCACCTCTGACACCAAAGCGGAACATTTTTGATTTCGTGCTCAATGAACGCTCATATGGCGGCAATAATGCTATTTTTCGTGTCTTTCCCGTCATCTCCCTTTATTTTCATTACTTTATAATTTTGTCTCGGGCCATGGTATTTTTTTCGTTACAAAAAAAAAATCGTTCCATCTCACTGAAATTCCCGCCACTTTGGGAAGAAAAGAGAGACATAACGTGATGAAATTTCATACAAGAGTTTCTCTACACATTAATTAACGCCCTAATGTTTCTTACCTGTGGGAAGTTAATTGGGCAACATTGGAGAAAAATCACTCACTTTTAAGCCTAGTAATGCTCTTTGGTCTTATCAACTATGTTTTCTCACTTTTAATCGCTCCCAACAGTGTTTTGTTAATTACTAAACTTAATGTTATCCTAACAATATGTAGCTTCTTAAGCTCAAAAAACACAATGCTTCACAGACACTAGACTTTATTTGGGCACAATATTAGCCGAACTCCCCGATTCAGTCGCTTGCGGTGCTATTTATGACTTAACATTATTGATAAATATCGCTGACTGAATCGGGACGTTGCAGTAAATACAAATATTTTAATTCTACATTTAAATTAGGGTATATCCGCGTTCCGCAACACTCCTCCTCCCTTAAGTGAATGGCAGGATACCTAGGCTTTATTGTTTGAGGAGAAAGTGGCGGATTACAATATACGTTATTTGGTTAAATTAAGACTAATAACAATACAATGATAATACAATAATAATATAAAATAATTTAATATATTATTTCAATCTATAAAATTACTATAACTTAAAATTGATAAAGTTTTATTGGTTTTATCGTTGTCTAATTTATTTTAGTATTACTTTAGTGTCTTTTGTTTTGTTTTGTATAAATTTTTTTTGAATTTGTATTTATCCTTATAATTATTATTAGCATTATGCTTCCCTCCCCTCTTAAAATATGGCGCAGAGATAGGCATGTATCCGAATGTAAATATATTTAGGCAATTATTATTGATTGTCTGGCATTTGAAAATGTAGGCTCTTCCTCTGTTTCAGAGTCTGGGTAGGTCACAGTGGGGATGGGATTTGTTATTGTAGGTGTAATAATTTGTTCTCGAGACATAGGAGGTAGGGGTGCTGGATACTGAGGTTGTTGGGTAATGTATTGAATGACAGGTCGCCCTTTATTTCCCGATTTTCGTTCCGCCTGTCTATTTCTGAAGTTCTTTATTCTAATATAGATGTACAACCCGAGAGTTGCTACGACTATTAGTGATATATAGCCTGGAATATGAGGTACTATATTCTCAATAATTTCGGAATTTTGGGAACTCTGGAGGTTTTGTAAATTTTGGGTCTCTTGTAGTAAGTCATTTATATGTTTTGTATGCGTGTTTGAATCAATTGTTAGGGGCGTTAATGCAGGTACCGTTTCTAATGTCATGTTCAAAGACCTTACTTCACCGAACCTTGCGACTGTTTTGGTTTGAGTCAGTGAATTTAACATGATTTCGGACAAGACATGCATGCCATTATCGTTTATACGACAATTTTTACTAAGTTGTATTATACCGTGTGTAGGGAGGCCCAAATCTATGATTTTAGGGGTATTCAAACAGCTTATTTGAACTTTTCTTTCGTGAGTTAGTATGAAGAGAAATGCGTCATTTTTCAAATGTAACCAGATATTTAGATTAGCTTTACTTGGAACTAGCGTACAACTTTCTGCGTTATTACGAATAATTGAAAATTCGCAGGAAGATACTGAAGATGTTCGCAAAACTTTCACAGGGCAAATGGGAATCTCTCTAACTCGCCTACATTCCTTAAACTCATGTGTGCTCAATAAGGCATAGAAATCTTGTCTTCTGTCTACTGCAATGTATGGGTGTTGTATATTTATCATCACATAAGAATTTTGATTGATCTTCGGCAAAGCAGTGATAAAATACATTTTGAAAGATGGTTTTCTACACAGAGGAATTTGGATAAAGGCAGTGATTCTATCTAAAGATCCTATAATAATTACTTTCGCGATATCATACATTTCGGATGTTGTTAATGGAGGAAAATCAGTTCCATCTGGGAGTGTGGGGCTAAGATTTTTGATCTCTTCTTCAAGATCATCAGGATGCAAAAGAAGAGGATGACATTTTCCTACTGTAGCAGAATGTGTAATAACTAACAGTTGATCGAGATCATGTTGAATTTTAGTAATCTCTAGAATTATTATATCCTCCAAATGACGCAGTAATGCCATATGGTTTTCTTTTCCTTCCAAAATGTTTATTCGATTTATTATTTCGTTAATTCTAGTCTTACTATTATCTAGGTCGTATTGGGTCTCGTTAATTTGTGAAAGTGTTGCGTTTATTAGAGAAGTATGTAGATGCATTAAGTCTTGTAAACGATGATTTTGACCTTGGATAATCTTCATCTTTTGGTCTATTTCTTGGACATCTTCCTCAGTGGCGGTGCCAAAAAGAAATTTTGAGGCATATCCGATGATGTTGAACCATGCCCTTTTTTGACGTCTCCTTTTTGGTTTGGGATTCAGCAGATGGTCCACCACGTTGAAAGTGTTTTGGCATGCTTGAAAATTAGACTTCATTCGCGAAACAATTTCTAAACATCGGGTTCCTTCCAATGTGCTGTTGATTATCATTCGTTTACAGGTCGTGCTTACGCTTTCAATGTGTTTCTTCAAGATTACTATATTTTCGATGAAATTGGGAAGCTCGATGGAAGCAGCTATTGTCCAATGTGCACCTGTTAGACAGACATCTCCTAGGTCTTCGATATAGGCATTTTCACTTTCATTTAAGGGTAGTATCTCGTATGGCATATTGATGGCAGCAGAGGTAATGGTTATACACAATCCCCACAGTAGGATGATAATGATCGCAGTTTTAGCTGGAAATTGGAAGTATTTTCAAAATTCGCTCTTTTCTTACTATTCATTGAAAAGTTTTAGTAGATTATTGTGGTAGGTCTTTTCTTTTGACCCTATCTTTATCGTGGTATTGAGAGGGGAATCAATTCTCGTGACAGTGTAGGGTCCTTTCCGTTTTTCCATGAGCTTCGATGATTCTCCAATCTTAGGCAAGGATTTATTTATTAAGAGAACCTTGTCTCCCACTTTAAATGTAGTAGGATTTAAATTTTTGTCGTAATAATTTTTGGTCTTTTCTTTTCGGGTTTTTAAAATTTCCATTGCAAGATGTTGTGTGGTTGCTAATTTCCGCCTAAGATCAGTCGCGTAATCGTCTAATGTATATATGGGATCATTATAATGTTGGGCAAGGGAAGTTATGTCAAGTTTTTCTCCAAATATCAGTTCATGGGGTGTGTAATTATGAGAATGGTGTACTGAGGAATTGTATGAGGCTATGGCTTTTGGGATCCATTCATCCCAATCGTGTTTACCATTTTGTGTGAATATTCTAAGGAATTCACCCAGAGTGCGATGGACTCTTTCAATACCACCTGATGTCTGCGGATGGAATGGGGATGCTTGAATTTTCGTGATTTTTAAAATTTTGCATACTTGTTTAAAAAGGTCTGCTATGAAGCACCCACCTTGATCTGTGCATATTTGAATAGGTGATCCGAAAATACAGACAAATTTATCAACAAACGCTTCAGCAACGGTAGGAGCACTCTGATTAGGAATGGGAACTGCGACTAAGTACTTGGTCAATTCGTCATATATCGTTAAAATATAACGATTCCCTTTTTCAGTTTCTGCAAGAGGCCCTACAATATCCATTGCGACTTTAAAGAAAGGATACGGCGGTGTGGTCGTGAGCATCATGGGCATTTTAGTGTTCCTCATGATCTTATTCTTCTGGCAACTTTCGCAACGACCAATATATCTTCCGATTAGACGTCGCAT
Source organism: Phlebotomus papatasi (assembly GCF_024763615.1). Taxonomy (NCBI): domain Eukaryota; kingdom Metazoa; phylum Arthropoda; class Insecta; order Diptera; family Psychodidae; genus Phlebotomus; species Phlebotomus papatasi. The sequence continues at coordinate 28,567,881 of NC_077224.1, forward strand.
ATTTTTAAAGGAAAATTTCTCTTTGATTCTTTTCTGTGTTGAGGTCACACCTTTATGACCAGAAAGCGGGTTCTCATGGTAATGTTTAATCACCTTTATAATATCTTCGGGGTCTTGGAGACGTTCTATCTTATTTCGATAAAACTTTATGGTGATATCGGATTCTCGAAAAATTACGTTCAGCATTCGTTTAACTATTGAGCTCTCTAAGTGTGATGGAGTGACATTACTTCGATCTATTTTTAATTCCCTTATTCCTTTCTCAATAGCAAATAATTTTAGTTGGGAAAATGTATTAAAAAGAGACAGATAGTCAATTTTGCGATACTCTGGAGCTTTCAGGATTATGAGATCGGTACTATTGGAGCCATTGGAACTATTCATTCGGTGAGTTATGATATCGTAGAGTTTCAAGTTCTCTTTGACTTCTTTAATTATCGCTTTTTCAACATGAGGTAAATCTTGAGGACCTACATCTTCGGGAATAATTAAAAAGTTGGAACCATTTTTCTTCGCAAAAAAATATTCATCCTCAACTTCAATAATAATTGGTTCTACATCACGTTCTCTTAATTTTAAGAATGTATCGTAATCTTGCAAGATTTGGTAGTCAACATTATGGGGTTTATCTCCAGGCATGTCTGAGACGGAACTGTCACCGATTTCACCTTTCTGTTGGTTATCTATAGATATATCGGATATATCTTCCAAAGTATTTTCTACAGTATCTTGTTTATTTCTACGAGCTTGTGCTCGTGTTATAGCACCAAGAATAATTTGCGAATCATGATATTCGTTAACTTCATTATCTGTAAGGCTACAGACTACGGTTTGAATAGTTTCTGAATTCTTTTCTATTTGTTGTGGAATACGCGAGAGGGCATCTGCATTTGAATTTTGTATTCCTGGCTTATGGACTATTTTGAAATTGAATTCCTCCAGCTTAAGTCTCCAACGCAATATTCGACTTGTTGGATCCTTGATGCTGTAGAGCCATTGTAATGGTTTATGATCAGTTATTATTGTAAATTCTCTCCCGAGAAGATATGTCCGGTAATATTTGCAAAAATAATAAACAGCAAGAGCCTCTTTCTCTATGGTAGAGTAGTTTTTCTCTGCTTTATTAAGGACTCTGCTTCCGTATGAGATAACTTGATCATTTTGCGAGAGTACAGCTCCGATAGCAAACTCACTCGCATCAGTTGTAAGCGTGAAAGGCAAGTCGAAGTTTGGGAATGTTAAAATAGGTTGGGTAATGAGTTTTGTCTTTAGTAAGGTAAAACTGTCCTGACAGTCCTTTGTCCATTTGAATGGAACATTCTTCTTAGTTAGATTGGACAAACAATTTGAGATTTTGGAAAAATTCGGGATGAATCTCCTGTAATAGGACGCAAGGCCTAAGAAGGATTTGACCTCCTTTACATTCAACGGGGTTGGGTATTCAGTTATGGCTGAGATTTTGGAAGGGTCTGGCAAGAGACCATTACTTGAAATTCTATATCCTAGGTAAGCAATTTCGGTCTTTAAAAATTCACATTTATCTGGGTGCAGTTGAAGATTGTATTCGCCTAGTCTTTGGAATACTCTGTCCAATTTTTCCAAATGTGATTCAAGGGTATCAGAATGAACGATAATATCGTCCAGATACGCCATGCAATCATTTTCCAGTAGATCGCTGAGCACGTTTCTTATCATTCGCGAGAAAGCCGCGGGAGCCGAACAGAGACCTTGGGGAAGTCTTTCAAACTCGAAGTGTGTTCCAAGTGCATTGAATGCAGTCTTGTGTTTTGATTCTTCACAAATTCTCATCTGAAAGTAACCTGATGCTAGGTCCAATGTTGTAAAAATTTTTGAATTACCTAACTGGTCAAAGATATCATCTATGTTACCAATAGGGTGTTGGTCTTTAATGGTAATGCTATTGAGCTTCCTGAAATCTATCACAATTCTCCACCGTTTATTCCCTGAAGCATCGGGCTTTTTGGGTACTACAAGGAGGGGAGAATTATAGGGGCTAAAACTTGGACGGATTATACCGCTCTGCAACATTTCTTCTATTTGTTTCTTTACTTCTTCTCTTTGGTGGAAAGGGATGCGATAAGGTTTCACATTAACAATCCCACCTTCTTGAGTGGTGTCAATTCTATATTCATTGGTCAAAGAATAGCTCAGTTTATCACCTGGCAGGTGGAACAAATTCTTGTATTTTTGACAAAGTCTTTGCAATTTTTGGGAGGATTCCGGAGTTAAATATTGATTTATTCTCAATCTTTGCATGATTTCGTTAATTCTACGATCGTCTTCAGTGCATTTGGCCTTATAAACATGATCCAGTGAATGGACTTCATAGGCAGATATCTCATCAAATTCTAGTGAGAAACTAGTTAATTGAACATGATAGTCATTGTTATTAATAAGGCAAATTTTGGCTTTCCTCTCGCTAGGAGTTATTATGCATTCCGGCATAATTACATTTGAAATTAGTTTATTGGCTTTGCAATAATAAGTATCGTCACTTGGGGTTTCTATTTCAAAATATGTTTCTGCTTTCGGTGTAAGGTCAATGGTACGGTTGTAAAACAACGCGACAGAAATATTATTCGTATCAGCATTCTTTTCAACGGCACATTCAGCAAGGTCGCTGCATTCATATTTTGGTATTTGATCGCTTTTCTTGCCATCCACTAAATTTGCAACGTTCGCAATTCCTTGTTTACAACTTCTTGGGCAAAGTTGCTCTGTTTCCATTTCAATTTTTTGTGGTGAAATAACGAATGGCACCATTAAATTCATATTATTAAGCAAAATTTTCCGATCTTGGACAAATATTACAGCATCAAGTGCGCATAATAGGTCGCGACCTAATATTCCATCGAATGGAAATTTATTGTTTGGAAAAACGTTTAATTTGGCAGTAAAGTCTGTTTTATTGGGAACAAATCTTATCAGGGTGGCAACAGTTCCGAGAGTCTGTACCATCCCCTCATCAGAAATACCTCGGATACGAATACTATTCTTAGTATGAATTGTCGTATATCCGTGAAGGCAATTCTGTTTTATAAACGAGTATGGTGATCCGGTGTCAACAAGGAAATGTAACATGTACGGAGATACGGATGCCACTAATTGAATAATGTGTGGGTCATATTCTGAAATTACGGTATAGCTCGTAATGGAGGTAGCAGGTACAGGGTTTTGATTCTGGTCGGCAGCTGTTACATCTGATCTGCCGACCCCGCCCAGTTTTCCGAAAAATTTTCTTCCTCACACGGCTCATTTTGTTCTTGAGAATTGAACATAGCCGTGGAGTTGAAGTCTCCCCCTGGGGGATTAAAAATAGTGGTTTCATTAGGATTGAAATTTCGCCGATTATCTTGGCGATTTCGCTGGAAAGATCGATTGGCGTTCGAAAAAGTCGTGTTATTTAAGGTGTTATTGCTACGTTGATTGTTACTACCAGTTTGATTTTGCAATGAATTTCCTTGACGAGAAAAGTTTGAAGTGTTTTGGGTCATTGATTGATTTCCCTGTTGTGAATTGGATGTGAATGTCCGTGAGCGATTAAAATTTTGTTGCGACGATTGGGAAGGATTTGGTTGGGATGGATTACCCGAAGAATCATTTGTGGATTTTTGAGAATTTTTGGTGATGTGATCCTCGGAGTAGGATGTGCGAGTTTTCAGGCGGTTTTCAGCGAACACAACAGCTGCATTTAGATTATCGAAAGATCTTGATAATACTAAAATTCTTGTTTCATTATGGCGTATAGAGTTCGCGAATGTCTCTATAGCCATATGTGTGTTCGATTTCTTCAGAGACAAAGGGAGAGCCCCTTCAAGATGAGCCGAATATGCTGCATTTAACGTTTGCAAAGCATCTTCGACTCTTGCACCGAATTCTTTTATTGTCTCTTTAGGGTTTAGCGTTAATTTTTGTAAGGAAATAATTGCGTCTTCTAGAGGGATTTCCGGATTAATAATAGAGGTAAGGGCGGTTTTAAATTCTGTGTAAGTAGTAAAAGATTGGCCTCTAATATTAGAATAAATTTCGGGACTCAATTTTACAGTTAATAAGCGGATATATTCTTTATCTCTGCGCCCATTTTCTGCACTAAAGTAGTCCTCATAAATTCCGTCACAAAGGGACAAAAATTGGGATGCTACACTAAGCTCACCTGTGCATTTTGGCAGGCTCTTGTACACTTCTTGAAACGGGATTAGCGGTGTTGTTGCCATATTTCTCTGTGTTGATGCAGGCGGCAGAGATGCTGGGTTTGATGGACGTTGAAGTCTTGATGTCGGTGTTTCTACGGTGGTCTGGGATGCCGATGACGATGATTCCTGAGACGATGGTGTTTCTACGGTGTTGCTCTGGGACTCCGGTGACGGTAATGGCTGAGATGTTGGTGTGGATGGCTCGTCCAACTGGTCAAAGTTGAAAGTGATATCCCGAGGATTACGATGCTGTTGATGTTGGATTCTGTATGATTGCCAATCGTCCAGTGCTTCGATCTGATGTAATATTGGTGTAACTCCCAAGTTCAATGGAGGCAAGTTTAATGGAGTAATCGGAATGGAAATCTGGTTATTTCCTTGCTCAAAATCAGATTGCCCTTGTTCAGCAATCGGTTGATTTTCTCTTGGATGTGGAGTTGGCGGTGGCGTTCGTTTTAGAAGAGTGCTTCTTTTAAAGGCTTGAACTTTTGTGGATGGCCCAGCTGTTTCGGTGTCTTGTGATACTGGGATCGTCAGTTTTGGCTTTGTAGGTTTGTTCTTTGGCGCAGGTTGGGTGATCTTGATGATTTTATTCCTCAAGTTAATGCTGGTCCGATTGTTTGCGCTCATCTACAGCACTTTTCACTCAGTTCATTTATTTAATTCACTACTTTACACTTCTGACACCAATGTAGCTTCTTAAGCTCAAAAAACACAATGCTTCACAGGCACTAGACTTTATTTGGGCACAATATTAGCCGAACTCCCCGATTCAGTCGCTTGCGGTGCTATTTATGACTTAACATTATTGATAAATATCGCTGACTGAATCGGGACGTTGCAGTAAATACAAATATTTTAATTCTACATTTAAATTAGGGTATATCCGCGTTCCGCAACAAATATAATAATTTAATAAACATAGGTCATTGACCAACAGATCAACATTTCATGATAGTAGGGGAGACTGGGGCAAAACTTGTCAAAATGCATATTTAATTCTTACACGAGCTCTGAGAAAGCTTAAACGTTTTATAATGAGCATATTCTTATAGGAAATTTACTGCTCTACAATATTGCAGAAGACTATTATTGTCCTCTATCTCGAAAGAAATGTGATTTTCGAATCATTTTCTAAAAGTCGATTTTGTGGAGATTCTCAAAATTGCTGGGGTAAATTTTGTCAGTCTTTGGATAATTTGTGACGTTTTACTCTCGCAAACGTTAAAAATATCAAATAGACATATTTTTATAGGAAATTTATTCCTCTACAACTTTGTCGAAGATAATTTTTCTCTAACTTAACGAAAAATGTGCTTTAATTGTGCTAATCAGTATTGATAATAATAATAATAATAATTAATAATATATTTATTCACAAAAAAGGGATGACCCTATTTTTGTGAATAAATATATTATTATTATTATTATAATTATTATTATTATCAATACTGATTAGCTCAATTAAAGCACATTTTTCGTTAAGTTAGAGAAAAATTATCTTCGACAAAGTTGTAGAGGAATAAATTTCCTATAAAAATATGTCTATTTGATATTTTTAACGTTTGCGAGAGTAAAACGTCACAAATTATCCAAAGACTGACAAAATTTACCCCAGCAATTTTGAGAATCTCCACAAAATCGACTTTTAGAAAATGATTCGAAAATCACATTTCTTTCGCTATAGAGGACAATAATAGTCTTCTGCAATATTGTAGAGCAGTAAATTTTGATATTTTCTGTAGCCAAATATTCCAAAAATAGGGCTCAAAATTTCAATATTTTTTTTATTTTACATAATCCTTCCTCGAATTTCTTGAAACTTTGTAAGTTTAAGAAGGTTCATGAAGGCTATCTATAATAAAAAATTTCAAGCCTCAGTCTATTTTATTTTAGAAAATAGTGAATATTGAAATTTTCGTTTTGACAAATTTTGCCCCAGTCTCCCCTAATTCTTCAGTAAGATAATACTAAAATTTGAAAAGTAACTACACACTCTAAAATTTGATTACCTTGCACAATGCCGTTTTTGAGAAAAAAAATGAGTTTGAATTCTGACGGTATCGCAGCGCCACCTGCGATGACTGTTTGAACTTCCATCTGAAAGTGCTCATCGAGACGAAACCAAAAACCTAAAATTTGGCTCAAAATGTTAACTAGAACCGGAGATAGAGGCCGGTCAATTTTCGAACTTTGACCCCTTATAGCTCGGGTCAGGGGTTATGGATCGACTTAAGTATTTTTTGTTTGATAGGTATAATCAGCGGCTACAACATACTAAAATTTTAGTCCGATGCACAAAGGAATTTTGGAATTATTTAACTTAGGAAAAGTGAAAATGTTTCTTTTTAATAATAGCACCTCTAGCGGTGGTTTTATGAACTTGCGATGTTAGAAAGGGAAATGGACCTTCACGAGAGCTTTCCAAAACGCCATCACTTTTTAAATACTGTCAATTAAAACCTTATGGCCATTTTAGGAAAAATTTTTTGGACATGAATATAAGTCTTGAACATTTGAATATAACATTTGAATATAAACAATATAACAATTTGAATATAAGTCGATCAACTTGATTTTTTACAAAAAATGTTTTATTCGCTTTTTGGATACTTCTTAATACCCTCTACCTTCTCTGTGAATATTACACTTGAAAGATAATTATTTTCACAGTTATAGTGATCGCTCTCCTCAAATCGCTCTCCTGTAAAATTTACCTACTGCGAGTTATTCGTTTCTTATTCTGAGCGGTCGATATAGAATAGAATAAGCTGAATGAGTTAGGAGAGGACTAAACAAGCCATTCAATTCAATTTCGCTCCACAATAATATAGTAAAGTTCCTCAAATATAAACGACAACGGTTAAATTCAAAATGTAAAATTTAGGGTTATGTGAATAAAATTTTACGGCAATCTCTTAATTAGAACCAGTTTACTGCTCGAATTCAAAGAGAGAACAGTTATATAATTGTATTTTTTCACCTTGTCACCGTTTTGGAGTTTAAACGGTGAGAGATATCGACTTCCAGTTTTCGATGACCCCCAATAAAAAAAAACAATATCTCTGGACGTTTTTCCCCGCTCCCCAACCCACCCCCTCTATACCAACCAAATCCATGTTTGTTTTTTTGGTTTTTCTCAAAATTGCCCCAAGCTTTTTCAATGATTTTCGGATATGTTTTAGAGGTAGTCTAGGCGAACATTTAGCTCAATTATACCTATGACCGGAAAGTTCGCCATTTTGAATTACCGAAGGTCAAAGATCAACCACTTTGGAGGGCCCATTTTTCAACCGATTTGCTTAAATTTGGATTTTTTGGAAAGGTATTGAAATTTTGAACGGGATCTGCATTGGTCTTCATTGGTGATGAATCTTTTAAGTACCGCCTTTTTTTATTTGCAAATTTTTTTTTGTGATTTACGAATCAATTTGATCTCTAAAAGCTCAGTAAGCACCAAAAGATCATGCGAGAAACTAATTCATGATGAGATCTATCTCGTGAGTTCGAGCATTCCGCGGGACGGTTTGCGATCTCTTTCTCTCCTGTTTTCTCAAAATTATCGTCTGATGTTAACTTTCTTAACAAACTAATTAACACCAAACCTACCGACTGTTTTTGGTCGTTTTTCGGTCAAATGACAAACCGCTGTAAGGTAAGATATTCAAAAAGTTTGTTTTGGAAAAGAGCAAAAAAATTAAAATTTAAACACTGAAAAATATATTACATGCATTTTTTTTAAGAAATTCATAAAGTTTGATAGTGACATTGTACCGTTTAAATATGTGTTAATTTTAAACCGGTCAATTTGACCGGGTCTTGGTAGGTTTAGTGTTAATCAATAAATTATAATGATGAGTTTTTTTTTTCACAATTTAGAGTAAATGCATTTCACACGAATTCTATTACGTTTTTGAAAATATTGCTCACATTTGAGGAGGTCATCTATAAATCGCAAAGTAGATATTTGAGCAACTTGATTGTACTCAGTTAGATTCTCATTTTAAAAAAAAATAATAAACAATCTCCCATGAGCTTAAATTTTATAATTAGTTTTTTTTTTATCTTAATTAATTGAGCTTAGTCTTTTGAGCGAATTTGCAAATTTTCCGTCATCATTACCTTTCAATATTTGTCGGTTTACTATTTATTTAAATGGGCTCATAAATCAATTTTAGATTGGTTGATTTTTTAACTTCTTCAAGGGGATGGCAAAACGTGTTAGCTTCGCGAAATGCCCTGATTTGTAGTTTAGATGCTGTACTTTCAAAGAAGTTTTACATCATTTTACCTATGTTAATAAAGTTCTTAAGCGCTCTATCTCGTGAAAAAACGCATCGTATTCGAAAATTCGAACATTTTGTAATTATAAGTGTTGTTATTTTTTTAATTAAATATTTGCCGCTTTAAACTGATTTGTAAATCTTTGAAAAGATTGCCCACAATATCTAAAAAAAATGAATCAAATTGAATTTTGGATAAAAATTATTTAGTAGTTTATTAATACGTTTATAACCGTTTGGGGACAGTTAAGTTTTATCCCAGAATTAAAATTAAAAAAAAAATGTACATATAGTCTAGCAGAAACTTCAAATAATTTTTCTCCGGAAATGGTATTATATATTGTAATTTTTGTCATATTGCAAATGGTTTATATTTACTTAAAATCTCTTATACAAAGACATGACTTCTTAGATGTATAGCGATCATCTCAATTAAGATGTATTCTCTGACTTTTCTCGAACTTAGGAGATTGGTCTTTTCTCCTTCCAATTTATTCGGGAATCATCCTGATTAATTTATTGCAATATGTGTGAAATTTTGTGTGCTGCTCAGATTGCTCAACACCAAATTTTCGCCATCCGAAGCTCATTGTTATTTTAGTCCCCAAAACGTGTATACAATAAGTGGCACATACGTCTCCTGCTGTCGTGCTTTTTTTTTGTTGTGAAGTGAGAGTATACGTTCTCTTCGAAAGCTTCTTAAAGCTTCTTCATGGGACCAGTAGCGAAGATCTGAATCTTAGCGATGGGTCCCATCTGATCATCCCTCGTTCATCTGATCATGCCAATAAGGGAGATTCCATTAAAGGAGCACCGTTCAGTTAACGAGAAAATAAGGAATTTCCCTCAATTGCCAATATCAGTAGAATCTGTTACAAGAACGGATAATGCCCTAGACATACTTACGACTTAAGCCGAGAGACGACTTAGTGGAAAATGATAGAAATGTAATTTGACGATTATTTCTAATAAAATTACGCTAAGCCGTCCCTCGGCTAATCCTCAGGTCTGTCGAGGCCCTAAGGGCCACTTCTCTTCAATTTCGTTTCACAACAATTTCGTTGTACAACAGTTGTAGATTCGTAGACAACGTTATAGATTCGTTGTACAACAATCTTTACCAATATCTTATATTTGAGAGTCAATCTAAGTAAATTTTCTCGGTAAAAATCAAAATAAATTGTGATAAATTTAAAATACTTAAAACTTAAATAATTGAAATAACATTTTTTTCATTAAAATAAATTGTTATAGATTTATATATAAATATTATATGGAGATGAAAAGAATTATATTTTTCCGTGACTATTGACATGAAAGTATTCTCAATCAAAAGAAAAGAAGTTAAGCAATTATTTCAAAATAAAGAAAATATTGTGTGGTTACACTGCATCACAAACTATTTCATTCTACCTCTTTTTTTTATTACATTGCAAGCTATTTCCTATCATGAAAGTAAAATTACCAAGCATAAGTCTTTCCTGTGTTTGTGCAGTGCGAGAGACAGTTGTGTGCAATAATTATGTAAATTCGTTTTTATCGGTAAATAACAAGAGAGTATGAAATGTAGTTTATGTGGAAGAAGATGAAGTTGATGTATGGTGGAGTAAGAGAGACGGAAATGCAAACATAAACATAAACACGAGCCAGACTCCCTTGTTATAATTAGCTGGCGGCAGTGGAGACTAATTATGATAATTAGGATCTTATAATTTTAAATTGAGTAAAAGAACAAAAAATGACTGAAGGAAAATGGAATGAAATGATTTCATGAAAAATTAGTTCACTCACATATACTGGTATTATGGAATGTGTGCATAGAGGGTTTTGCGCAATATTACGCATTTTTAATAATCATAATTCCGCGCTGTACACACTCTTGGGCATCTTCTAAGCATAAATGTTTGTTGTAACACATCAAGAACATTCTTGGCGGATTCACTGCGGTGTGCAGCTCTTTTTTTTTGCATCACAATGTGTGATAGTTCGGTATTGTAAGCTTACTTCATTATGTACTTCCCTCCCTTTTTTACGTTTAATGATAAAAAGCAAGTGGTTAACATTAAACTTATTCAGAGTAGAAAGCACAGGTATTAAAATACACTGGAAATGTATAAAATTCATTTAATGTTATTAACTTAAGGGTTTATTTGTAAAGTAGTTTAAAAGTTAACATTAAAGCATTAGGGTAACCTGGGGAAAAACTGACAAGTTTAAAATCTTAAATAGTGATATCTTCCAAGGTAAAGAGGTCTAGGTTTCAAATTTTCTCAATAGACACCTTCTTAAATATCTAAAGTTTCAAAAGATCATAAAGAATATTAAAACAATTTTATCATTATTATTAGAACATTTTGGTAAGGAGAAGCGAGACTACATAACATTGAGTTGGGACTGCATTGAAAAAGCAAATTTTTACGTATAAGGAAAGCTATATGGTTAAACGTAATATTATTCAAATTTATTAATCGTATCGAGACATTGTATTACAAGATAATCATTTTTACAATGTGAATTCTCGTATTGGAAGAGTCTGCTAAGTCCGTTGTAAACCGCCCAGGAGCGCCTTCCCATAATGTGAATGTTTCTTTCATGCTCCTGGAGTTGTTGGACGAAGGCGATGCATTATATTATGTTATTATTACGTGAGGAAACTGTCTAAGTCAGACATTCAGGTCTTTGCACCGGACGAGACTCAAACTCACAACAACTGTGAGTCAAGCCGGTGATCGGTTCGTTTAAGAATCAACGGTCTTGCTTATTGCGCCACTGAGATCCCCATTATTTAAATAAGCAATACAAGTGCATCTAAATTATTCTATGGCCAGGTCCAGCTTCCTTTAGAAATATACCTAAAAATAACGTTTTCAATGTAGGGTAAATGTCCTAATTCAAAACCATTTCCATACGCTTTAACTTTGACAGAAAATTCAACACATTAAGTTCAATTATTTTTTGAAGACAATTACATAAATTTGCTTCTAGACTCTTCTAGAATGTTACTGTTTAGTGAAAATTCTTTAAATATATTTTGAAAACTTCTTAAATACAAGAAAAATGCACAAGTGTAAAATGTTGCTATTGGAAACAATTTAATCCATTTTTTCTAACTGGAAACAAATTTCCAATTGGGAAATTTTCTAATTGCAGACAAATCGTGTAAGTGAAACCGCGACGAAAAGCTTCTAAAACCTTGCTGATTTGCTCTTGAGTGCAGGACTTGTTCTTATTCCTGGTCTTTTCTCATTTTCCATCTAAAACAATATGAAAATAATTCAAAAAATCATATTTCCGGGGTTTCCTATTGAAGCATTTGCAGACACTTCAGAAAAACCCTTTTTGTTCACGAAAAAGGTAATTATTTCAGTTGAAAATTTCACGTACCGTTAACAATAAAAATTAACACTTAATTTAACTAAAATTAGCCAGAAATATGACATAAATGTTGAGCAAGACGAATAAACAACAGTCACTTTATTGTGTTTTTCATTAGAAAACATGGTTGATTGATTAAAAATTCGATGGTGAAAAGGTACACTTTTAATTTTTCTGTGAAATTACCAAATTAAATTTGTGAATATGAATGGATTTTCGCTTTAATTGGAGCAAAATTAACTAAATAATGAAATTGAGGTATAGAAAATATATCATACTTAAATTATCATACTGTATTTATCATGAAAACAATGATGTTTCCATTTGGAGTAGCGAAAAGTTTCCATTTGGAACAGGTTTTGAATTAGCTAAATTTACCCTAGCCCAACCTCTCCATATTACATAATAATTAAAATTCACAAATAAATTCAATATTTAAGTTTGTACAGTTTCTTAAAATTCTACGACAAATATTGACAGGACTGACAGGCATGGGGTAACTTGTGACATTTTGAATTATTTTTTTTATTGTAAATTCTAGTAAATTAAAGATATATCCAATTTGATTTTTTTTAAGTTTATTTTTCTACAATTGTGTCAGAGACTTTTTTCTATCTAAACTAGAAATATGTTTTTCATATAATATTACTATACTGTGAATAGTGTACTCGTCTAATATTCTGTGAAGAGTCTATTCGTTGTTTTCGAAAAGGCTTAATAGACAAAATGGAGACAAGTAGGGTAGTTTCATTACCAGTGAAGATATTTGTCATATTTTATCTCACTCCTATTGGCACGTTTGCCCCCTTTTAGTCCGTGTAGGGTAAGTGTGCCAAATTTCGGCCAGCTTGCAATTTCGGCCCCCTTTTTTGTTCCTCGAATTTCCCTGAACTTTTAGATTTTACGTACTCTAGAGATTATACAATGCAAAAGAATAACAAAAAATGTAGCTTCGACAAACGAGATGACGTGAAAAAGATATTGGAAGAATTCCCGAAGAACAAGGAACTATGAGAATGAAGGTGTCCGAAATAGGTTACCAAAGCTATGTCTATATTTTTATTCATTTTAAAATGTATTTTAAGAATGATTTTAGAGTAAATAAAGACGATAAACTTTTTACAAGGTTCTAAGCAACACTCTTTAAGAAGAAAAATAAAAAAAAATCCATTTGTATTTAAAATTATTACATTTCAAACTTGAGACTTTGACGCTTGTTGCATGCAACTATGTCGAAATTTGGCATACTTACCCTAATTCATTATCGATAAAAGATTTTCTAAAGAGAAAACTGAAAAAAATCCTTATACGGAAAACTGATTCGTGCTTTATAGGTTCAAGTTACTCTGGAAAAATTCACTCATTCATTAATTTTGGAACATAACAAAAAGATTCTTTAGGAACATTCTTTAGGAATACAAAAACATTCTTTAGGAAAATTTATGTTTCCTAAAGAGAAAATTATTTTAAAAAGGGGACTTAAATTTTAATATTTTTTTTTAGTTTCCATATTCATTGTTTGGATCACCGGCTGTAACTTCAAACGTGGATTATGGAGGCTATCTATAGTCAAAATTTAAAGTTTGGCTGTCTTTTGCTTTTGAAGATATCGAATTTTGAAGTTTTCGATTTGTCTCATATTACCCCGTTTCTTTTATTTTATTTAAATACTGGTACTAATAGTGATCATTGTGAAGTCGGTCGGCAGTCGGAAAATAGGACATTGAATAAATTAATTGAATTGAATTCAATATTATCATTTAAAAACATATTTATAATCCTCTTAAATTAATTATTTATTTAATTACACGGTAAATTTACTTATTATTTATATGACTAACCGTATAAGATAAAAGAAATGGTGTAATTTAACATGTCTGGTAGAGAGCCCTTTAAATGCGACTCATCGAATGGAGTGTGTTCTTAAGACATTGCTAGAAGGCACGTACACCTGTAGATTCTCCTCTTGTTGTGGTTTTTCACCTCTTTCTTTTCCTTTCATCCCATGAATCTTGGGTGTGTTGTGCTTTTTTTCACTCCCTGATTTTACATACATATCTACCTATATAGCAAAAATAAATAGAGCCAATGCCAAAGCGAGATGTATATGTAAAGAATGGAAGAGGCAGAAAAAGTGCATCATCGTGCATATGAGTGTTGGATATTACTGTAATAATTAATCACAATTCCGGATCGGCGTCTCGTGCCGCCAATTTCTGGTTCGTCGCGTATTTTGTCTCGTGAATGGGTGAGAAAAGTGCATGTGTGCAAAGATTGTTGCGCACTAAAGAACTCTCTAAATGCAATAAAATAGAGATGGTTAGAACGCAAAATGTCTTGGGATTTCGTTTTTCTTTATTCTGCCTATCAGCAATAGAATTAAATAATAGGATTCTTTTTCTTTTACAAAAATTCAATTGTAACTTTTCGACTTTAGGGTAAGTGTGCCAAATTTCGGCATAGTTGCATGCAAGCGCCAAAGTCTCAAGTTTGAAATGTAATATTTTTAAAACAAATTGATTTTTTTTATTCCTTCTTGTTAAGGAGTGTTGCTTGGATCCTTCTAGACAGTTTACCGTTTTTATTTGCTCTAAAATCATTATTAATACATTTTAGAATGAAAAAAAATGTAGACATGACTTTGGTGCCCTATTTCGGCCACCTTCATTCTCATAGTACCTTGCCCTTCCGGAATTCTTCCAATGTCTTTTTCACGTCATCTCGTTTGTCGAAGCGACATTTTTTGTTATTAATTTGCATTGTATAATCTCTAGAGTACGTAAAATCTAAAAGTTCGGGGAAATTCGAGGAACAAAAAAGGTGGCCGGAATTGCAATCTGGCCGAAATTTGGCACACTTACCCTAATACTTTACAGCCGTGTATAAATATAAATTTTCAAACTCCCACATAACACACGTATTTGCATAATTCGAATGCAAAAGATATCAATAGATTAGTACTTTATTGTAGATCAAATTCTTATCGTGAGAGATCTCGAAGTAAATATATTTGTAAATTTAAATAGAAGCCATTTGATTGACATAACAAAATAATTAATAATAAAATTTGTAAAATATTTTTGCACAAGATTTTAAATTCACTAACTGAAAATGTATATGAAAATGCAAAGTATTTAGATTTAAATGTCTTCTAAATTGTTACTAAAGATTAGGTAAATTTTTTATTAACACTAAATCTACCAAGCGTTTTTGGTCGTTTTTCTGTCAGATCACAACCCGCGTTAGGATAGGATACTCAACAAATTTGTCTTGGAAAAGAGCAAAAAATTAAAATTTAAACACTGAAAAATATATTACATGCTTATTTTAAGAAATTCATAAAGTTTGATAGTGACATTTTACCGTTTAAATATGTGTTAATTTTAAACCGGTCAATTTGACCGGGTCTTGGTAAGTTTAGTGTTAAAAAGGTGATACATTTGCGTTTTCATTAGTTTAAAGTGATTCAAATCGCTAGTTTTAACTTACATGCAACCACTAGAGTTAATCTCGCAAGCTTAAAAATCAGAAAGTTGAGTTTTATTACTGCTCGAACGCTAAGAGAGATCAGTATATATAAACTGTCTCTTTTTTTTTAACTTGTCACCGACCTGGAGCTTAAACGGTAAGGGATATCAGCTTCGAGTGTTAGGTGACCCCTCCCCACAAAACAGGGATGGCAAAGCGTCCGAGGTTTTCCAAGCTGCTCAAACTCCAGAATCATAAACCATTTTGAAGTTTCAAATTGTTCAAGAACGCAGGTAGGGGAAAGCGCGCTACCTTCGGACGATTTATGCTCCGCACAAATCACTTTTTTTTTCAATGTGTTATAAATGAATTTTGGCCATTATAATTTTATATCTTAATAGCTGGTCCAATGCCTTAAATTTTCAGAAAAAAAGCTATGAGTGAAATCCTTAAGAAACATAGAGAAAAAATTGAATTGTCCGAAGTTTGAATCGTCCGAAGGTAGCGTGCTTTCCCCTACTTTAAAAATTCATTACAATTTTAATTATGTCCAAATCAGTAAAAAAAATTAGGTCCTTCAGGGTGATTGAACTTTGACCTTGAATAATTTAAGATAGCAATTTTTTCGGCTAAGGGTAAAGTCTATGGACAAATTGTTCAGCTAGCTCCAAAAGCCTCCAAAATATTCAAAAATTAACGAAATCGCCAGGGATAATTTTGAGAAAAAATTGAAGAACTTAATTTTTGACGTATTAAAATACATCATCAATATTAAATTACATATATGAATGAAAGAGAAAGAGGAGAAAACAAAGAAATTAATTTTGAGATAATGACTTTTGAAGAGAGGTCATCGAAGACCGGAAGTCGATAAGACTGATTGAATTTATATGGGTCAAAAGACTGAAGAAACGCGAAAAACAATATTTTCAAAATGAATCTATTACCGATACTTTACCGATTCAGTCGGGTTTGGAATTTCATAGCCTTTTGAAAAAAATCCAAACTTAAACAAACCGGTAGAAAAATAGATCTCCGGGTAATTGAAAGTGGCGATTTTTCCGGTGAAAGATGTCTATAAATTAAATGTTCAGCTAGACTACCTCCAAAATATATTCAGAAATGATGAACGAAATAGCTCGACCCAATTTTTAGATAAGTCAATAAAAAGATGTTTTTGAAGGGAGAGGGTGGTAGAGGTGGGGGTAATTTGAATACATTACTTTGCAGAAGAATGTTGACTTGTTGGTGAGGGGGGGGGTAGTTACTGAAGACCAGAAGTCAATATCTCTTACCGTTTGGAAGCCAGAATGGTGAGAAGTGGAAGGAAATTTTTATTGTGAAAATTGCTATCTCTCGTGGAGTTTGGGCAGTTAAAATAGTGGTGAACCTATTTGAATTTCATGGCAGTAAATGGATAAAGTGGTAGAGTATTATGCAAGTGCCCAGGATTCGAATTCCCTGCGATGATAGCGATTTTTGTAATCTAAATTTCTTGTGTTATGAATTTATTGAAAAAAAATTATTAAATTTTTTTGCGTAGGGGAGACTGGGGCAAAAAGTCACAAAATGGATATTTTATTTTTTTACAAGCTACTCGAGCGCTTCATAAATTTCTATTTAGCGCAGTTTTTTAGGAAATTTACCGCTCTACAACTTTGTGAAAGAAATTTTCCTCTATTTTGTAAGGAAATAGGGTAAGTGTGCCAAATTCCGGTCAGCTTGCAATTTCGGCCACCTTTTTTGTTCCTCGAATTTCCATGAACTTTTAGATTTTACGTACTCTAGAGATTATACAATGCAAAAGAATAACAAAAAATGTAGCTTCGACAAACGAGATGACGTGAAAAAGATATTGTAAGAATTCCCGAAGGGCAAGGTACTATGAGAATGAAGGTGGCCGAAATAGGGCACCAAAGCTCTGTCTATATTTTTATTCATTTTAAAATGTATTAAGAATAATTTTACAGTAAATAAAGACGGTAAATAAAGACGGTTCCAAGCAACATTCCTACAAAAGAAAGAATAAAAAAATCAATTTGTATTTAAAATATTACATTTCAAACTTGAGACTTTGACGCTTGTTGCATGCAACTATGCCGAAATTTGGCACACTTGCCCTACGTTTATCGAGCCAATTTCTAAAAGGTAATTTTATGACTATTCTCAAAAATGCAGGGGCAAATAGTACCAGACATTGGGTATTATCATATTTTGATTCGCTTCATTACAAGCTTTTGTAAATTTGAAAAAAACAGCTAGAGGACATATTTTCATAGAAAATTTATTCATCTACACCTTTGTAAAACACCGTTTTCTCTGCGAGAAAAGTGAGAAAACGAGAAAAGCGCTTTTCAAGCTGTTTTAGACAAAAAAAAACACACACAAAAGACTGCAAATCGTTTGACCAATGCAAACAACAAGCGGCGAGACATGATAATGACGTTTCTCTTCGCCGAGAGACATGAGAAATTGCTTCGCTTTATTGTTACTTTTTGCTCTATACCTTTTGTTACTTTTTACCCCAAGTGACCATTTTTAATAAAAGGATTTCTGGAGAAAAGAACTTTTGTGAAATTCTAAAATATATAGCGGATTCGTATTCAAAATATCCAAATTATTTAGAAAATATTCACCAGTGAATCAATTTTGGAAAATAAGTAGGTAATAATTGTTATCTTCTGCAAGGAAAATATTTCAAAAATAGGGCTAAAAATTTCCATAGGTGAGACCGGGGTACAATTAGCCAGGGGTAGAAGTAGACAGTGGATTTTTCTCGTTTCTTTTAAAATGTACATTGAGCAAAGTATTTTTTAATGAAAGCAGGAACATATCTCCATATTCCCAGAAATATTTATAAGTCTGATCCTCTTATCCTACAATTTTTAGAAGCATTTTTTTTAAAATGGGTATAAAATTGTAGTTTTGATGTTATAGTTTTTGGCCCAGCATTTGGTTTTCTAAGTTGTCAGTCAAAATCTCATTGTTTTACTTTATTTCTGGTTTAATAAAGTTAATTAAGAAATATTTTTCACTTGGACAATAATGATCTACTTTTTTATATATAAGATGATAAACACTGAAACAGCCCTCGGGGCAGATGTAGCCACTTTTCCGTGCCGGGTTAAAACTATTGATGATTTTTCACTAATACATGGATAATTGCTAGATGAAAAAGTACTATTGATATTCCAAGAAATATTGCCATTCGGATGAAAAATTTGTGAAATAGATTTTTTCAGGATATTTTCATCAATTTTGCCGCAATTACAAAAATGTCATGAAAAAGTCTTGTCCTTAGATAAAGTCAAGGATTTTAGAGCTTTGAACTACACGGTTTTATATAGCCAATACCCTAATGCTACTTATGAAATACAAAAATATTAGACAAACCTTATCATTTTTTCACAAATCATGCGCGAAAAAAAAGCTTCATATGCTGGCTAAAAGGACCCCGGTCTCCCCTATTTTTTATTTTCTAAATTCCTTGTTCGAATTCTAAGAAACTTATGACATTGAAGAAGGGCTATGGAGGCTATCTATAGAGAAAAATTTCAGCCGCTATCTTTTTTACCTTGGAAGATATTGAATTTTGAATTTTTCGATTTGCGATTTTTGCCCCAGTCTCCCCTATGCAACAAAGTTTTGAATGTGACCTAGAAAATATCTTTCAATTCAATAAAATATATATGACTCTGTGCATTGCTATATTTGAGACTGCAATTTTAGTAAAAATGTTACTGTTGACCTAGTGTAAAATTTACAACTGTGTTACAATTTTCAAATGTTCAATATTGATTGATCTGTTTTTGTTGCCACTTTATGTGCATTGGGCCTGGGGTATGAAAATAGAAACGGGAAAAGTCAATTTTGATGAGGTCAAGATTAAGTGTAAATTCTTTACATTACATATTCTAATTACATTTTTTTCATGAATAGACTCATTTATTTAAAGTTGTTATTGTTTATTATTTACAAAGATTTTCTGAATATAAATGGAAAATTGCTTCTCAATAGTTTTTCCAGCGATATAAATTCTTATTAATTGTATGGGTGTAAATCTTTACATGATGTGGTTGGCCCGAAAAAGGTGGTTTCTATTCATTATCCTCAATGTTCTCCACATTTTAAAATAGAACAAGTGAATGGGTGTCTGTTGGAATCCCTCATGCCATATGATCAAATTGGTAGAAAATCCATACATATTGAAAATGGGGAATTTAGGTCAGTGATGTGTTTATGTCATTAAGGCGATTCTCTCTATACTACCCAACATTGTGTAAAATGTTCCGGGTCTTCAACAATATTAAAGAGTAAAAGTTGTGGTTGTCTCGTCGACCAGCCAATATCATTTTATATTATAGCCAGAATTATACATCGTAGGAAAAATTTATCTATTTTTGAATACACTTCAACCTCACTTTTTTTTCTAGTTTCCTCTTGTCCCGTCCAAATGTTTGGCCTGTACTAATTTTAGGATATTTTCGGAGGAATCATTCTCAATTGGCACATCAAGGTAGTTTTCCGTATTAATGATTGGAGATGAAATATTGTGATTTTTAATTGGGAATTTCCTATCGATTTGCTATCTTATCAGTGAGTGTTTGAAGTTGTCCTTCAGTCAATTGAGGCAAGTAGAGTCACTGCATTAAATACTGATTAACTACTCAAAGATTTCTATTGACACTGGCGCCGAAATTTCGCCTTCATATTTTCACATGGGCATTCTAATACATTTATCATGCTCCCATTTTTCATTTTGCACCAAGTTTTATCTTTAGGATAAAAATATTGAAGATGATCATTAAGAATATTTTAATTATTTCCTCTCCGGAAGCTCATACGCCCATGCAAAATTTCTGCGTAAAATGAAATAGTATCTCTTTAATAATATTTCCTTGTGAAGAATGTTACTTTCATATTTTTTTTTGTTATACTACCCTTCCTGCGAGATCTCAAAATGTCGCGAAAAGATGAAAAAGGACATTGACATGAAAAATGACAAACTAATTGGTAACAGGGAAGTCGGAATGTGGCATAGAGAGTCAAGAATAGAGTCAAAGATTACCATCAGACACGCTCAGTTGGTGTTCTTTTTTCGCACACTCGCGCCTTTTGAGGGGAGAGGGATTTTTTTTTCGGCATTTTGCAAAAAAAAAGACCACTAAAATAGAAAAGCAATAAATTGACACGCGATCAGCGTCCTTGTGATTCAAAAAAAAAAAAATTACGCTAGTAGGAAGAGTGGGAATCCACCCCCACATTGAGATATAGTAACTTAAGTTAAATTACATGAATGTGATCTGGGAATCTTGCCGGAATCACATGCTTCTCTGTCTGCTGATCATTCTCACCACAGGGAGAAAATCATCATCTTTTCTTATCCAATCACCATGCGCTCTTGTGGGCTTTTTGGCAGACACTGAAACTGTGTCAAATGATCTTCGGTCAGTCACATAAATATTTCCGACGTATGGATTTACGGGTGATTTGTCGACGGCTGCCAGAGATAATGAAAATTCTTACGGCAATCTTCACACGCCCCCGATGTCTCTCACTCCACCCAGTGATAGATGTGTGAAAGACGAGAAAGAACCCACTGTAAGAGATTGTCCATTTCATGCAAATCATTCTTCATCCTCACACATACTCAGTGTTTCTTTCTGTTTGGACCTTTCTAATAAATGCCAAGAAAGCTTGAGGATAGACTGTGAAAAAAAAACACGCAAGATGAGACTAAGCTTGTGAGAATTTTGAAAATTTGATTTTGGATTGAAATATTTCATGAAAATCCATTTTTATAATTTATTCTTATCCGATAATCGTGCTTTCATATAATGTTAAATGTGTTAAAAAAACCTTACACTGAAAGAAATCCGAAAAAGTTTAAATAACATTCCGGAAATGTTAATTTTACCCTGCAGTTTTGATCCGAAATCGGTGTAAATATCACCCTTTTTAGGTGTATTGGGGGTTAAAGTTTCCCTTTTCCATGTTAATTTTACCCTTAAAAAGGTGTAAAATTAACATTAAAAAATGTTAATATATTTTTACACCTAAAAAGTATTAAAGTTATGAAGAAAAAAAGTTAATCGCACCCTCCTATTTTCTCAGTGTATGAATGCCAATACTTTATTAACACAAAGTGTTATGCTTATATTTTTATAGAGAGAAAATTCGCATCGTTTGATGGTTCACTTTGTGCGAACCATGCCCAGATTCCCCTACATTTGAAATGATTTGCGCCTTACATCTTCTCGAATTTATGAAATTATTTTCTATAACAGAAATGCTAAGAAATCTCCATTAATTCGTTAACAAATTTCTTTTGAAAATAGTCCTTGGAATCTTTTAATAAGTGAGCACACAAAGAAATCTTATTAATGTGAATATTAATAACCTTGCTTTTGAAATATACATAAATGAATTTAATTTATGGTTTTGGTGAAATGTTAATTTCTTCACGTTGTAATAATTGATATTATTTCTTCCGAAAGGTAAACGAGTCGGGTAAAGTAATAGTATTTCCGGACAAGGTGGTTTTCGGGATATAATATTGGTATTTTTGGACACATCAAAAACTTATAAATTATAAACTTATTATTTTTAAGTTCTTATAGAAATATTAAGCACTTTAAGTATCAGATAAACATAAAACTTATTTTAAATAAAATAAAAATTTTATTTTATTTAAAGTGTGAAATACGCGTGAATTGTGAGTGTCACATTCCACATTTTGCAAAATCTTCAGTGCGTTCAATTTTGCAGATGTCAACACAAACAGTGCTGAGTTTTTTTTTATTTCAGCTACTTTACAAGTGAAATTTAAACACAATTTATAAGAAAGAGTGAAGTTTGGACCTTCTACTCAAAGTTAAATAAAATCAGGCTCAGTGAAATTTATTTGCATGATAGCCACTTTTGCTTGTCCCGAAATACCCAAGTGAGTGTCCCGAAATATACCATTCTTACTTAAGAAAGATAAATATTTATATCAACATATCAACAAGGGAAAAACCTAATTTAAGAAGTCATTAGGGGAAAGTGCTCTCCCTTTGAACGTTCATGCCCACGAATAATGTGAATTTCTTTTGTTTTTCGCATGAGATTTACACTAAATTATCATGGAATTATCAACAATTGATGATAAGGCAACTAATATTTAATAGAAATGTGTAAGTCTCTTAGGAAAACCAAAAGAAAATTCACATTATACGAAGGCATGAACGTTCGAAGGGAGATTACTTTCCCCTACAGAATTAAGTTTTTTGAAACTTGAAAGTGCTGAAAAGTGTCCCGAAATACCACACGTTACCCTATCTTACATTGTTTAATTTAAATTACACATACAAGATGGGTAAAACTTTATATTTAAAAATTGACATTCTCTTGTAGATAGTTTTCTGTAAATGATGTCTTTACTTGTATCAAACGTTACAATATTGCAGTGAAAATGTTTACAAAAAATTGGAAAAACCAAAAAGCAATAAATTCCGTTATCAATGCGGTAATTTGCAATTTCGTTACTTTTGATCTTAAATATTTACTTTTATAGCAAACATCTGGAGATTTGCTAAAAATATTCCAGATTGTTAACAACCTGAATTAATATATAACAATAATAATAATAATAATTATTATTATTATTATTATTATTATTATTATATTAATCGTAAAGTGTTTGTAATGTTTGTGTTAAAGTATTTGTAAAGTGCATTCAGTGTTTGGAATTTGATCCATCCTTTGCAAAAGGATCAAATTTGGATCAATTTGATCCTTTTATTTTTTATCAGTGAAAGGCTTAAAGCCGAAAGCACAATGATCGTTCTTATGAGTTGCTTTATAAATTATATAAAACTAATTTGTGTAATATGTAAGTTACGAGTTTTAGCATTCCGCAAATGGCGCTTTTAAAATTTATTAAATTTATATTCGATAATAAAGTTCTATGCATTTGGCATAAATTCCACAGTAGGGCATCGGGAATTACGATATTTCCTCTCACTGGGAGAATGTCAGTCCAAAAATACTACATTTTACATTATTGACAGAAATCCGTAATAATCCATGCTATATATATGCCTCACAACTTAAGAAGTTAAAGAAATTGATAGATATTAATTGAATAAAGAATATAAAAATATAGACAGATCTATGATCATCATTTGTTACAGGTTGTATAACCATTTGTTTTTTTTTGTCACGTAAGTCTCTTAGGCCTTATTTCTTCTACTATCGCACTATTCATTTCTATTTGTAGCCTTGTGACATTCTCATGTGTTGAAAAGTTCGTTGTCCTTTAATGTATTTAAAAATTAAACGGTTAAATGGTGACTGGGGATGGTAAAATTTATTTATGGATATCTCCAGATTTTACGTTGCACTTTCAAGGCGACATACAAACAATATCACTTGGCATTTTAAAAACAACCCAAGGCGTTTTATATTCAATTTCATGTTCACGTTCTATCCTGTGAAACCGTTCTCCTGTTTTTATTATCCATCCCAAATTTCGTCGGCGCTCTTTCCCTTCAAATGGATTAAGAGATATAACCATAGAAGGGTATTTTGGTCAAAAAAAAAGGCACAGAAAGAACCGATAGGAGGAGACATAAGAGACACTTAAGAGATAACATTGGTAAAATAATTTAAAATGTAATTTTATTTATGTACTCTTAAATGATGCAAAACACAAGACTAATGCTGCAACCATAAGACATTCTTTAAATTATTACTATATAACTGTATTCTTCACACTCATCCAACTAGAAGGGTGATGTGAAGGAAGTAGAGGAAAAGATGGAAAGAATAAATGGAAGTGGATATGGTCAAAAATACTTAAATTGGCAAATTAAGAGAGTGATTTTAAATTGTATAATTCGACTTGGGTTGTATATCTAATAAATCAGAGCAGGTTTATTCACACTGACACAGGAAGTTTCGCAGAAAATTTGCTCAAGATAATCGTCATGGAATTTTTAACTTTTTGCACCGGATGACTGTTTTATCACCCACCGAGATTACTGTGCAAATTAATTTGTCGCATGAGCTAACTTTTGGAGGTGGAGCTCCTTATTCTCCCTCCAATGATATTCTGGAGTAATTAACAATTGATAAATGAAGGAATATACATACTTTAGGAGAAAAAAAATAGAGTTATGTCTTTGTCGTGTTCTCCAAGTCACTATCTTTTTTTATATTCATTTATATCTATCTTTTAATTACCATTTTTTTCACCTTAATTGTATTTTAATTGTTGTGAGTATGTGTTACTATACCTCAATATTTGAATGTATTTCTCTCCTGGTGTAAGTTCTTTAAGTTGAATTTGCGCCTCTACGCAAAAAAAAATTGAACATAATTAATAAGAGTTTAATTAAATTCACTGGGCATGACCATCATATTGTATATTAAATAAATATTCTTCTAAGCTACACACGAGTCATTCTCTAAGTTGAACATATTCTGTTCGTGCTGTCGGTTCTTGTACTGCTTTTTTTTCACCTCAGCCTTAACTCTTAATGTGATATTATTCGGGCAATCAATTTACAATATACTATACCCCTCGTTATTCCATGATACCCTTTCTGCCTGGATTATTCTCTTGCTCTCTAATCCTTTAATTACCCATTAGGTACATAAAAATCTTTTTACTATATTTATCACAATGTAATATTTTATATTCTAGCATAAGGAGGAATAATATGCTTAAACAATTTTTCAATCTGAAAATGCAATTTATAATTTAAATAATAAATATATATAATATTAAGATAATTTTTTTTCTGTAGTCGTGCTTAATTAAAAAAAATCATATCACACTTCAGATGTTTTGTTTTCACCTCAGTCTGATTGAGGAAAATCGTTTTTCGTTTCACAAATCGCTCCTTGGAAATTACAAGGGGCCAACTCACTTTTTGGCGATTTTGAGGTTTTAATGCACTCAGACAGAGAATTTATTAAAATTTCAGATGATATGAGTCAATAAATTTTGTTATTAGAAAAGTTTTTCAAAATTTTACTCTTTATGATTGCTTGCGCGGTTTTGTTTGAAGTTAAGGGGAACAAAATAGATTTATCGTTCAAATTTTTGTGAAACAAGGGACTAACTCAAGCAAGTTGATCCCGTGTCATTCTAATTTCATGAAAATTTCCACATCATTTAGAATGACAAAGAGCTAACTCATAAAAAAACATATTTTGAAAGGTAAAAATATGTATGTTTCGATGTTTATAATAATGCTCATACAAATAGAAAATAATTAAATTGTTTTTATTAACATACTTAGTTGAGATAATTATTTATACAAAGTTGAATCTTTCATGCTGTCTCCTGAAAAATGGCTCAGATTGAGTTGGCCCCTTGTAATTTCCAAGGAGCGAAATGGACACATGACTTTTTATGTAATTATAATAATAGTAAATTATACATAAATAAGAATACTTTAGACATTTATCATGAAATGCTAAATTTAGGGAAATCGGAGTTAAAAAGTAAATAGGGGAAAGTGCCCATGCTTGATACCATTGGAAGCCTCGTAATGACTAAATTTTTCCTATGTTACTGAATAAACGTGACTCCGCAATATATTTTAAAAACTGGCCACTTTCCCATAGTTTTTAAAATATGGTTGCGATGAGTCACATATATATTGTGAAACATAGAAAATTTAGTCAGTACGAAGCTTCCAATGGTATCAAGTATGGGCACTTTCCCTTATAGGGAAAAGCGCACTATCTTCAGATGACTTAAGATTCGGACAGCTCAATTTTTTTTCTATATTCTTAATGAATTTAATTCATGGATCTTTTCAGAAAATTTGAGGCATTTGTTTAGATATTAAAATATAATATTATAACGAATGAAATTCATTAAAAACATATTGAAAAAAAATTAATTGTTCGAACATTAAAGAACAGTTTTATAATTCTAGGCCAAATTTTGACAAGTACGAGGTAATTTGTGACATTTGCATTCCCTTTTATGGGGACTCTCGTAATTGAAAAGAATTTAGAAAGAAATTATTCTTTCGGTAAAAGATGTCTGATGGATTATTGAAAGCAGATAAGGCGAACTGGGTTACTTAGGCCACGATTTTTTCGACTTTTCCAATTATCGATATTATTTCGGAACATTCAGTAGGGGAGACTGGGGCAAAAAGTCACAAATTGAAAATTTGAAAATTCAATATCTTCCAAGATAAAAGAGATAGAGGCTTATTTTTTTTCCATAGATGGCCTCCATAGACCGTCTTCAATGTCGTGAGTTTCTTAGAATTCGAACAAGGAATTTAGAAAATAAAAAAATATTGAAATTTTTAGGCCTGTTTTTGAAATATTTTCCTTGCAGAAGATAACAAATTATTACCTACTTATTTTCCAAAATTGATGCACTGGTAAATATTTCCTAAATGATTTGGATTCTTTGAATACGAATCCGCTATCTATTTTAGAATTTCACAAGAGTTCTTTTCTCCCCAAATCCTTTTATTAAAAATGACTATTTGGGGTAAAAAGTAACAAAAGCAATGGAGCAAAAAGTAACAAAGACCGAAGCAATTTCTTATGTCTCTCGGCAAGAAGAAACGTCATGTCCATGTATCGCCGCTTTTTGTTTGCATTGGTCAAACGATTTGCAGTCTTTTGTGTGTTTTTTTTTTCTAAAATAGCTTGAAAAGCACTTTTCTCGTTCAGATAGAGAAAACTGTGTTTTAAAAAGGTGTAGAGGAATAAATTTTCTATGAAAATATGTCACCTTAGCTATTTTTTTTTAAATTTACGAAAGCTCGTAATAAAGCAAATCAAATGTGATAACATTCCATACCTGGTACTATTTGCCCCAGCATTTTTGAGAATGGTCACAAAATTACCTTTTAGAAATTGGCTCGATAAATGTATTTCTTTACACAATAGAGGAAAATTTCTTTCACAAAGTTGTAGAACAGTAAATTTCCTATAAGACTGCAATAATTAGAAATGTCTGGGGCGCTCGAGAAACTTGTAAAAAATAAAATATCTGTTTTGTGACTTTGCCCCAGTCTTCCCTTATGCATAAATTTTGTCTGTCAAATTTTATGTCTGTATTAATTGTATTATATTTTATATCTGCATACTTTCTCGAATAACCTCCAATATATTATTTTAAAACATTAAGTGTGTTAAGAGGTCCACGTAGGATATCTGTAGTAAAAATTAAAGCCCCGATCTTTTTTTTAAACTCGGAAGCTGAATTTTAAATTTCACATCAAATCGTATTTTGCCCAAGGTTTCCTTATTTAAAAAATAAATATTGAGATTGTATTTGTTTTAATTTAGAATTCATTTATACAATTTCGTTGTTGTAATTACAAAAATTTATTGTAAAAAAGTGTAATCTATTTGTTTCTTTCAATTTTTGTGTAAAGTTTATATCTAGTACATCCTTTAAGGATTAAAAAATAAATTGTTCACACGACTTACACAATTTCTTATAAATATAGGGGTAAGTGTGCCAAATTTCGGCATAGTTGCATGCAAGCGCCAAAGTCTCAGGTTTGAAATGTAATATTTTTAATATAAATTGATCTTTTTTATTCCTTCTTGTTAAGGAGTGTTGCTTGGAACCTTCTAGACAGTTTACCGTCTTTATTTGCTCTAAAATGATTCTTAATACATTTTAAAATGAACAAAAATGTAGACATAGCTTTGGTGGCCTATTTCGGCCACCTTCATTCTCATAGTACCTTGCCCTTCAGGAATTCTTCCAATGCCTTTTTCAAATCATCTTCCTCGTCGAAGCGATATTTTTGTTATTTTTTGCATTGTATAATCTCTAGAGTATGTAAAAACTAAAAATTCATGGAAATTTGAGGAACATAAAAGGTGGACGGAATTGCAAGTTGGCCGGAATTTGGCACACTTACCCTACGTTATATAATTACGGCATTTTGTGTAAATTTAAACAATATTTCTTTGTATGTTTTATAAATTGCACGAACGTTTAAGTGTCAACAATTTTTTTTTATGTAAATTTATAACGAAAATCATGAAAAAATATTATAACAGTCTGCTACTGTGTATGTGTAGAACAATTGAAAAATTACATTCTATTGCTCACCTTCAGATTCTATTTCTTCTTCAGCTTCTTTCATCTTGAATCTTGAGTATAGAATCTTGCTTATTTATCTTTAATTGAATTTATATGTTGGAAAACAAACACTTCTAATGCTTTATTTATGGCAATATCGTGCCGTGTATCTTCTAATCTCATTTGGCACTTCCAATGACTTCTCATGTCTTCCGCTTGTTTTTTTTTTTAAGATAAAAATACAAGTGATACGTAAAATTTCTCTAACATCACTCCTGCGTTTGGGAGGGAAAGTGGGCCAAATGTAAATGTATGAGTGACTTTTCCACGGATCATTTATACATGCAGATATTTGAAAATGAAATGGATGAAAACCATTGAGGAAAATGAACAAATTATCACAAGCGGGCATAATTTTCCACACAGAGGGACAACATTGTGTGTGAGAAAACTGAAATTTTCTGAAATAACCATTAAAAAAAAAACTGAGGAGGAATAGTTAGTGGGAGAAAGACAAGCGGAAATATTTTGAATTCTATCACTGTGATTGCACAAAAGTGTGTTTCAGATATTCTATTTTCTCATCGGGAATGAGGGCTTTTCCGTTCAAAAATTTTGGTGATAAATTTACACCGACTGAATGCAGGGTGACCTCAATTACTAAGAGACATTCCTGTTTCTCATCCGTTTTTCTTAAGCTATCATGGCTAAAATCTATACAACTTAATGTAATTAGTACAATACTTCTAAATTCTTTATTTCAAAAGTTTTTAGTTATTCTTTAGCATGTCACTTTTACTGATTCTTTTAAGTGATTTATCTAAAAGTCTTGGCAGTTGCGAGCACTACAAGGTGACACGTAAATAAGTCGAACTAGACACATCACTTTTTTGATTTTCGACTCGAATTATTAGAATATGATGTAAATTAAGACGATGGAAAGGTGAAGACGGCGATGCACAATGGTATTCTGATATATAAATAATTTATTTATAAACTAATAATTTCCGTAACGTGTTCGAGTATCTGTACGTTGACTCTAATATAACTATTTCAAAATTCTTAAGCTTAATCATTTCGGAAATACAATGAAACTTCTAATATTTCTGACCTTAAAAAAGTTATAACTGTGACTAGATACTGTGATTCTATCTAAGCGATGTTAACAGCTTTGGAGAAAACGAGGAATTTCGCAGAATATTTTAACTTTCTAAAGCATTTAAAAAGGAAAAATATTCTACTGCTTCCTTGGTAATGAATCGATAAGCAATTTTTGTCCGAAAATTAATTATATTACTCTTCAGATGCTCTTTAGACTATTTTCGAGTGATTCATATATCAGTTCAAATCTGCAGAAGAACTAGTAAATAATGAAAGACGTTAAAGTACTTTTAAGGTAGGGTATGTGTGCCAAATTCCGGCCAGCTTGCAATTTCGGCCACCTTTTTTATTCCTCGAATTTCCATGAATTTTTAGTTTTTACATACTCTAGAGATTATACAATGCAAAAGAATAACAAAAAACGTAGCTTCGACAAACGAGATGACGTGAAAAAGGCATTGGAAGAATTCCCGAAGGGCAAGGAACTATGAGAATGAAGGTGGTCGAAATAGGGCACCAAAGCTATGTCTACATTTTTGTTCATTTTAAAATGTATTAAGAATGATTTTAGAGTAAATAAGGACGATAAACTGTCTACAAGGTTCTAAGCAACACACCTTAAGTAGATGGAATAAAAAAATTAATTTGTACTAAAGATGTTGCATTTAAAACTTGAGACTTTGGCGCTTGCATGCAACTATGCCGAAATTTGGCACACTTATCCTATAGCATATAAATTACGAATTCTTGCATTTCGCAAAAGATGAGATGCATTGCCATTTTCGTTTCATCAACAAGTCAGCAAATTTGATAAGTATCATTTGTTTAGTAAAAAAAATCCATTGTCGTGGGTAGAAAAATTTGGTTAAGTTATAATTTATTAAGTTTTTCTTTGGCAGTTAAATTTTCCTACTTCCCAATTTTCATTTATACTGACCATTTTTACCAAAATAACTGCCTAATCTTCTACAACCCATTTGAAGCTTCTATATATAACCAAATCTTCTCAAATTCGATTACTTTTGAACCAATTTCGTTGATGTCTCTTGCAATATTTTAAAGGAAAATTATTATTAATTTAATGAAGTATCTCAGCGGATTGTTTCATTTGCTAAATTTCCTTAATTTTTTTTGGAAAAAATATCATCTTTTAAGGGAAATGATACATCAGCTATAACTTCAATAAAATCTCTTAAGTTTCTAATCAAAATTAAATTACGAGTAAGATTGCAGCAAGAAGGTCAAACTGAAGTAATACCGGCTTCTATAAAAAGTTCTTAAGTGTAAATGTTTAACAAACTGTATGCTTAAGATAACTTTTCCAGAAATTCTAAATGACTTGGTCATTCCTGGAATTTCTTATTCAGTATATAAAATCCATAGAACTATATGTGTAGTGAGTATTTTTAGTATAAAAAAAAACCCTATAAAATCTGACAAAGGCTTTTGGCGCCAATTTACCAATATTTACTGATTATTTAAACCGATTTGCCATTTTTCCAATTAAATTCTCACGTGATTGGCAAAAACCTGTACAATCATTCTATACATGATATCAAAAGTTTTTAATCGGCATTTGAATGACTTTCCCATATATTTCGTCATTAAATTGAATGACAAATGCATGTGTATATGTAAAGAGGCTCTCTGGAGCCCCATAAGATTACGTCTTGACGCCATAAGATAAAAGTGATTCACATTTTTTGACAGCAGAAAGAAGGCATATATGTTAAGAAAACGTGCAAAAAATAATCGTTTTTTTTTTAATAAATATTGCCACAAACTATAATATTAATGGCAATCGTCAAACACACATGTCAATTTGTTTAGTTTGCACAAATAAGGAAATATGCGTGTGACTTTATGAAAGAGTTGTGACATTATTTTTATCATTTCATGGTCTGGGCCTAGGTTAAAGATTCGCCTTATCTTTTTTTGCTCTCTGTGTAATTTTCGCGGTTAAACATCGGGCAGCAACATTGTGGTTTAAGTTTTCACTATCAAGGAACTACTCAATGCGTGTGTACTTTCCGTTGATTCTGTGATCAATGAGACTTCCTTCTTAATCTTGGGAATTTCTAACTCTTATCTCTCTTCATAGAAAATGCCTCTCTTATTGCTCATTCTTTTTTCTCAGGCACAGAAAAAAATAGAGTTGGGTGGAATGGTTCCATCTTTTGTGATTCTTTCTTACCCTTTCTAAATGAAAGGGCTGTTATTATGTTATAAAATTAATAATTTGTTCACAGATATAATTAATTTCATTCACTCAAAATAGCGTAATTGCAATCTCTTATTAGTTTTTTAAGGCAAAAAACAAACGAGCAGTAAAAAATTCAAAATGGGCAGTAAAAAATTAAAAATGAGCAGTAAAATATCTGATTATGGTCAGTAAAAAACTTAAATCTTTACAAAAATGGGTCTATTTTATATATTTAACATTTAAAATAGTTCCATATAGAGTGAAAAGCCCTTTATTTTCCCTTTGCCAAAATTTGGACGATAATATCACTGTTTCAAAATTTTTTGTTACTGATCAATTTTAACTTTTTACTGCTCATTTATTCAATGCCGTTTTTTAATGATATAATAATTGAATATCTGAAACTAGATAAAGTCTTAAAAAAATTTGATTTAAAATCTGAGAACAAACTCAAATTTTACATTGTAGGTTTGGCTTAGTTCCCGAAGAACTCAAAATTCTAAATAACAACCAATTTCAGTGTTTTTGTTCTTAATATAATGAATTATTATTTATTCTTAATATTATGTGAGATTCTTAACAATCTCACCTATTTTGTCCTATACATGTCATAGTTTTCGACGTTTTCGAAAAAAAATCTTGCCTTTTATAAGTAATTAGAGAAGTTAAGCCATATGCCTTAACTTAAGGTCAAAGCCGTTATTAGGTTTTAGGTAGGCTCATGGGACAGCTTCATAATTAACTATTCTACTAAAATACCTAATTGATAAAGTCAAAAAACTGTTAAACACCACTAAAATTCGTGAAAGTGAGGTTTTTCACAAACAATATTTGTAACATGATCACTTGACGAGCATTGTTTGTTCTTTTATAAACATTTGTTGTAAATGTTCGTAAGCACACAGAAAATGTTTTTTTTTTTAATTCTCTGCCAGACAAACAAAAATAGACGAACAAATGTATTTCTAAAAGAACAAACAATGCTTGTTAAGTGATCGTATTACGAATAATGTTTATGAAAAAAAAGTACAAATTTTTACGAACATTTTTGTAAGTCATACGATTTACGAGCATTTCTTATGTTCCCAGTAGGAATTTACAAACATTTACGAAATATTTTATTTCTATGTAGTGAACTTAAAACAACAAAATTTATGCCCAATGCACACTAACTTTTGTTTTGTAAACATGTTTTTGACATTTCAATGAGAGTGAGTGAGATCTAGATCTAGTCATCTCGCTCACTCTCATAGAAAATTTTGAAAACATGTTTACAAACAAAAGTTATTGTGCGCTGGGCATAATGCTCTTTGATAATATTGGCAATTTTAATTTCAGAATGTCATTATTATACTAACAACAAAAAAGTTCCAAAAGAAAATATTCATCTTTTATCATTCAGATGAGTTTTAACACTTCAAAAGATCTTTTCTTTGCATAAAGTTATCACAATTATTAAGCAATTAATGTGACAGTTATGACACAAATCTTATGGCCTTTAATTTATAAACATTTTTGTAGTAAATCATTTTGGAAGGAACCTCAACTTTTTTTCCTCAAAATTCCTCACATTATTTTAAGAATTTTGCCATGCAAATGAAATCTCATTTTTTTCATCACATTTCTGTAAAATTTTCAAGAATTCTTATTTTTTTTTATTAACTTTTAACTAGAATGGAACTGACATGATATAGGGTAAGGGCTCATAATTTTGACCAGTCTGCTTATAAGCATCAATGTTTCAAGTTTGAAGTGCGATATTTTCAATAATAATTGATTTTTTTGTTACTCTCTCTTCAAAAGGGTTGCTTAGAAACTTGGCAAGCTATTTATCGTCTTATTTTTACTAAAATTAGCTTTAATACGTTTAAAAATGAATTGATATGTAGAGCTGAATTTGACTCTTATTTTGGACAACTTGGTTATTAATTTTTACAACTTGTCTGTAAATTTGGACAGATAATCCGCCTCAACAGGATGCCCATTGTTCTTCATTTCATGAACCAATCTTACCAAGTCCTCTTCCTGTTCATGTAAGGGAAACGAAGAATGTCACAAGAAGCCCAGAAACTTTCCATATCATTCATTAAAGTGAGTTGACTTCGATACTCCAAGTAGGCGCGGATTCGCTCGTTCCCTGGTCTTTCCGGGAGCCTTTTAAAGCATATCTCGCTACATCTCGTTCGTAGAGATGACGGTCCTTTGTTTCTCCAGGAATTTGTCCAACCTAGTCATCACAAAAGCTAAAACTTCACGAAATTTCGTGAGAAAAACACCTATCCAAAATAAGGAGTATCACCTCACTGGTGAATGTCTTAAAAAATTTCCCATTTTTCACACGAAAAATTTAATTCACAAGGCAAATCTCACTTCAGGTCAAATGTACAAATTACTACTAACGTGAATCAACACAATATTCAATGAATATTCAATAATGTCACTCAAAAAAAGCGAAGAAACATTGTTAGTACTTCACCACAGCTAAATAAGACTAAAGTAAGCCACGAAGTTCTGTCATATTTCTCGTAAGCAATTGCTCACACTGAATTTTCAACAAAGCAATTTCAACTCAAATCATATTCAAAATTTAAGGTATATGTTGTTAAAATCTTCCAAAAAGAACAAATATTTAGAGAGAATTCATTATTCATCAAATATTGGATTAAAAATCCATAATTTTAATCAATTTATTTTTAGTGTTCAATTTTATCCTCAAAGTGTCCAAAATAAGAAACTGGACAAAATTATGAGCCTTTCCCCTATTGGGTCTTTCTTTTATTTTTTTTTTTATTTTTGTTTTATAGAAAAGCCTAAAAATCCACTTTACAATTAATACCTGAGTGGTCCTATATCCCTTTTTAGCAATTTTAATATATGGGAATGTTAAGGAACTGCTGATTAACGTCAAGAAATCTAAAAATATCGTTCTAATCAGATTTGCTAATCATTTGTTAATTATACAGTTTTTTGGCACCTCCACACAAAAGTTCATTAAACTTTTGATGATGGCTAATTTGGTGAAAAATTAAGAACAACATAACAGCGCGTGAAGTACCTGAAAAGTCTTTGATAGGCTGAGTATTTCTTCTATATGTTCTACATTCTCTTATGTTGATGGTATTAACTCTAAATAATAGTAATCCAGCCGCATATTTATGAGGTTTTCAATTCCAACAACTCCAAAAAAAACACACACACGAAGAATTCTACAAGATTTTTTTTGAGTTCAAAAAAATTATTACACATTTTGAAAATGTGAATGAAGACGGTGTTAAACAATGAATAATATCTCGGGAAAAGATCTAAACTTAAATTATCAAATTTACAATATATCTACTATCTGATGCATAAAAGTGAATTTTTTATGTAATTAAATTTGTGGTATTATTATAGGATATGATTTAACAAACTAGTAGGGAATTACACGTTTAGAGAATTAACCTCTTTATGGCTATGTCTAATTGAAATACTCCTCAAATAAAATCACCACACTAAAATTGCTTCTATTTTAACAAACGGGGTCAGAGAACTCTGACACGCGGTTGATTTCTTACCTTGAAAATATTTCCCAATATTATATTAAATGTAATTTAAAGTTAATATTGATGGTGAATGATTAGAATTTTGACAAAGACACTGATGGAGCACAAATGGAAGAATTTATTCGCATAATGTGTCTGTGTTGGGGAATCATAATGTATTCATTGGAGTCTTTAGCGGCTAACAACGAAATTTTCAACTTTTCTGAGTCAAGGCCGTACATTTCTGCTGGTTTAGCATATAAAGTGCTTCTTAGCACGAAATAGCTCTTCCGGCATCCAAATTTATCAAAATCATTTTGATTATGGTTTTTATTCTCGTGTGTCTCAAAGAAAAATATATATATATAGTGTAAATTATATAAAAAGCTTTGTGTCTTCTTCACGACGATTTTCTATGGAATTTTATATATATGCAAAATGACTAATTGTGTAGCTTAGTCCAGCCAGACTTCTTTTTTTATTGTCTCTGTCTTTTTCACCCTATATATATGCCATGTATTTTTTTCATTAATTTATTCCCATTATGATTATACACAAAATTATGTTCCTGCTTGAATATAAACTTGGTTTGATGTGAAAAGGTGTCTGTCTGTTTTATCATATTTATTTTACTGCTCTCACTTTAGCAAAAAAAAATAGTGTAAGAAATTAAATCTTTATGATTTTAACGTAAAGTTGTCATTAGAGGTTTTCATGTTAAAATTCTTTCAATTAGAAAATGCATTCAAATATCAGTTAATAATAAACAAAGGTTTCTTAATAATTACTTTTTGTCCGTACGACTAATAGGATATAAATACCTTATGGAAATTTACTGCATATAATATTATTTTTAATTAATTCTGCGAGACTGTAAATACTTCTAAATTGTAGCAATAGGAGGGAAGTGAGGCACCTTTAATTATAATTAAAGCTTAATTATATTACGGTAAGGTCCAGTTCCATTTAAAAATATGAGAAAAATAATTCAATTTTAAAGGTGCCCCATTTGAAAGGTGCTCCACTGCTACAGGTTTTAAAATAATATTTTTGATTAATCACAAATTGTTGTACATTGCGAATTAAATTATAGAATTCAATCTATACGTATCGTCGTTGCGGGTGACTTTGCACTTTGCTGTCCGTAAGACTTTCATAAATTCTAGCACTTATTGATGGTCTTCGCTGATCCGGTCTACCATGTCAAAGTATATAGGTATATGTTATGTACCAAGTAAGGTACAATGATACCCAAAAGGATTCTTGTAGTTTCAGTAATAGTTAAATGAGTTGCTAATATAGGTATTTTGTCAAAAAGCGGCTCCGTGAAAAAGTTATCTGAAGGTGCAATTCCAAAATCGATTTCAGAGTAGTAAATTGCCCAAATCCAATCTAAATTTATCTGGCTAGAATAATCCACTTCGATTTTGTTGATTATTTTTATTAAAATATTTTTTTCCCTATTATCTTCATAAGACCGCATGATTTATGTTATAAAATTGTATATATTGGTCTTTCTAAAGCTTTATTATAGAAGTATTTGGCTAAAAATTATCCAATTTTGTGGGAACTTAAGATAAAATAACCGAGATCTACAAGATGGTATGGTCGCCATCTTGATTTGACGTTTCTGTCCGCCATTTTGAATAACTGTCAAAACAAAATTCTCATCCGATTGAGCTGAAATTTTAGTATGTTGTAGCTGATGTCAAGGCCTTTTCAGAACATATATAAAATCCGACCAACGTCAAGTGATTATCTGGATATAGGGGCTCAAAGTTCAAAATTTTGACATTTTCATGAATACAGAACTACAGGGAGCTTCTTTTATCAAAACCATCACAAAAAAGGCAACGCTATCGTTAGGCGATGAGATCTAACAAACAAAAAGAAAAGTAATGTTTTTGTTTATAACAGCGCATTATTTGAGAATCTTAAAAACTGTTTTCGCAAAGCTGAAAAAAAATTTAAATACACTTTTCGTTTATTTATTTTTTTAATTATGTTAGAGTAAATAAATATATAAAATAAAAGTCTCAACCATTTTTAATGGTTACTGAGGCATTTCGTTTATGTTTCAAATATTGAAGATTAAAAAATAAAGACCGCCAAAATATGAGTATTACAAAATTTTAAACTTTGAGCCACTGTATCTAGGTAAATACTTGACG
Source organism: Phlebotomus papatasi (assembly GCF_024763615.1). Classification (NCBI taxonomy): domain Eukaryota; kingdom Metazoa; phylum Arthropoda; class Insecta; order Diptera; family Psychodidae; genus Phlebotomus; species Phlebotomus papatasi. Next base: position 28,605,283 of record NC_077224.1, read on the forward strand.
TAGACTGGAACATAGACACGTTTTGAAAAGGTCTTGACGTCAGCTACAACATACTAAATTTTCAACCCAATCGGACCAGTTTAAGGGTTTGACAGTTATTCAAAATGGCGGAGACATACGTCAAATCAATATGGCGACCACGTCATCTTGTAGATCTCGTGCATCTTACCCTTAGATATGAAGATCTTCATTGTCGTTTAATATCAGAAATTGTTGATTTCTTAGTATTTATTAAAAAGTACAAAGTCACCCGCACCTTAACCCAAATGCAAACCTTTTTTCTTGATTTTTTAACATAGTAAAATTTTATAATATTAATGCTACTGGCACAAAATCCATTCATTAACAACTGAATACAAATAATTTTACCCATTCACCCCCTTCGTTCACTTTAATGCCCAGCGCACGATAACTTTTGTTTGTAAACATGTTTTCAAAATTTCCTATAAGAATGAGCTAGATGACTAGATCTAGATTTCACTCACTCTCATTGAAATGTCAAAAACATGTTTACTAAACAAAAGTTATTGTGCGTTGGGCATAACTATCCACTTTTAGAGGGTAAAGTTTAAAAACAGCGAAAAAACGTGCAGTCACCCGCAACGACGGTACATGCAAAAAAAAACTTTAAGACACAGAAAAAGTGCCATATTAGGGTTGCCGGAGCCTAAGTTAGGTGCGAAGTGCTCCCAGACCAAATCTAGGGCAAATTGGTAGGCCGGGATGGTTGCCCACTAACGGTCCCCGTCACTGACGTAGTGAACTGATGATTTACATAAGTTAAGCACTTTTCTGAATATGATCCTGATCATCTTGATAGAAGGACATGTGCTAGACTAAACTGAAGATGGCGAATATTAGATTGACCGATGCCCGATTGGGAATAATCTTCCGCAAATTCTGGTGGACCAGTGAATTCTTATGCTTATCAAGGTTGTACTTTATCTAAAGCGTTTATATCAAAAGACTGGTCTGTGATCTCAAGTTGATGAATGAGAGGTAAATTAGAACAGTTGTATTGTCTGGCTGCATGAAATCAACCCGTTTATAATCCGTTACAGTTATTTACAATTAGGGGAAACTGAGGCACTGTCGAACACGGGGTAGCACGGAACACTGCGAATTTTGGTTAAATATTATACTTCAGAGGACGAGACTCGTATGAATTCATTATAGGGATTCTTGTCTTTTTAAGAAGTGATCGTTATAGTCCAAATACTCTAGAAATAAAAATCAAATTTTCGGTGCTACCCCATGTCCAGTGGCGCCCTAGTTTCCCCTACAAGAAATAAGTCTACTCGGGTCAAGAAAGAATGAAGTCCAAAGTACAAGATAATTTGCATTAAGTTGCCCATGTTATCACATTAAAGAAAAGTTTTTTTTTTATTTTTGTTAATACGTCATTTACAAATTTATACTGTGTATGCGTTAGTTTATGCATAAGTTACGTATTACTGAATTAATAATTTAAAATCAGCTAGAAAAAAAGACATTAACTTGACATGACGTACAAAAAGGTTATTAAGAATTGTAAGATAATTACCATTGTTGTGCACGATATGTATATTAAATTAAAAAGATTATGAAATACATATAATTTAGAGTGCAAATGAGTAAAATCGTTAAAATGTATGTCGTCAAAATTATCAGTCACAAAAAGCAATTTCCTGCCCATTTTTTCCCTTTATATTATTCAATTGGCTCTTTTTAATTCACCCATGTAATTTCCATTTTGTCAAATGTCCCTACAACATAATGCTGAATTGAAAAAAAAGGTATTGTGTGAATTTCCATAATTTTGCAATAATTCTAATACGATATCACTTTAAATGTGTGACGCTGTGATAGCATAAACTGTCACAATAAGTTTTCAATGACAATAACTATTTATAATTTGGGTGAGAAATGCTTAAAAAAAGAACATCATATTCACTTGTTTTGTTAGTTTATAAATCTCTAATTAGGAAAAAAAACGATATGGCTGAGCGTTCAAAGCTTTGCGAAATTCTCGCGCGTTTGCCTAAAGTTATTTCCAGACCTAACTAATGGAAAGAGTAATCGTGATCATGAGCTTAATTTTTCGCATTTCCACTTTGTCGGTTTTGTATTTACCAGATTCTAACTGATTTAAATCAATTTATGTTATATGGGTCAGAAGACGGAAAAAGGAGAAAAAGCAGTATATTCAAAATAAATCTATTACCGATACTTTACCGATTCATTATCGATTGTGATGTGACCGATGCAGTCGGGTTTAGCATTCCAGGACCTTTCAAATAAATCCAAATTTGATCAACCCGAATAAAAGAACAATATCGAATAAAAGGTGTGGCAAAGGCTTTGTTTATGAGCTGCTCGAACTCTCGAGAAGGAGCTCTACGTTATATTCTTTTTTGCAAATTTTTTGAGTGCATATAAGATTAACCTTTTGAGGCCAATTGGGTCACCGGTGACCCAAAATTTTTTTCCTACGGTTACATACGGTTATGTTTTGCTCAAACAAGTCGGAAAAAAATATTTTTTCTGACCCCCAATTTTTGAGCCTTTCGTCCTTAAAGGGTTAATGCCTATATAAATTTGTCTATGAACTATCATAAATCATTTCTTGGAAATTGTTCAAGAAAAAAGATACTTAAAAAATACCATATATTTATTAAATATATATAAATATTAAATATATATTTAAATATTAATCAATTAAAATGTTAAAATTTTAATTGACCAAATCGGATGAAAATTAGTTCCTCCAGGGTGGTTGAACTATCTTAAATGGTTTAAGTTTAAGGCGACGATTTTCCGGTAAAAGGTGTCTATAAACGAAATGTTCAGTTCTACTACTTCCAAAACATATCCGAAAATTAACAACATCGCTAGGACCAACTTTGCGAAAAAATAGAAAAATTTCATTTTCGACGTATTTTAGGGGAATGAGGAAACGCATGAGTAAGGAGAGGGGAACAGAAAGAGCTTAGTTTCAAGATAATATCATTTCAGGGGGGGGGGGGGGGAGATAAACGAAGATCGGAAGTCGACATCTCTTACCGTTTGTATTTTAGGTAGATCCTTATGCCTAAAATTCGATGAAGTTTTATATCAGCAATTTTCCAACTTTTGGTAAATGAAAATTTCTATAACGAAAATATTATGATAGTGAAATCATTGAAAATAGACACAGGAAAATAATAATGTTCTTTTGTCTGTCAATTAATCAGACTGATGATGATTGTTAATGTAACAGTTTATCAATTGTTACAGTTTTAGAATTCATCAACTTTCATTTATAAATTACACACAATCCTAAATGTATATAAAGATAATTTATTATATGAAAATTTTAAATACAATTGTAAACATATTGGTTATCAATCACAATGAAAGCTGAAAGAGAGTAACACGCGTAATTTTTCCCGCCAAAGTGTAAAGAGCGATATAATATAGAATATGCCAATGTATACGTCGTATTAACGTACGTAAATATTTTATGTTAGATAGCAGAGGTGTTTCACACTGGAAAATTATTTAAAGAAAAAAAATCCTCTATCGCTCATTGGAGTAAAATAAAAATTGTGACTGTGTAAGTTGGGATTTTGAGAAAATTTTTTGTGGCTCAGTAATACATTATCACTTGATCGTCCACACTGTGAGGTAGAGAATTTATTCATATGAAGTTGTGTCGCAGACTTTGTTACTAAGCGACAATTTCCTAAAAATAGCAAGAAGCCATACAACATTTTCGTTATGTATTCAAATTTCACGAGACTTGGAACACACGCACTTAAATTTAAACATATTAGCTTTTTTCTAAAGGTACGATGTTAGAACAATTGAACTGTATCTATTTCTATACCAGAACACTCACTGCTCTCCACTCCATTAAATTTTCCACAAATGTTAAAATCAAAAGACTTCTTGTGAATTTGGTGAAATTCTGTTTTAACCCTTTAAGGACGATTGACTCACATGTGACCCAAAAATGAAATTTTTCCTACACCGAGAAAAAAAGAGGGTGCGATTAACTTTTTTTCCTCATAACTTTAACACTTTTTAGGTGTAAAAATATATCAACATTTTTTAATGTTAATTTTACACCTTTTTAAGGGTAAAATTAACATGAAAAAGGGCAACTTTAAGCCATAATACACCTAAAAAGCATAATATTTACACCGATTTTGGATCAATAATGCAGGGTAAAATTAACATGAAAAAGGGTAACTTTAACCCCCAATACAATACACCTAAGAAGCATAATATTTGCACCGATTTCGGTTTAATACTGCAGGGTAAAATTAACATTTCCGGAATATTATTTTAACTTTTTCGGATTTTTCTCAGTGTATAGTAAAGAGAGGTAATCCGGATACTTTTCATAGAGTGCGACTTTAATGCTTGTTTTTGGACTGATGAAATATTTTTTTCGCCATTCCAAATCAATAGAATTATTCTTTGTTTAATTTAGAATCATAATACAAATAGAATTTTAGCAATAATATTGATGAAAATTAATAAAATTACGATAATATTAATATATGCGCAAGAATGTTACTGCGATGCTTTTTTGTAACTCCGTTGAATTCGATGAAACTCGGATGCTCATTTTAAGGAAAAGTTTAATGCATAAAAATGAGAAAATATTATTTCAAAAACATTTTTTTAGAGTTTTATTCCATCAATTTATTTCATTAATTTATTATTTAATTATATATATTTTTATTTATTTTAAGATTGCACTCAATTCTTTGATTTTTCCTCGGTTTTCTTGGCTGAGTTTCTTCCACGTTTTTTCTTTTCAGCTTCAATTGGCATTTGAGCCTTTTCCTTTACCATGTGTTTCTCCTTTAGTTTTATCTCCTTTTCTTCTGCCCTTATTTTTTTGTTCCTCTCTCTGGTCAACTTCCGTTCAGCAATTTCTTTCTTTTTTTGTAAATCCTGCCTCAATTTTTCCTCCTGTTCCGCGATAATTTCCTCGGAAGATACAATATACTGGTGTTCGACATTGCTGGCTTTGACCCTCTTCTTCTGACGACGTTTTGGAATTTCTCCTGGCCAGAAATAGCATTGTTTTAGTGTGTCGAAGATCGGTTGAGTCTCAGAAGTTGCAGAGAGTTGGTTTCCAGGGATGACTGGATCATTTGAAGGATTATTGTCGGTGGCCTGATCGTGCTGGTTATTGATAATGGACTCCTCTGAATGTTGGAAAACAATTTTCGGGAAATAAAGACCAGCATAGAAAAGTGGCCCATCCATCCAGCCACTCTGTGGTGACGTTCCCATTTTCCATCCTTCTGCGTTGTGAATGGCAATTTTTGGAGTAATGTCAGTTTTATGAACAGCCATTGGAGGAGCAAGTTCGCCAGTAGCTGACACCATGCAGAGTACTGTGATACATTGCTTCGGTCCTGAATTTTTAAGAGATGGAACTACACGTAAACCTCTCCTGGACAGGACATTTCCATCTTCCGGTGTCAAAAAGAAGGCACTTTCGTTGCAATTAAAAACACGGTCTGGTGAAATGCTCAGAAGGTTGTGTTCTGTGAAATATCCAAGACAATTCTGAAACCATTCCGTGAGGTCTTCAGCAGTAACAGTAGCTCTTTCCAATGAGAAGGATTTTGGCTTGCGCATGCTGAGCTCTGGATGACGCTTAAGAAAATTCCTGAACAAAACGTCTCCGGGTCTTCCAGCTGTAAAATGGTTTGGAATTTTGTAGACCTCACAGATGAGTTTAACGCTGTCCAGAACTTGTTCCTTCCCGATGGGATGCCAGCCATCCGCACATCCCAGGATCCATTTGACAAGTTCTTTTTCCTGTTCTTTTGAAAGAATTGTTGGCCTGCCATTGGGGCACTCTTCCGGGTATCTGTCAGACAATTTGTTGTACAGTGTTGTTCTTGGGACATTGAATGTTTTGGATGCATATGCTATGGTAGAACCATCTCGTACACACTGCAAGGCATTCCTAAGACCTTCCTTAGAGTAGGGCTTGTCCTTATATGTCTTTTCTTTTGTTCCCTTTGGCATCTGAAACAGAAAAAGAGTCCTGAACAATGCAAATTCTGAACCAAAACATTGACTTTCACCGCATCCGACTTGCATCGAAATGTAAACATTCACAAAAATCACTTATTTCTGTATGAATTATTAATATATTATCAATAAACTCTTACTCACCTTGTAGATCAATAACTACACTAACTTTTATTAATAATTTTGATTGCAAATAATGTTTTATTATATAGAAAAAACAGTAAACTTTTTCCAGCGACGAGCTGTCAACAGCAAAATTTTTTCAGAAATTAAATTTTTAGTACACAACCCAGCTGACCCGAGCTTAAAAAATATTTCTTTTACCCACTTATTAAACCGATAAAAATATAATTTTTGGTTTTTCTTAAAGTAGAATAGTTATATTATGATACTTCAGTAATTAATTACAGAAATAAAAATATAAATTATATTTTAAGTGGATGTATCCGAGTTAAATCGGTCGCGGCATCCGAGTTTTGCAATCGTCGGAGTTACATGGCCTTACTATACGGTCGTCTAAAGTTATGTTTTGCTCTAAAAACTCAGAAAAAGTGATTTTTCTGACCACCGATTTTTGACCGTCTCGTCCTTAAAGGGTTCACCCTTTTGGGACAGAGTAATAATAAAAAGTTTTTCTTTTGATTATAATGCAATATGTTAATTATATGTATCACGGATCACGACTCACGTGACGCACCTTTAACAGGGTAAATTCAAATTTCCTTAACCAAAATCTAAATCTAGAATATATTCGTCGTACGTGACATTTTTAATGTTTCTCTTTTTAAGTTTAATTGCTTCTAAATTTATTAATTAACTCATTCACACTAATTACTAGAAATACTGGAGAGTGTTTCATTCGTCCTTAAAGGATTCAAATTGTTTTGATCATAGTCGTATTGACATTTTTTTTTAAGAGCTTAAGAGAGTTCAGAAAGACAGCATTTCACTGAATTTCAATTTTTTAAAATATTATTTAATTTTTTTTATTTAAAAAAAATGTCATTTAGAGTTGAAATCAAGAATGAGAATGCAGGAAAATATTTTTAAAATCGCCACAATAAATGTTAAATTTTCCGCGAAACATGTAAAGAATAACAAAACGTAGAGCGTATACGACCTTTTCGACACATATCAACCCAGTCGACGACGGTCAAATCTGCCTATCCAAATCATATCTTCGTTTCACATGTCTAATCCCTATCATCCCTACGGATGCTGTCTTATGGCTATTATTTGGCGATCTTGTTGGTCATGGAAATTAAAATAACACTGTGCAACAATTTTGAACTTTTTTTTTGTCTCTGGGTTCTCATGCTATTTTTTCTATTGCTAGGGTCAAATGATTTACGAAAATACTTATCATTTTGATTTCATTTGGATTTTGTGCCTGGAATCTAGGCAAGACCGTTTTTACCGTTTTTTGATACTTGGGTTCCTATATCTCCGATTCTGATTAACTGATTTATTTCTTACTTTGGAACAATTTGTTGTCCTTTACATGCCCGATAAATTCTCTGAACAGATGAAGTTCGTACAACTGACACCAGGGGCGCTGTAGTCTCATAAATGTCAGAAAACATGGGAAAATCGAACTTTTTGGCAACTTTAATCAAAAATATCTCGAAAACTAGGACTGTCCCTAACAATCTGTTTTGTGGGTTTGATAGAGAATTTAATCAGCTACATTTTCATAAATAAAATAATATTTAAACATTTAAAATGTCATATAAAAATCACCATAATATCGATAATTAAGTATTAAATAATATAATATAAGCTTGTACTGCCTAATTGCGAGGAAAAAACAATAACACTCGAAATTGTGAAGGTTTTATTTAGTTGGCTGAATGCTCATTTTTCGTTTGAACCTCAATATCGAGGTTAAAAAATAATCTGAGAGAAAAGTTGCGCATGGACGAAAATGTAGCTGATTAAATTCTCTATCAAACCCACAAAACAGATTGTTAAGGACAGTCCTAGTTTCCGAGATATTTTTGGATAAAAGTTGCTGAAAGTTCGATTTTACCATGTTTTTTGACGTATTTGAGACTATAGCGCCCCTGGTGTCAGTTGTACGAACTTCATCTGTTCAGAGGATTTATCGGGCATGTAAAGAAGAACAAATTATTCCATAGTGAGAAATAAATCGGTTCAGCAGAATCGGAGATATAGGCACCCAAGTATCAAAAAACGGCAAAAACAGTTTTTCCTAAATACCAGGCACAAAATCCAAATGAAATCAAAATGATAAGTATTTTCGTAAATCATTTGACCCTAGCAATAGAAAAAATAGCATGAGAACCCAGGGACAAAATCATCGTTGCACAGTGTAATCTAATTATCTATAAGTTCATAGTTAGAGTTGGTAAATTTCAAGAATTTTCATGAATTTCCGCCTAAAGTAGGTGGAGACTGCTGTGAAATTTCTGAAATTTTACCATCTCTATTCATAGTAATATTTTAGTAAACCCCATGTGAGCTTACAAAAAAGTATTTCTATCTCTGTTGGGGTTTTTTTTCCATGTCAGAAACCTTTTAAGGATGAAAGGGTTAAAGATTGAGGATCAGAAAAAATCACTTCTTCCGACTTCTCAAATGTGAGACAGTCTGTTTGGTACCGGTGTCCCATTTTTTTTTTGGGACATCGGACTGGTGTCCCTATCGTCCTCAAAATATTAAAGGACTGTAAAAAATCGGAAATCAATTGCGCAGAAATAAATTATTTTAAATTTGCATTTCGTATGTATTAGTATTACGATAGATGTGAATGGATGGAGTAAAAGAAAATATAAATTTAGTTTGTTTGAAGTTTCAACTCTTCTAGAATGCTTTAATGAAAAATGAGTATGAACCTCTTACTGATATTTTTCCCGCCAAAAAATTGTAAGTTCCAAAATTAGACATCAATTGTCTGAGTATTTTTCCTTCATTTTCAAAACAGTTTAGAAAAAAAGAAAATTATAAAGTATGAAAAATATAATTTTCTTATAGATGATACATCACATGAATAACAGCTATTGACACCGAAAGAAGATATTTAAGAAGCTTTAAATTAATGGAAATATTTCTGAGCGAATTCCACAGAAATTATAGATTCGTCTACCTTAAAGAAACTCTTATGTAAGAATGTGTTGAGAAAATGCATGTTTTATGTCGCAGAAATGCTCCATTTCTTATATTCCCACGTGTCGACAGTCAAATAGAATTCATGTTACACGTGTCGGAACTCATGTGGGACGCTTCTTCAGCAATCATATACTTTTAAGTATACCTAGTTCTAGTGTTGCAATAAAATCTAACCCATGACTTGCGTGATTATCACATTGAGTATATAATATTTGTAAAATCTACTGGATGATACCAGATAGTTTAAGGTTAGATGCGCAACCAGTGATACCAGATAGCATTGTCAAGTAGCAAATAGTGAATTAATATCTTGTCTTATCGCTTCGACAAATAATTTTGTCATGCCTAATTGTCCAATAAATACTCCAATTGCATTTAAAATTAAGTACAATGTTTCAGTTTGAGGCCAAGAGGTGGTACTTTATTGAGAAAAAAAAGCGGACTAATGTCTAACATTGAATTGCACATTAAGGCGGGAAAAAATTGCGCGAAATTGTGTGACATGTGTAACACGAAGTTTAAACACTGTGAATTAATACAATGTACAGCAAATTCTGTTATCAGTAAATAGTAACTTGCGCAAAATATTAAATTTTATATGCATGCAAATTGCGATAAACGCGTTTTTTTTCAGTATTATTTGCTGAATGAGTCTTGTCTAAAATGTGTTATTTACATTTTTTTTATTTTGAGTAGTACCATAATACCTGAAAAGAAAGTAACTAATAGGAACTGGGTATTTCCGATGTAATGAATCATTTCCAAAACCACTATATGTTAATGGTAAAATACTTGATAAAGTATAAGTGTACTATTGCTAGGATTTTAAATACAGTGGGACCTCGATAGAGTCAACTAATTATTTCCAGGCCTGTTGACTCTATTGGAGTCCGAAAAAAATCAATTTATAATGTGAAATTTTGATAGAAAGGTGTATTATTTTATGTTTGTACTAGATCATTGATAAATTAAAAACTATATATTATCGAATATTATTTAACTAACTCATAAATTTTACACCCTCTGGCCCAAAAAAGTTACATGTTTGGGCAAAAGTTGGAGTAAGAAATGATTTTACGGAATTTTTTTAGTAAATGTCTTGAGTATAAATTACTCTCCATGTGGTAATATTGAGGTCCACACACTATGTTAAGATAAGGAAATGGTGTCCTGATGATTTTTTTAAATTTTTTTTAGAAGAACTCCGAAAGATATTTAGTATTGAAAATTCTGATGCAATTTACCTTATTAACTAGAATTTCTTTTAAACTTTTAGTGTATTAAAAAAGATATTGACACTTGTTCTTTTCGTTATGACATAACTATGGCTCTATACTTCACAAAAAGAGCAATAAAACCAATTTTTCTCATTTTCTTCTTGTTCTGTAATATAAGCGCTGTAATGGATAGAGATATCGGATTGGAGTCTTCAGATGACCCCCTAATAAGTCAACCTGAGGATTATTAATATGACCTTCATTTCCTCCCCACCCCTCCCCTTCACCGACAAAAACGTATTTTTTCTGATTACAAGAAAACACGTCGTACGGTTTTTTTTTTGGAAGATGAAAGAGAGGGATGGATTGGAAATGAGGGTTTTATTAATAATCTTCAAGTTGACTTATGGGGGGGTCATCCGAAGACTTTAAATCAATATCTTTAACTATTCGACACATAAATCTTAAACGCACAAAAGAAGGAACTTTTAACCGTTTTTTGATGACCAATTTTAATTTTCTGTTGCTTGTTGGTTTGTGATCCAAATTTTCTTTTCGCATACTAATCTTTTAAATTATAAATGTAACTTAAAATAAATTTACACGTTTTTTTCTTATAAGGGTAATTTTTAATATCGTTTATCATGTACATTTTTTTTTAAAAAAAGTAAGTTCTTTAAACAATTTGAATAAATTTAGGAAAAGTTTCTACAGTATGTTATACTCAAGAAATCTAGCAACCTGTACATATTTCTTTTTGTGATTCGAGTTCATATTTTTTGTTTGTTTCATATAATTCATGTAATATAATTCATTAATGTTTAATATAATTCACTTCCAAATTAATATCGGCTCAAAACTCATTACATTGTGATCATATGTATTTTTTTAAAAAAAAATCTTAAGACAAGAGAGAACATACAAGAGAACTTTCTATCGGTCAAACTGCTTAGAATCATGAAAAGAAAATTATTTCCTTGAAAAATGCTTACACCGTTAATATACGAATTTTATCATAATATTACCATGTACTTACATAAATGTTTTTCTTGTGTTAAAAACATTACATTGCTACACCAAAACATTGATTTTAATTTCGAAAAAATTATAATAAAATCATATAAAATTATTAGTTCAATAATAAAGGAAAAGTTGACTCTATCGGAGTCAATTTCGGTCCAAGTTGACTCTATCGAGGTTGGTAGAGTAAAAAATTTCCTGTTGACTCTATTAGAGATCGGGGGTTGACTCTATCGAGGTCCTACTGTACAATTCTATATATGATGGAGAAATGGAAGATATATGTAGGGGAAGGTGGTCTGCCTTTGAATATATTTTTCCTCCTATATTTCCTGGAGCAAAAATTCAATTTTGTTAATAGGAAAGAGTCAAGAATATTCTCTGTATTTTATAGAATAGAATTTTTGTTTTCAGAAACAAGAGATAAATTGAAATATTCAAAATTCAGTTACAGTACAGTTGCATTATCTGGCTGCATGGAATCAACCCGTTCATAATCCGTTGCAGTTACTTACAATTAGCAGAAATTGGGGCACCGTCGAACACGAGGTAGCACGGAACACTGCAATTTTTTGGTTAAATATGCGACTTCAGAGTAGTATAGTTCCTATGCATGAATTCATAGGTACCGTCGTTGCGGGTGACTTTGCACGTTTTTTCGCTGTTTTTCAACTTTACCCTCTAAAAGTGGATAGTTAAAGTGAAAGGAGGGGGGTGAATGGGTAAAATTATTTGTATTCAGTTGTTAATGAATGGATTTTGTGCCAGTAGCATTAATTTTATAAAATTTTACTATGTTTAAAAAAATCAAGAAAAAAGGCTTGCACTGGGGATAAGGTGCGGGTGACTTTGCACTTTTTAATAAATACTAAAAAATCAACAATTTCTGATAATAAACGACAATGAAGATCTTCATATCTAAGGGTAAGATGCACGAGATGATCTACAAGATGGTATGGTCGCCATCTTGATTTGACGTTTCTCTCCGCCATTTTGAATAACTGTCAAACCCTAAAACTGGTCCGATTGGGTTGAAATTTTAGTATGTTGCAGCTGATGTCAAGACCTTTTCAAAACGTATCTATGTTCCAGTCTACGTTAAGTATTTACCTAGATATAGAGGCTCAAAGTTTAAAATTTTGTAATACTCATGTTTTGGTGGTCTTTATTTTTTAATCTTCAATATTTGAAACCTAAAGGAAATGCCTCAGAAACCATTAAAAATGGTTGAGGCTTTAATTTTATATATTTATTTACTCTAACATAATTTAAAAAAAAATAAACGAAAAGTGCATTTAATTAATTTTTTTATTTTTCATCTTTCCGAACACAGTTTTCAAGATTATTAAATAATGCACTGTTATAAACAAAAACATTACTTTTCTTTTTTTTGTTTGTTTGATCTCACCGCCTAACGATAGCGCTGTCTTTTTCGTGATAGTTTTGATAAAAGAAGCGCCCTATAGTTCTGTATTCATGAAAATGTCAAAATTTTGAACTTGGAGCCCCTATATCCAGACTATAACTTGACCTAGGTCGGATTTTTATATGTTCTGAAAAGGCCTTGGTATCAGCTAGAACATACTAAAATTTCAGCTCAATCGGATGAGATTTTTGTTTTGACAGTTATTCAAAATGGCGGACAGAAACGTCAAATCAAAATGGCGACCATACCATCTTGTAGATCTCGGTTATTTTATCTTGAGTTCCCACAAAATTGGATAATTTTTAGCCAAATACTTCTATAATAAACCTTTAGAAAGGCCATTATATGCAATTTTATAACATAAATCATGCGTTCTTAGGAAAATTATAGTGAAAATAAAGTATTTTAATAAAAATAATGAACAAAATCGAAGTGGATTATTCTAGCCAGATAAATTTAGATTGGATCTGGGCAATTTACTACTCTGAAATCGATTTTGGAATTGCGCCTTCAGATAACTTTTTTACGGAGGCGTTTTTTGACAAAATACCTATACTAGCATTTCATTGACTATTACTGAAACTACAAGAATCCTTTTGGGGATCATTGTACCTTACTTGGTACATAACATATCCCTATATACTTTGACATGGTAGACCGGATCGGCGAAGACCATCAATAAGTGCTAGAATTTATGAAAGTCTTACGGACAGCAGAGTGCAAAGTCACCCCCCGAGTGCAAAGTCACCCGCAACGACGGTACTATAGGGATGCTTATCTACTTAAATAATGATCTTCAAGTCCAAGTAGTTTAGAAATATAAATCATTGTTTAGTGCTACCCCATATGCGGTAATGCCCCCGTTTCTCCAAGATAAACAGGTTACTTTACTCCAATAAAACAAATAGTTTAACATCTAAAAATCTCTTTCGTTAATTCAATTTAAAAGAAAATCTAAATAATAAGAGAAAACACTTTTATAATATGAAAATTTTCAACCAAGTTCCTACACTTAGAGAAATCCGAAAAAGTTAAAATAATATTCCGGAAATGTTTATTTTACCCTGCAGTATTAAACCGAAATCGGTGTAAATATTATGCTTTTTAGGTGTATTAGGGGTTAAAGTTACCCTTTTTCATGTTAATTTTACCCTAAAAGGTGTAAAATTAACATTAGAAAATGTTGATATATTTTTAAACCTAAAAAGTGTTAAAGTTATGAGGAAAAAAAGTTAATAAATATTTTAGATGGCAAAGATACAACTAACAAATTGTTTTTAGTCAACCATTTCGTTCAAACTAAAGCAGATTAGCAAGGATTATTTGTAAAATTATTGTACAAATAATTTTATATACTTATAATATTAAATAAAAAATAAACTCCATGTGGAGCCCATTGAAGTCAATAAATTTGTAGTTTTGCTATTCTCACATTAGGTTTCACACGTGAGATTGAGCAATAAAAACTGCATATCCACAATTTATTTTTCACTCCAGCCGGCAAGTATATTTATTTTATTGTTTTCTTTCTACGCCAAGGAAAGAGTAAGTATTCATTAGTTAAATATTATTTGTGCCAATGTCAAGTGTATGAGAACCTCTTTTCCATTTTTAACATACAGACACACATTTTTCATATTGAATTGACTATATTGCAGTTTCTGAACACATTGTACAGGAAGTATTTAAACAGACTAGTATGATAAACCCATCACTTTCAGTTAATCATTGTTACATACAAATAATCTACATTGTTGTTATTTATTAGAATTGATAATAAACTGCACTAGAATATTGCGCAACTTTCGATAGAGCAAATATTGCCACACATTGTATATGCAATTTATTTGAGCTTTACGTCAACACTTCTTAGAAAATTGAAGAAAATGTATTAGGCAATTTCAATCTTAGCTACTACAAAACTTTTGTAATGTGTATTACTATTTCTGTAATTATAAACTCTTACTCCCATTTATTTGTAAATTTAGTGATTCAAATTTTTCCTTTCGATTTACATTTGAAGAAATTAAACATACACTCGTACACTGAGAAAAAAGAGGGTGCGATTAACATTTTTTCCTTATAACTTTTTGGGTGTAAAAATATATCAACATTTTTTAATGTTAATTTTACACCTTTTTAAGGGTAAAATTAACATGAAAAAGGGTAACTTTAACCCCCAATACACCTAAAAAGGGTAATATTTACACCGATTTTGGATCAATACATAAAATCAATCAATACATCAACCAATCAAAAAAAAATCATACATAATAAAATACATAATAAATACATAAAATCAATCAATACATAAACATTTCCGGAATGTTATTTTAACTTTTTCGGATTTCTCTCAGTATATTCCATATTATCGTCAATTTAATGCCAATTTCTTTTCAATTTTATCATGAAATTTTTTTCTTATGAATAATTTTGAACACTTAAGTTGAAATAATTCACAGCTTAAGTGCTTAAAAAAGCGATCGTAAATACTTCCTGAAGTTCTTAAATGCGGAGGAAGTGGGGCAGCCTTAAAAATGGGATTTTTTCTCCTATTTCTAAATGGAAATGGATTTTACCGTGATATATTATTCAGCTTTACAAACCAGACTCATTTAAAAATAGGAGAAAAAAGTTCATTTTCAAAGGTACCCTAATTCAAAGCTGTCCCACTTCACTTCCTCCGTATATCTTTTTTTTACAATTTTTAATAGATTTTTTCCTTGTATAGTCAGAATTTTTTTTATAGTTTTATGTAATTGGGTATAAAATTATGAAATGGGGGAGGGTGGGGCAGTATCACACATGCATTACTTTCGAAAATAAGCATTTGTAATACAAGAAATAATTATTTAGCATTGTCCTGTATATTATCAGATAGTTCATACTCAAAAGATCTAATGGAACTTTGTTATTTTGAATATGGTTCATATTCGTTTAGCAAAAAGGTAGTAAAAAAGTTTAGTTGCATGAAACTGCTCCACCCTACCGTAGAGACTTTAGACATTTCTGTCATTATATTCGGCCAAGCATTAAGCATCAATTTAAATCGTTTTTTCAAAACGCAATATTAAAATAAATAATTATATAAACAATTTTTTTTTTGAAATTTTGCTCTCTTAAACTTGAAGGCAGGACACAAATGTCCCTTTCGGAAGCGTCAGTGGAAATGGATTCAATCTGGAGTAAAAATACTCAGTTTCCCAATACTCAGTGGGAAACTGAGTATTTTTACTCTGGATTGAATCCATTTCCACTGACGCATCCGGAAGGGACATTTGTGTCCTGCCTTCAAGTTTAAGACACTACGTCAGTTTACATAATTCATTTTGCTCTCTTACGATGATATTCCAATAAAAAATGAATAATTTTTTTTCTAGAACTTTTCCTGTTCTCAAGTGGTTCTATATAATCGACATATCTTTGTATTTGTTCCTGCCATGACTGTTTGGTGCTTTTAGAACACGGCAAAGCCTAAGGAAAACGGTCGAGATAGGAAACAATTAAAAATTTAATTTTATCTGCAAATAATTCAAAATGATCAGTAAAAATAGTCAGTTTGGTCAGTAAAAAGTAAGGTTGTGTCAATAAAAAGTTAAAAATAGTCAGTAAAAACTTCAAATCGATTTGATCAGTAAAAAATTAAAAATTTGCAGAAAAAAATAAACAATGGTCAGTAGAAATTAAAACATAGTCATAAAAAGGGGTAGCACAGCATCCCAGGGATCCCAGGCTTTGCGAAATGCTCAAAACTCGTGACTTAGATGCTATACCTCAAAAGTATACTTTCGCATCAGTTACCGTTTTCCGGTACTCAACCGGTTTGAATCGATTCATAAATCGCACTCAATGGATGCCACAAAATAGTTTAAAGAGTAATAAAAATTATATTCGAACAAAAATTACTTATCGTTAAATAACCGGTTTATTACTGATTCACAACCGATTTGAACCGACTTATAAATCACTCAAAATACACCTCAGGAGTAATTTAATTAATTCGCTAATAGAAAATATTCAGTTTTTTGATTTAAGTTAAATCTACTCTAAGTCTCTAAAAATCAGTGTCAAACTGTTAAATTTTTAAATGAAAATTTCAGATAATATTGTTCAAATGGTATACACTTTGAAGTTTGAATTATTTTTTTAATTTGAAACCCCTTTTAAGAACCACATGAAAATTACTGAAAAAAAATATTTTTATATTGTTAGAATCAATATATGTACAGAAATTTATAGAATGTAAAGAATATTGTCTGAAATCAAAGAAGAACTGCGATTTCTATATTGACTAATTGTTATATTGTTACATAGTTTGAATTATTTTTCTTTTTGAAAGCTTTTCAAAAATTTAGTTCATTTCCGATAATTATTTTGTCGTAAATTAAAAAAAGCAGAATTTTCCGGATTTTGACACTAAAGCACGAAAATACGTTTGTTCGATTTTTTTTTAATTTTTAGATTTATGTTTTAGGGATTATCTAAGTGGCGTAAATGGACATTTCGTTAAAAAGTTAAAAAAAAATACTCTTCAGAGTCAAATAGGGTCATGTTTGGGCTGGTTGGAAAGGTCTTAAGATCGCTGACGGGTCTGAATCTGAACTGGTTCCGAAAATCAGTTGTATTTTGGATTATTCTTTAAATGACTTCGGTTAGTTACAAGGTAGTAAATTTCAAAAATTGCTCAAGGGATAAAATTTTGATGAATTTTCCAATTCGTGAACATTATGCTGTTCACTGTGAATTGGGGTTGTAAAGAATTTTATTAGAATAAGTAAATGGTACGAAATAATTTAGTACGAATTACAGTACGATGGTGAATTACTGCTAAAGATTAGTGAAATCTAATTCATCTCAAGACTAAAGCACTTTCTAATCTTGTTAAGGTAAAAGATACTTAAAGGGTAAATCGGGCTAATTTGGAATCATTTCTAGTTCGATATTTCATATCGCTTTAGATGAGAACAAAAAACACGAAGAAGTTACTCTTGGAGTGTAAGTCTTGTGCTTCTTCATGGTCTCCATTTTTCCTTTGCCCATCAGAAATAGTGAGAAGATCTGAAAATCCTGAATTAGAAATTAATCCGAATCTCCTCATTATTATATACCCTAATACATGATTATAAAAATCTCACTTGCGATAAAGCTAGTTCATCTAAACTAAAAAAATATGCTTAATGAAGTGTAAAGTGGATTAAATATTTAAAAATATGCCTGATACTGATGGCTATACTATCTCCTTTAAATTTATCATTTAAAAAGGTATACGAGTATAGCTTACATGAAACAAGACAATTAGTTAAAAAAAAACAATCCTAAATAGTGTGCAAAAGCTAGCAATTAGTGAAAATTATTTTTGTTGATATACATATCTTTTTCATAAATAAAAGGTTGCATAACAGTGATTGTAAATAATAACAAAATTAGAATGGACAAATAAGATGCAATTAAGAAGGAGTTATAATTTAAAAGTGCACTAAAGCGTTAAGAATGAACTCTTCGCCAGTTTTTTTTTCGTTCTTCTTCTTTTAACATTTCAATGAGAGAACGCTTCATCATTTCGATATTTTGTGACTGGAGTGTTTAATGGGAAGAGGCAAGAAGTGAATGTAAACTGAAGAATGTTGAAAACAGGTTAATATTTGAGTTAAAATGTTCAGGCATTTCAACAAACAAACAAAAAATGCATTTTTGTGAATTTTGTGCCAAAATAAATTACAATATTTCCCAAAAGCAATTATGTGAGAAAAACTGCAGACAAGGAGACTGCTGAAGGAATTGAATTACAAGGGAATCATATTGTAAATTAAATGGCAAATGCTACATTTTTTACCCTATGCAATGTATTCGTCTTTGAATTAATATGGTGTTGAATCACTTATTCCAAGAAGAGAATATTCTCATGGAATTTTTGCTTCCTCCGCATCTAGTTCTTCTTTTTCTCATTCTTCACACTCCTCTTCCATTTCAGTGGAGACATGTGCACTCTGGTAAGATGAACTCTTGCATTTTATTCTATATAGACAGAAGTGTTCTTTTTTCACCACCAGATACTTCTTAGAGTGCAAAACAGCACATATCGCAAATATCCTCTGTGATTTTCTCGCAGATATTCGATTTAAAGGGTACACTATGAGACAACATGTGTAAATATTTAAAATGCAAAGTGCAAAAATAATGAGTGTCTCGTACAAATAATGTTGATGTTGTTTTGTCTCTGTGTGCTGTTAAAAAATGCAATGAAAATCGTAAAAAAAAATAAAAGATTCAAGAAACAGTAGCACCTTTTCTATGTGTGCGATGACAAATACGACGAATCGGCACAGATTTTATGAATGAAAAATCCACTTCTTATTCGTTTGGATTAATTTAGCTGTTGTTATATCGCTTCATTCATTGTCATGCAACATGCCGGAGGAAGTTGTAGCGATTTACTACAAATTTCATCTTTTTTCCAGTCTTCCTCAGTGTGGGTAATTTTATTGAAATTGACATTCTCAAGGATTTTTTTATAGTTGATGCTCTGGCACATGCAAAAGAAACATAATGAACCCATCCTATTAACTGAAGCATGAACGGTCATATAAAAATTCTATAGTACAAATTACGATTTTGCAGAAGATCTCAATGCTTAAGATTATGAGAGATATTTAACTTACAAATCTTAGTTGTAGCAGTCTGTTATTAAAAGCCCATGCTCAATGTAGGGGGAAGTGGGGCAATTTTGATAATGAGTTTTTGTCACCTATTTTTAAATGGAATTGAGCCTTATCATGATGTGTAATTTAGCTTTGCAATTGGTTTGTTAACCTAAATTATATCACAATAAAGTTGAATTTCATTTAAAAGTAGGAAAAAAAGCCCAATTTCAAAGCTGTCCCAATTCAAAGACTCTCCACTTCCCCGTAACTATAAGATTTTTTTCGCGCAATAACCCCAGAAGACGGTGCTTGCATTTAAACTCTATTACGAGACAAATTTTAAGGACAAATAAATAAAATTAATCAGATGTTTTTGCATTTATTTTGAGTTATAAAAGCTCAGATATCGTTTAAACTTGAATCTCATACCTTAAGCTCATCTGTATCTATTATTGTTCATTACACATAGGGCACATAGGTAATACAAAAACAATCAGAAAAAGGGTTTAAAAGCATCACATGCTTTGCAAAATGCTCGAACTTGTGACTTAAATGCTATACCTCAAAAACATTGACAGCAGCCCTAAACATTTTACTGGATAGAATTCCAACATAGGGGAAAAGTTCATAATTTTAGACAGTTTCTAAATTTGGACACTTTGACGGTAAAATTGGACACTAAAAATAAATTGATTAAAATTATGGATTTGTATTTCAGTATTTGATGAATAATGATACTCACCAGTAGTGGTGTGATACTTCTTATTTTGGACAGGTGTTTTTTTTCTCGAGATTTCGTGAAGTTTTAGCTGACTAGGTTGTATGAATGCCTGGAAAACCAAAGAAGCATCATCACTACGAACAAGATGTAGTGAGAAAAACCTTAAAAGGCTCCCGGAAAGGCCAGGGAATGCGCGAATCCGCGCCTACTTGGAGTACCGAAGTTAACTCACTTTAATGAATGATATAGAAAGTTTCCGGGCTTCTTGTGATATTCTACGGTTCACTTACATAAACAGGAAGAGGACTTGGTAAGATAGGTTTTTGAAATGTAGAACAATGGGCATCCTATTGAGGTGGATTAGCTGTCCAAAATTACAACTAAGGTGTTCAAAATTTGAGTCAAATCACCTCCACGTATCAAATCATTTTTAAATGTATTAAAACTAATTTTAGTAAAAACAAAGACCATAAACAGCTTGCCAAGTTTATAAACAACCGTTCTATAGAGAGAGTAACAAAAAAATCATTTAGTATTGAAAATATCACACTTCAAACTTAGAATATTGATGCTTGTAAGCATCCTGTCTAAAATTATGAGCTGTTCCCCTATTCACAGGTCAAATACTTTCAATTGCTTTTCATAAAACCATATTATAAAACGTGTAGTTTTGGTGAAAGATCACATCTTGAAGGGGCTAGATCAGAATGAATGGAATCAGTAGGATCACACATCAAAGGTCATATCACCATGAAGCATTTACATCAAACTTTTGCTATCACTAAATTTTATAAAACTAAAATATCCATGCCTTTTTTCTGAAACATATTACATATTCCATAGTAAATGTCATCTAAAAGAACTCATTAAGACGCACAAATCCAAAAATAGGTCAAAATATTAATTATAACCGGAGATATAGGCCGGTCAATTTTTCAACTTTGATCCCTTACATCTCGGGTTAGGGTTGTCGGAGCGACTTAAGTTTTTTTTTTCGTTTGATAATAGGTATAATTTGTAACTAAAACATAATAAAATTTGAGCCCCAAACACTGTGTAATTTTTCTGTTATCACAGTGGTTTTACGAACTTCTGATGTCAAAAGAAAACAGGCACTTAATGAAATTTTCCAAAACGCCCTTACTTTTTAAATTCTGATAATTAGAATCAGAGCTAGAGTTATTTCAAGAATAAAAATTTGACCCCTTATAACTCGGGTCAGGGAGGTTGGTAGGTCTTAAGTTTTTTTTTTATCGAAAGTTGAAATGCACAGCTATAACATACTGAAATTTGAGCCCGATGGATGCCATATGGGCTGAACTACTGAGAAAACAAAAAAGGACGTATCCAAAATGGCGGAAGGAGGGGTGGTGGGTGGAGATTCAATGCACCAAGTTGCAATTTTTACCCAATAAATAACCTTGTATATTAGGTCGTTTCAACTAGGAAAAAATTTTTTTGGCACTATTCTCACGGTGCTGTATTTGATGAGACAAGAAAGTTTTTTTTCTACGACTATATGATCAGACGCTGTTTAGAGGTGGCTAAACGATCCTCTCTGTAGAACAAATTTCTGATTTTACCGGATTTTACACTACAGACAGAGAGGGTCGTTCAGCCACTTCTAAACAGCGTCTGATCATATGGTCGTAGAAGAAAAACTTTCTTGTATCATCAAATACAGCACCGTGAGAATAGTGCCAAAAATTTTTTTTCCTAGTTGAAACGCCCTATTGTATATAACCTTTGCCGAAACCGCAAGTCGATATCTTTCTTAGTTTAGGAAATTAAGCTCCGAAGTGCGGCCGGACGGACAAGAATTTTTTTAGGCCATCCATATTCCTGATCAGGAAGTAGTAAAAGACATTTTTGGGGCCGTTCGGAGGATGATGATTATAATGTGTTATGATTATAATAGGTGAGATTATTACACTGAGAGAAATACGAAAAAGTTAAAATAACATTCCGGAAATTTTAATTTTACCCTGCATTATTGATCCGAAACCGGTGTAAATATTATGCTTTTTAGGTGTATAATGGGTTAAAGTTGCTTTTTTTTACGTTAATTTTTCACTTAAAAAGGTGTAAAATTAACATTAAAAATGTTGATATATTTTTACACCTAAAAGGCGTTAAAGTTATGAGGAAAAAAAGTTAATCGCACCTCCTTTTTTTCTCAGTGGAGGAATCTCACATAATACAATAGCATATACACAATAACTTTTGTTTTGTAAATATGTTTTCGAAACTGTTCATGAGAATGAGGGAGATATTATATATCTAGAATTCATTCATTCCCACTGCAATGAAAAAAACATGTTTACAAAACAAAAATTATTCAATTACTCTTATTTGTATGGTGATCATGAAGGACTTATACGGAATTGATCACAGGAATTTGAAGTTCTAAAGTTTGTTAACACGTTAACACTTTATTTGTGTAATGCTTCGGAACGCGGATTTTTTTTTATCATAAATCAATTATATTTGCTGTAAAGAGTTTTTATCGCTTTTAAATAAATTACAGGCTTGGCTTTTGGTTAAATCTCAAATAAACATACACATAGCGATATTTTTTTAATACGATTAGGCGAAAAATTGTGTAATGTCTCTGATAAATTGAAGGACTGTTAAGGAAAAAAAAAGCATGCAAGGTTTATTACTCCCAAAAATCTGGAATGAAGAGAAGACAAAATTGCGATGTGTGAAATAAGACAGGTATATGGGAGAAAAGAGTTTAAGTAGTGAGATAGAGTAAAAAGAAAAACATACACACTGAAGAAGCGTATCAGAAACAGATTTTGGGCCAATGACCCTCTTCCCGAAAAAAAAATGTACAATTGGATATTTTACAGCTCCATAACAATAAGAGAAAATGAGGAGAATTATATAGTTTGAGAAAGCAATTCTATTTGAATACCGAATTAGATACAATAAAATTAATATCGCATTCGTGGAATACATAAGAAATGTGGGGGAATATTGATTTGTTATCAAATCGTGTGAGTCTCAATGAATTCTCAATGATTTAGTGCTAGGTTTTTCCTTCGGCTATTCCCCAAGTTGAGGTCTTTTTTCCTTCCTACAAATTCAACTTGGTTTTTCTGAGTAATCTTTGTCAAATAGAAACTCACACACAAGAAATGATCATAAATTACTCGTATGGAGTAAAAAAAAACAGTAAAATTGAAAGTTAAATATTTAATATTCGACTAGACTTATCCCTCGGGAGATTACAAGAGTTATCCAGTAATTACAGCTGATTAAGTGGTCTTTTTTCTGGGGAGTTCTTACGTAATTTATACCCATGATGATTTCGTAAAATGAAAAGCTTTTTTTTATGACGTGCAGGTAAAATGTGTGTAACCTAGTTAGATAAGGTAAGATTATTTCTTTCTTTTTTTTTTTGATTTCTTTTAGAAAGCCAAAAAAACAAGAGTTTCTTTCGGTCAAAAGTGCCAAATGCTTTTACTTTGTTAATTTTTTTTTTTTTAATGAACGTTATCAGTTGCGAACTTAATTCATTTTATGACGATACAATTTTATTAAATTTTGCAAATAACTGAAAATTTCAAAATGCCTTAGTTGAGTAAAAAGTCGTCATAAGTATTTTATGATTTAGTAGCAAGAGACATCGATAAGCAGTGGCGACGCAAGAGTGATTTGGACAATGACAGAATAGGCAGTTTTATGTACTCAATTTCAATTTCGGCGACTATTTAGAAAGGCTATTAAAGATGATAATCTTATCGAACTGTTTCACTTGATAGATAAGCTTCAACCGTTTCTGCCTGGTTGTTAATTTAGGTAGTACTTGACCCATATTCTTGAGACTACAGGAAGTGCTACAAATGACCCAAAATTTCCTTTTCCAATTTACTATATTGAAGAAATAGTTCTGTATTTTTTTTTCCCTTAAAATTAAGGTTATTGCCCTGGTTCTCTGTGGCAAGTTCTTGTGTACTCTTTGCCAAATTTTATATATCTAATAGGCACAGTATACAGAATTTTGTGAGTGACGTATCTCGTCTATTTAAACTAAAAAGAAGTCTATTAAGCTGTTGAGACTGTGTAATTTCAACTAACTTTTCACCACGTTATCTTAAACTATTTGAGATTAGATTTTCCGCGTTCAAGGAATTTTCCATTAGAATATTTTTACATTAATTTATGCGCCTGTTTCTTAATATTATACTATATATATATATATGTATATCTCTGTTATTTCAATTTGTAAAAGAAGTGTCATGTCTAATTTTATCTTATTTTCAAATTTATCTTGTGATTTCTTATAAATTAGGGGAATAATTGTATTCACAGCACGGATGAAATATTAAGTCTGGAGACGAAGAAAAGGGGTAATCTATTGATCATATTTTTAGGAAGTAATACCTTGTATGGTGATGATCATTCACCGATTATGGTTGATACTTCCCACTCTTTGAATACTATTCATCATCGTATAATCGACATTTTCCACTTTACCACCTACAATGAATTTCGAAATATTCGTACCGTTTATGTTCCTCTTCTCTATTTCATTATCAATATAAAAATCCATTTACATTTATTAAGAATTGCAAAACTATTCTTAAAAGCTGCGAAAAGGTTTTATCATCCACTTTTTTTTAGAATTTCATAAATTTACCGTCTTCAAATGGTCAATGATTTGTTAAATTTATAAAGTTGTGGAGATGATTCAAAAGAAGAGACATAGAGTGAGGAGAAAATATTCTTCTCCAGAAGTTTGTCTCTGTCGTTCTTTTTCCCACACTGCAGTACATTTAAAACGTGCTTGGTGTACCTTTAAATATTTCTATACTAATCTTGTCTATTTATTCGAGGAAGAAAAGTCAAGTTCATTGACTTATCTCGATTTTTTTTTTAATTCTTCTCTCTCTTCGAGTCTCTCTTAATAACATTTAAATTTTGTGTACATTATAGTGTCTATAGTGTCTTATGATTCTTCATCTTTTCTTCAATAAATATTTTGAGTATCATATTAGGATGGCAATAAACACATACTTAACTCACATCTATTGCGAATTTACCTAAACGACTACTCTGTCATTTTATTTTTGTTTATTTTTTTCATTTGAGTAGTCAAACTTCACAGAGAGAGCAGTATATAATCCCTCGATTTTGTCACCCCCCAAAACTTTTTTCTTCCACCCCCTGGGGAGTACTTTTCTCAACATATCTTCGCGTTTCAAATATATCTGAGATGATGTCACGCTGTTTGTCCGTCTATTCGTCTGTACGTTTGTCCATCAGGCCGTTGACACACCTAGAGCTCAAACGATTGGAAATAGAGATTCAACACCTTCATGGGACCCTCCCATAAGTCAACTCAAGGATTGTTAATATGTCCCTCATTTTCTCGCCATTCCTCCCGTTCTCCTTTAAAATCATTTAGAAATTATCTAGAAATTATTTAGATTTATAAATTGATTCATACCGGTTGTGAACGGCCAATGAACCGTTTATGAACTGATAAGTAATTTTTGACCGAAAATAAATTTTATTACTCTTAAAAGTATTTTGTGAAATCTTTTGAGTAAACAGTAAAAGATGGGAAAGTACTTTTGATGTATTTCATTTAAGTAACAAGTTCGAGAAGTTCGCAAAGCCTAGGACTAGGACACTTTGTCACCCCTTTTTTAAAAACAAACTCTAAAAATTTTTTTAAAGAAATATGTGGCTTAATACTAGATATTAAAATATATTGTTAAAGGTCAGATTTATTAAAGAAATATGGGAAAAAATAGGGAGTGTTCGAAGCCAGAGTGTGTGCGAAGCCTGAAAGACTTTCCCTGCTCAGATAACTTTATTGTAGATGGGATTCTCGACATGCAAACTTAGCTTTTGGACACCAAAATTCACACCGCTTTCTTTTCCAAAGGTTTTACATAATTTGTCTTAATCGTTCGCACTCAACATTTTATGAAACTATCTTGAATTATTTGTGATGTTTAAATGGGATATCCAACATTTTTGAAAAGGAAAGATTATGTGAAGTTTGATCACACGAAATTTTTCTGATCTAAAGTGTATGCCGAAGTCTTTACTCTTAAAATACAACATACAATCAAATTTGCACGCATTCTAATTTATTTTTTATCGTGAGCTAAAATAATCATTTAAACTGAATAAAAAATGTAAAATCAATTTTAAGGGCATAAGAATCGACGTCATGAAACCAAAAATTCTGCAAAGTCTGAATCATGTTACTTCCCATTTTATTAAAATTTATCTGTACAGGAAAGTTCTCATTCTTCGTAAGATCCCAAGTTTCGCAATGACAATTCTTTTCTATGTTTCTAATAAGAAGCTTGGGATTGTACCAAGCTTAGTACTCTCCTCTATAATATTGCCATTTTTAGATGATTTTAAGATCCATCAGAACCTCTTTCTATCGAGTTTAAATTTCAAATTCAAAGTGTTCTAATTCTTTTAATTTTAAAAACACAGCAAATTTTCTTTTTCAATTTTCTTTTAATAAATATTGTTATTGCCCAAATTGAATAAAACACTAACAATTCTTATAGAAACAAAAAAGATTGACTTTATGTTGTTCTTTTTAAAATATAAACTAAGAATCAGTTGATATCAGTTTCATATGGTTATTTGGTTAGAAATTCTTCAACTTGGTTTGGGGTGAAACTGGAAGTTTCCCATCATACATATTCAGAGTGTTAAAGTGAAATATTTGAATGGTACAGAAGAGGAAGAATTGTGCTGGATATTAATATGATAATCTTATGGCATAGAGAGAATACATAAGGCAATATATTTAGTTCTTCTAATGGTATGACATAGTGTAATCTTATGAGAAGGTACATCATCATTTTACTTCTTGAGTAGTTCGAATGGAGCAAGTTGGATTTAGGTTCTTATTGAATTTTTATCTCATAACAATCGGGAATACTGTGGCTTTTCAGACAGTCGTTTGTGTCTTTGGCGGGAAGAAGAAATGGACAAGAGTTGTTGAGTGGAAAAATTTGAATAACGCACTTGTCCAAGTAGAAAATGTTAATCATATGACGATTTCAAGTGTTTCTCTTTAGTTCGTTTTCATCGGTGTATTTCGTGACCCATTTCTGCAGAACATTCTTCACGAATGCAAAGCGATGATATCCATTCTCTTCTCTCTGTGTGCATTTTCTTGTTTCAATGGTGGTTCCTTTGGAGGTGTCTAGAATGTGGTGTAGTGCATGAGAAATATTCATTCATTGAACAGGCACGTCTCTAATCCGGTTTCATGAGCATCTTTGCCTTACATCATCATTATCATGATTTACACAGTTGCTGGTAATCTTATTTCAATAAAGTATTTCCGAATGGAAATTGTTGCCGCTAAAACCGGTATTATTGATAAAGTTTCTCGATGCCCTATCGTTGTATAGCAATACGCGTGTTTCCATTTTTTTTCTTCATATTTCCTTCAATTTTTCCCCTCCCTTTCGCAGCTCTGCGACGTAAAAATGAAATACATATAGTACTCCATCCAGTGATAATGTGTCTCCTCTTACGTACACGTCGCAAGAATTTAACCACAAAAAAAAATAATTGAGGTTGATAACTTTATAAGCTATCAGATTCATATGGAAATCTTAAGAAGAATATTGAAAAAATCTTGATGTTTGAGATTAAAAATTTTGGATTGTTTTTTACTTTTATTGCTTGAACTTCGAAAAGAGAGCAATGTTTACAATTTCTAGATTTTTTGATATTTCTGAGAATGTGACGGTTATCAGGAAATGACAAGCAATTTAGTCTTATTTTAAGATGTTATCAAATCAAAACTTCAAAATTTTATCTTTAATCTTTAAAGTTTGATCTTATCAGATCAAATCTTTTATCTTAGCTCATGTTGGTTCGTCGAAAGGAACAGATCGTTAAGAGAAACTCTGAGAATTCTGGAGAAACCTCTAGCAGTCAAGGCGCTAATCCAGATTACTTACAGATTCTCTGAACGGTTCTAATAATAAATAAATAAATAAATAAATAATGATTTTTTCATTGTACCTGAAATTGATGTTAACAGTTGATAAATAAACGATTAGATTTTTAAGAAATTTCTCTGAATTAATGTAAAAATACATCTTATGGTAATTTTACCTACTAATTCAAGATAAATTTCTCAATAAAATCTAGGAAATTTTCACTATAGAGTTTTCGCCATCTCGAAAAATTACTATTATTAATCGTATCGGAATACTTTGTTACTTTGTTACTTTGTTCGGAATACTTTGTTGCTATATTTCCTATAATGTCTTTTTCTAATATTCAGTTGTTTACATCGGGCGAGACTCGAACTCACAACTGTGTGAAGCGAGTCAGAGATCTCATCCGCTCAAGATCCAACGATCTTGCCTATTGCGCCACTGAGATCCCTAAAAATGACTATAAGTGTAATAAATTCGACATTTAGATAAATCAAAGGAGATGTCATTTATAGACAAAATATATAGCCCTAACACTAAACCTACTAAGACCCGGTAAAATTGACCGGTTTAAAATATTAACACAAATTTAAACGGTACAATGTCACTATCAAACCTTATGAATTTCTTAAAATATGCATGTAATATATTTTTCAGTGTTTAAATTTTAATTTTTGGCTCTTTTCCAAGAAAAATTTGTTAAGTACCCTACCCTATCGCGGTTTCTCATTTGACTGAAAAACGACCATAAACGGTTGGTAGGGTTAATGTTCAGTATCAGCTATTCTTTCCCAAAGAGAGAACCTAAATAATTGGTTTAGTTTATGGTCTTTTAAAATTTAAAACCTCATTCCAAGGTTTTTTTTTGGGTATTTTTAAGAAAAACTCATTATTTCACCAGGGGTGGTTTACAGAATTCATGTATTAGTATAAAGTTATAGCATAACTCTTCAACTTCCCAATGGATATTTGAAAATTAAATTCTGTTCACTAGAACGGGAGATAATAAAGCAAAATAGCGAAAAGACAAAAAATACAAATTCTTACAGAATTGTAACGTGATTAAAATAGGATTGTGAAAACTGCTCTCTTTTGGAGTTCGAGCAGTTAAAAATTAAGAACATTTTCGAAATCAGCACATTCAATAGCATAATAATCACCCAACACATCTTTTAATTTTTTTTTCATTGTAGTGTAGTAATTGTAGAGTTTCTTAAATCATGGAAAATTCTTGTTGGAAAACACTTAGGGAAGAAGTGTTTTTCTTTTATCTGAACTGTAATAAACCATACAATAATGTAAAAAGAAAGGTTACCATTTCCTTTGTTGATTAAAGGAAAGTCCTAAGTTTTATAATCTAGTTACAGAGGTGTGCAACGACCGTTTGAAACCGAACAAGCGTCAAATGAAACTTGTACAGCAATGGTTAAAACGCTATCTAAACAAGCTTATTTTGACGTTTATTCGGTTTCAACGGTTTTTGCACACCTCTGATCTAGTAAATTTATTTTGCCCTACAAGATACAACTGAAACACGTGAAATATTTCTTCTTGAATAAGGGCAGAATCACATTGACAATAAAATGCTCAGCGTATCCTCACCGTATTTCGTAAATTTACGAATTTTCATTGCAATTCTTACGCAAATTTTCCATTACCGTATTACCTTATCTCATACTCGGTGGCACTAGGTGAAAATAATATAAGAAAATTGAAGAAATAAAATGAAAACTCGATAAACAGTGAGCAAAACAAAACTGTAAGAGAAATTAATCGTACAGTTTTTTTTGCTCACCGTTTATCTCATTTTCGTTTTATTTCTTCAATTTTCTTATATTATTTTTACCTAGTGCCACCGAGTATGAGATAAGGTAATACGGTAATGGAAAATTTGTGTAAGAATTGCAATGAAAATGCGTAAATTAACGAAATACGGTGAGGCTACGGCGAGCATTTTATTGTCAAAATGTGATTCTGCCTTAAAGGTGATTCACTAAAAAATCTAGTAAAATTTTTTATTTTAATACATTTTTTAGAAATATTAAATAATACAGAGTTTCATATAGCTGTGGCTTGTATTAAACACCGAGCACTTTGGAAAAGACTTCGTTGCTCCGTAGTATTGCATTTATGATAATAAACCAGCAATATTTGTGTATCAATCAAGTTGAGGCTGTTGCTATGGACCGATATCGTTGTATATATGAAAGAATTTTTATTATGAAGTTACTGACCCAATTACCATTAATGTAATCATTAACCGATACAATTTATCCATGTTTAGAATGTTCCATGGGTATATACTCGGATAGAGAGTGTCACTTGCAAATTAATCTCGTGGAATTTTATTTAATTTATGGAAATTTACCCAAAAAAAAACTCACATAGACTTTCCTCTTACGAGTGACAGTGAATTTCTTGTCTCGAAGGAGTTTTTTTTTGTATACATATTTTACCACTTAGCGTGAGTTTTTAATGGTGCTTCTAGCATTTTAAATACCTTTTCTATCTTTATCTCCCTCGAAAGCAAAATTAACAATTTGATCAGGTGGAAATTGATCACACATTCAACGTGCTCAAGTATGTAAATAAGCCTTCTGAAGGTTCTTCTTTTGTGTGGTCTAAAAGAATAATTTAGGAATCTTATAAATTATAATGCCTTGCGATAATTACTACAATATTCCGAAGTCATAATTATGATTGTAGAACGTCTGGGTCTGCTCCTCAAAATATCCAGGTATGTTCATGGCAGAATGAGTACTCATAATACACAATATGCGAATATACAAAAAATTCGTATAAGAAAAATGCAAAATAGATAATATGTAACAGTTTTCAAAATCACTTAAAACTAGTAAACTACACACTTTTGTAGAATTTTTATAACTTTGGCCTTTAATGTAAATTAGGTGTTAAACGGGAAACAAAAAAGTATTAATTTGGATTATTCCCATATAATAAAAATAATGAGGATAAATGTCAACTAATTCATAAAAGTTGTCTAAATAGTTACACTTAAGTTAGACATTCCAAAAAATCACTACGAAAGTAGAGTATTTTTTGTTCAACTTATTTCTCAGAAACTTTTAGTAAAACTTAGGATGATTCAAAAACGAACAAAATTGCAATTCCTGATTAATATTTATTTGTGCCAAGAGTGAAAGAGGATAAAAAATATCTTATGCTAAATACTTTAAAAGAAAATAATAGGAAGATTGAGAAAAAAAAAACCTAAGACAAATTAATAATTTTGAATAATAATGAGTTTTGACAATCATGTCAAAATTAAAAAAAAAGAAACACTTTCTCTGTTTCACTTGCATCCCACATTAAAACATTTGTATAAGAATGTAAGAGAAAGAAAAGGAGGAGGAAAAGGCTGCCCCCACAATCAATTGAAAGATCTCCCACACTTCTTGAGGTGAGAGCTATATCTATCCTCAATTTGGCTCGTGAAAATTCTCACAACGCACAATTCATATTGCGTCTTCATTGGTTGTTTAATATGCTGTCTTGCTCACTTTCAGAAAGAATCTCAGACTAATAAAACTACTTAATTACGTCTTTTTTAGACGTCAATTACATTTTTTTTTGCCTCATTGACATTTGCTTAGGAAACAGACAAAGAATTAGGTACAGAAATAAATTGGCCGGGAAGCGAAAATTAGGTCTCCGCAAGATAACATAACAGAAACATTTTTTGTTTAGTTGTATATAAAATAACTTTTAATCTAAAGTATTTTTTTATTCTTTTAAAAAGATTTTTGTTGAAATAGTAATTTTTATTTATTACAAATTCTCAAGGGCTATTTTTTCTAAAACGCGCCTTCAACGAGAGAAAAATGCGAAATGGCCTTACGTCGCATAAACCGAATTTTGTGTGTTGATAAGACATATCAGATGAAACGTGTCGAAAAAGTTCTCCAAGATTACTAATATTGATTGACCTTTGATTGTGACCATAATTCGCTATATCTCATACACATTTGACTATTTCATCTTTTTTTTATATTAAGCTTAGTAGCTTAGAGTTTGGTTAACCTTGCATGAACTTACGAAATACGGGAGAGCGGGGCAGAATTAGTCAGTATTAGAATTGAATACTTGTGTGTAATAGTTTTTCTTAGAACGACTATTCAGTAAACTACTATTTATGCAAAGTAATTAACTCCCATCAAATAGATTCAAACATTTTTCTACAATTTATAGGCAAAGAAAACTCTCATTTGCGGGCTAATTGTGTTCCGGTCTCCCCTATTGTTTTTAAAGTATGTTTTGCAAAAGTATAATACAATTCGGCGTTTTCCTCACTATATATCATAAATTATATTATACACTCCTGACAATATGGCAATACAAAAATCTGTCGTTAAACGAATATGAACCATTTTGAAACTAACTAAATCCGGTTAGATTGTCAAAATTTCCAACCTTTACCCCCAGGTATCAGTTCTCTCACTATACATTTGCGAATCAAACAATTTTTGATATTATGACATCAATTCGTTAGTTATTTTTCATGTTACCAGAGTTATAAGTCAAACGGTTAGAGATAGTAACTTGGAGCTTTCAGCGGACTTGTGAACTCCCATAAATCCATTTTTTTTTTCATTCATTCACAATCCCGAAAGCCAAAATCCCGAATAGCCAAAATCCCGAATGCTAAAATCCCAAAAGCAATAAGCCCAAAGGCCAAAATTACATAAAGCCAAAAATTCGAAAAGTCAAAATCTTGAAAGCTAAAATCTCGAACGCCAAACTCTCGAATTCATAAAAATGGCAAAGCTACTCAGACGATTGCACTCGTGCTTGTTGGAAGCAAAGGGAATTTCTGTAATTTGGAAAATTAATCCACAAAATATTCTCCGTGTCATTTCATTCCTCTCAGGATTCTGACCATTCGAAATTTTCCTTTCTGGATTTTATCTTTTCGAGATTTTGGTTTTTTGGATTTTGACTTTTCGCGATTTTTTTTTTTTTTTGGAATAGGCCATCAAGATTTTGACCCATGAGGAATTTTGGCTTTTGAGATTTTTTTCTTTTTTGAGATTTTAGCATTATGAGATTTTAGCTTTGCGAAATTTTGACTTTTGAGATTTTGGAGCTTCGGGAATTTAACGAAAAAGTATTTCTTTTTGGTTTGATGAAATATCATATCGAATATTTTTTACCTGTTAAAGTTATTATCGCATATCTTTATCATTTTAACCAGTTAAACTTGTTAAAATGATTGTCAAATTTTTCGATAACGCAGATATGTAGGGGAAAGCTACCATGCTTGATACTGTAAAATGATGTCCAAGATTTGTGATTTTTTTCTGATTAACACACAAACCGAAGCGATTCTTCCACTATGTTACAAAAATGTCTCACTTATTAGGTTCATAATCCCACCTCAAATAGTTCCTGGAAATCCTTAGATTTTCCTCAAGAAGAAAATGGAAATTCAGTGGCGATTTTTATACAAGTTGGGTCCGGGGCCTTCCTGTATAATAATTGATTCGACAATTCGGAGGCCCATTTTCACTGTATAAATTTCACCGGATACAAAAAATTGCACATCAATATTTAGACGGAACTCTAATCTATCTGCTTAAATCGTTTGTACGACTAGTTATTAGTTTTAAAATCACTTTTATGTAATTTTTCTAAGCCATGTTTTTACGAAATTAGGGCGCTAGCGAAAACCAGTTTTTCAGTTTGAGTCCATGAAAATGTCACTCTGCAACCTTAAAATTCAGGCAACAGGATTGAAGGCTATGTCAATTGTCGATAAAATTGGAGGATTACAATAGGTGTAATTATGAAAGAATCACATCTAATGATAGAGTTGCCACATTAAAATATCATTCATGGACACTTCTTAAAATATAGGATGGACACAGGTAGAATTTATGAATTTGTCACCACCCTCAAAAATAGTGTCCCCAAGTAAAAATATTTTTACATAAATATTAATACTGATGAACACTCTATGTGCCTATGATAGTAGTTTTCCTGAAAAGCGACATTAATTAAGAAATACTTATAAAATATTATGTATCAAAATTACAGTTTTGGACCTATTTTTGATTTTTGCTTCGTGAAACTAGGAAAAAAGAGCTATGATCCTAATTTTTTTAGGAAATGTGAGTCTTAGGACCAGCTATTAGAATATATTACTATGAGTCACAATTATTGATTAACGTAGGAAAAAAATAGTTATTATCAAGCTTGGATCGTATCAAGCATGGGCACTTTCCCCTACCTAATGCTTCTAAGGTACTTCCAGACCCAGACTAGGACAAAAATTTTATGATTTAAAAGTGAAAATGTCCAATTTTACGTCTTACTTAATCATCGTACAACATTGTGAGTGTGAGATTACTTTGACTGTTTCTCATAATCCCCAGTAAACTTTATGCTAAAACCGGAATTATAAGCGGATATATTTCGCAGGAAAATCAAACCTAAAATTTGACCTAACTTATGCATTTTTTGGTCTTTTAAGGCTGATCCTTTAAAAAACTTTTGGTGAGTGAAAGAGAGAAATAAGAAATAAATATGTATATATTTATAATAATATGCTATAGAACATGTTATATAAATTTGCTTATAATAGTTGGTTCTAAGTCAAAAATTTAAAAAAAAAAATTTAAATCAACAACTATTAAAGCAGACTTTTTAATAATTATTCTTTACTCAAGAGCCTAAATGTTCTGTGAAAAAAGTGGTTCATGTTGAACTTTTGCTATATATCCCCGCTCGCGTCATACCGAACATACTTTCCCGCGCTCTAATGTTCCACGTGCCACTTGCTAATTGTCAATGACTAAAGCCGCGGGTGATGCTCCTCTAAAGTATACATAAATTCTTTCTATTTTCTGCGTCTTTGTCTGAAAAATTGCTGTATAGTATATTTTTCTCTCTAGCAGACCAATAATCCACGTAGCTCTTTAAATTTACCACCAGGAAAAGCTAATTGCGTGTGTGTTTGACATAATCTACGGTACTACTACGCAACTTTGTTGCAAATTTATAACAGTCACAACAGGTATATAAGAAAAAAAAGGAGACGTCTGTATGAGTATCACAGTATAACATGTCACATAAATTTTCGTGGGATTTTTATTTTTTCAAATAAATTGTTAGCCAAGGTCAATTACGTGTGCAAATGTGTGTCTGTATCATGAATAAAGAAAAATGCGAAGAAACCTTAACGATATCATGACGACAACTGTCGCTAGCTTAATTGGCGACATAGTAAAAGTATAATATGTAAGCAATTCCCAAAAATTATGTGTCTGCCGGAATTTTCCGCTTCTTTACCAATTTTCCATTATTATTTGCAATTTTTTTTAGAGGAAATTTAATGAATGCGATTCGAAAGTAATGTAGAAATAAGTATTTTATATGATAGTATCAAAAAAAAAAGGCATGAATGAAATTATAACGATCATGATGGTAAGATTACATTAAGACGACACTTCCAGGAAATTCAGCTGACATCACTTGGCTCGTCGGACAAAATAAGAAGAAAGATGAGAGATCAGACACAAAAGCCAGAACCTACAATCGTACCCCACACAGTGAGAAAATGGGTGAGACATTGTGACCTCTTTGTGTGGTGAAGATGAAGATATAGTAGAGATTAGTCTTCAAGTGATATGCAAAGATGAGAAATATATTGTGCAAATATTTCTCAAGTATATTCCTCTCATCAAATTTCTCCATATTATCCAAAGTTCTATCACAATTTAACTTCCCAATCAGCAATCTTTCTTCTAATGCAAACCAGGAAGAAATAAATCAATTCTGCAGAAATATTTATATTGCCAGATATTCTTTAACACATTCTATACTATACACATGTGTAGAAATTCTGTGTCATTTCTGGCAGACTTTTCAAAATTTTTAGGTGGTTCGTTGGAGTGTTTTATGGCCATAGCGACCTTCAGACAAAATGTTCACCTTCTTCGAGGCCCATTCGCACACACATTAAAAATTTTCGCTTTTATTTAAATATGTGGCAGATGAGACGATGGAAATATTCGCAAACATTCTTGCCAACGTAATGCTCATTTTAGATTATGCGGGAAAATTCGCAAATGCCTGATTTTCTCACTTTATATTTATTGCTCGCAACATCTTCTTCCTGATCCCACGAGTAAATTAGAAATGATATCTCTAGAGGAAGACTTATTTTAAAGATTTTCATTTATACACATTATTTTAAATAAATTATGACCAGAAGAACAAGAAACATGCTCATTATGTGAAATGCTTATTAATGCACGAACAAGGTTCTCAATACAATTCTTTCTTAACACTTAATGGCTTTGCAACAAAAATTCTTAAATTCTTTTGCTCAGTATAAAATTACCTTTGATCAGTGAAATATTAAATTTTATCAGAAAAAATCCTATTTCTTAAAAAATCAATCTTAATACTTTAATCTGAGCCTTTTTAACCTTTAAGCTAGAAAAAATCTTTATTTAGAATGATTAAATGGTATTTTCGCATAAGGACGAAATTTCCGGCTGGATAATCTCTCTAAAACATATCCAAGAATGAAAAAAATCACTTGACGCGTTTTCGAGTAGTCCCAAGAAACATAGTTTAGTTTGGCCTCTAGAACTGGCGACTGGCGACAGTCAGTTGAACAAACGGATAAACGGAAAAATAGCGTGGCATCATTCCTTAGAAAACTTCTGAAACGCTAAGATTTGTTGAGTAAAGTGGTCCCCGGGGATGGAAGGTGGGAATTTTTGGGGGTGAAAAAGACGAGGGATTTAGGTATAACTGTTCTCTCTGTCGAGTTCGAGCACTAATATGAGTTGTTCGAAGCTTGAATCGTCTTAAGGTAGAGCGCTTTCCCCTATTTTGATCAGTTAAAATAAAAAATAATTGTTTATTAAGTTATCCAAACGCCTTATTACAAAAAGGTGGTCAGGGTCCTAACGCGCTAGACTTCAAATACTGCAGTTTTTTTCTCTCTAATAAGGGTCTAATTTCTGAGGTCAGAATAAAATAAACGTTCATTTTGGTATTCTGAAATCAAAAAATCAAGAACAACATTCTAGAACCATTATGAAGACGTCAAATGTCTTATTTTCTCTAAATAATTCCAAGAACCTATCAAAAGTGCTTGCAATTTTCAAAAACTGTTTAAAAAGGTCCATACAAAATTGCTTGCAAAAGAATCACATCTAGTAAAAACATTTCAAGGTTTACCACTCACTGTTTACAATTTTTGTTGTAATTTTACGTATTGATTATCATGATTTCTTATAAATATTTAAGACTATAACTCATTTTCCTAATTTTTGTGTTACAAATTCTACAGGCAAATCAATTTTTGTTCCAAGTGAAGTTGCATTAAGTGCGGAAAATCTTAAAATTTTGATTCTTTGTTAAGAGACTGTAAATTGCACAAATGAAGTCAAAATATGAAATCTCGATCTTGAAAATATTTGACAACTTGAAATTTTGATCTTGATCATAGTCGAAATTAAATCTCAATAGCACACTTTTTAGATCAAGAAAATTTCATGAAATTAAAATTCACTCTCCTTTCCATCCTCTTATTGAACTAAATCGAATTTGGTGTGATGCTCAAAAGAAAAAGAAGAGTGTGAAAGAGTGAAATAGACTTATATAAAAATTTGAGGGAGAAAGTAATGTGAATTTCGATTTCATAAAATTTCCTGATCAAAAAGGTGTACACAACGTATTTGTACGAATGTCAAATCGTCGTCAATTTTGTAAAAAAAAATGACACATCTCCATAATCTTCTCAACAGATTGGCAGACCGCCATAAGGGAAGATCACCAGCGATCGACAGTGTTCCTCGGATCGTCAGGTTAATACCACATTGTTGCTCCAAATTAAATGATTTTTTAAAAATTATTAGCTACTTTTTACCATTTAACTCTCACAAGAATACAGTGCATTAACTCAGATTTAATTTATAAAACCAATTTTCGCTGAGACACCTGATTAAATTCCTGACGATCCGAGGTACAGAGTGCAAGTTTGCCATTACATTTTGAGAATTATATTTTCAACTAAATATGGAGCATGTATCTTAACATTCCGATCCGGGCGGGGTACTCTTCCCTTATATCGACCACTCAGAATATAAGTCGAACAACTCGATTTTTTACAAAAATCGTTTTATTCGCTTTTTGGATACTTCTTTATACCCTCCACCTTCCCTGTGAATATTATACTTGAAAGATAATTATTTTCAAAGTTATAGAGATTTTAAATCTCAAAAATCCTATACTCTGCATGTAAAATCTCAGCTTCAAATCGCTCTCCTGTAAAATTTGCCTACTGCGAGTTGTTCGCTTCTTATTCTGAGTGGTCGATATGATCTTAGGAGAAATGAACAGAATTTTTGATATAAACTGAATATCAAAATTGATATCAAAACGTACTAGGTCATCAGTTATCATGATCAAAAATCTTTCAAAAGACGCTAGTTGAGGGTTAAAATTCTTTATTCAATGAAGATTTTAATCGAAAAGCAGATGTCCTAGAACTTTGACGATAAATTAGTGAAATTATACCAATTATTGTACAGCTTTTCGAATCTCATAACTAACAGTGATCAATGACTACAAATTAATCATTACACGTATCATTATGAAGTATCGTGTTTGAAGGGAAAGGGGACAAGGAGTTGGTACACCGTGTTGAAAGAAAAATTATATATA
This sequence comes from Phlebotomus papatasi, assembly GCF_024763615.1. Taxonomy (NCBI): domain Eukaryota; kingdom Metazoa; phylum Arthropoda; class Insecta; order Diptera; family Psychodidae; genus Phlebotomus; species Phlebotomus papatasi. Next base: position 28,644,108 of record NC_077224.1, read on the forward strand.
TTTTAATAAAACTAATGATTAAAGTAATTATCAGTTGTTTGTATTTTTTATATCAACTGGATGAGATCATGTATTTCCTGTCTAATTCAATTTTCGAATTTCATAATAATTTGACTTTTATTTTCTAACTCTTCTTATTTTTGTTATCATTATGACTACTTTTTAAAAACTCTTCTAATTTACCATACGATCCATATGAATGAGTGGATTGTTGGTTACCAGGTCGATTATCTTCTAAATCATATCCCGTTTTTAGAGAAATCTTCTTTTCGATTTTATTTATGAGAGCATCCTCAAACAGACTTTGTTGTTCTCTATTAGCTTCTATTGTGAGACTCGTTGACCATTTTGGTCGCTTCCAGTGCTGAGGCAAATTAATTAAGGCAGATTTTCTGTCTTGTTGGGATATTTGGTCACCTATCTTGGGTAATTCTTCGTGATTGTTGGCGTGGGTGCCCAAAGAAGGTGGATTAAATTCTAAAATGTTTTCATTTGGTCTTTTCTGTTGTGCCATTGTTTTTTTTTTTCACTGCGCTATCTTATGTTTTAGTCAATTTCCACAAATTCTATATCTCAGATTTTGACTAATTCTAAAAATTAGTTAAACAACTGTTTACAGTTTTATATTATTCTGATGAAAAAGTGACTCAAAAGAAATTGACTTGTTTGAAAATTTTCATTGTTTCAAACTTTTCAAGTGTCATGTGTTTGAAAATACAATTTAGGCAATGAGATTGCAAAATAAATTTTGGGATTAGTGATCGCAAAGTCAAAAGTGTAAGGCTCCGCGGCAAAATTGGCGCCAAAACGGCTTACCACGCTCTCCTATACAGACCCACATTGGAAAAAATCCCACACATAAAGTATTTTCATGCGATAGTATGTGATTGAAGAGAGTGAGAAAGATGATAGTACAAATACAGGCATAAGAAAAGAAAAAACGCCGGGCAGAATCATCCTAAAAACGTATGGCATGGCAAGTCTCGAAATTCTTTGTTTCTTTTCATCATTTGCTTCTCACATTTGCGAGAGCACCCAAAACTTGTTCGCCACAGAGCTATCGGAAATTTAAAGAAAAAAAATGAGAGAAACTGCTGAGGTTGAAAACCGCAAAAAGCCAGGAAACCAAATATCTGTGGACCATTCCAGACCATTCCTTTAGTGATCTACAGCATATGATCACAATAAACTCGCGATCACACAACTTCTGTGACGATCTTTTCTGCTCAGCAACTGATTCCAAAATGTTATCTCTAGACGCTTTTTTCCGCATGTATCATGGAATTTTTCTCTGATCAGTGGGACAGGAAGACAGACGAAAGAGGTGATCGAGGCAGAAGCTGCGATATCTACCGATAAAATATTTTTCGGTTTGGTTCGATGCGGAAAATGGTGAAATTCGATTGTCATTAAAGATCATTGTTTGATCAGTTCGAAAGATTTTAATGAAAGTTGAGAAATTTGCACAATACTCTGTCTATTAATTGATTGATTTAGTAACATATGTTGAATTTGTATAATGCAAACTGCAATGCAAAAACCAGTTTTTGGCTCTTCTGTTTTAAAAAACATAATATTGTAAAGAATCCCAGTTCATTTTGCGTAAATTGACGGAGAATTACACTTTCAAAACTGAAACGGGAATTGAAAAAGCAAAAAAACGTTGTGAGGGGAATTTCCACGAAACATCTTCGATAAACTTTGGAATTTCTCAGCATTCATCTGTGATTTTTTTTTATCATTCTTACTCATAATAATCTTTTAGATAGATTTCCACGAATTTATTTTTTATTATTTTATCTGAAAAATTTTCATAGTAGTTTTTGCATTACTCATGTTTAAAGAAACTCGATCCGCTAACTAAAATATTATCTTATCTCACTTCCAGGGCAATTGAGATATTCAATTCAAGTGGGAAGTCTATGAGTTCCCTGTTAGAGGAACAGAGAAGTCAGGATGGTGGCTCTAATCTTGGTGGACCACTTCGCTATAAAAATGTCATTCTCTTCTGGCTTCAATGTGAACAGGTAAATTTCTATTAATTAGATAACTCTTTAAAGATGATAAGAAATCTTATGTAATTAAATGGATTACACAAAATCGTGTCAAAGCGTCTTATACGGGTTTCAGACCTTAGGCTTAGCCATATGGCTTCACTGTTATAATTCCTTATCAGTGAAGATATTTTGGAAAATTTAACTTAGGATTGGTTTATTAAGAACGAATGATCTATTAGATTCTGAAAAAGCAATCAATTTGGTTGCCATTTAGGATTCTGAGACCTACGGGAACTGGGCTAAACCTGTAGTCTGAAGACCGCTTTATGCTCTAAACATACTTACGACTTAAACCGAGAGACGGCTTAATATAATTGTAATCAAAATGACGATCATATTACATTTCCATCAGTTTCTTAAGTCAAGAAACAGTTTAGTTCGTGGAAAACTGATTGGAATTTAGTCAAATCATTATTTAGATTATAATACCCTAGACACACTTACGACTTAAGCCGTGAGACGACTTAGTGGAAAATGATAGAAATGTAGTTTAACCATCATTTCTAATATAATTACGCTAAGCCGTCTTTCGGCTAATCCTCATGTCTGTCAAGGCCCTAACTACGTTAAGCCGTGTCTCGGCTTAAGTTGTAAGTTTATCTAGGGTATTAGCTTTGAGGAGTGCTCGAACTCCTAGAATAGAAGATCCCTTGGGTATATCCCAGTTTTATATCGATTGAGACTGTTTCATAAACCATAAAAAACAAAAACTCCAGTCTTGAAAATTTTGTAAAAAAAAACTTTAAACTATATCGGCCGTGAAATTTTTTTAAAGATTTTAAAACATTTTCACATTGAAAAATAGATATAATAAATTTATTAAACTCATTGACATAAAATAGAATAACCTAATTCAGAACCTGCACCATATGAAAGATTTTTTTTTAATTAAAAGTTATCAATACGAATGGATTTGCGATTTATCTGGAGCGCTAAGAATATAATAAGGCTGTGACATAAGTAAAAAATTTGTTCCGTGTTTATTAAAAAAATATTTTTTATTCCTATTTGGTCTGAAAATATTCTAATTAGCTCAGATTCTGAATTATAGGTTATTCTATTGGCGATATTTTCGCCTAAATTTTAGAATCAGATAGTTTTTACATCCTTAGATGTTTTAAAATTAAACTATGCACATGATTTTGTTGGGGATAGAAAAGATAAACAGCTAAAAGAATAAGGAAGCTCCTAATTAATATCGACTTATGGGTCTGGGGGAAGGGTGGTAACCGATATAAGTCTCAAGCCGTAGGGGAGACCGGGGTAGAATTAGCCACGTATAGTATTAGATAGGGTTATCTTATAATTTGCCTTCGAAGGAATATTGAGGAAACCACTCTTTAGGGGAGATTGGGGCAAAAGTCACAAATCGAAAATATTAAAATTAAATATCTTCCAAGATAAATAAGATAGGGGCTTAAATTTTTTTCCATAGATAGCCTCCATAGGTCTTCTTCAATGTCGTAAGTTTCTTAGAATTCAAACAAGGAATTTTGAAAATAAAAAAAATATCGAAATTTTTAGCCCTATTTTTGAAATATTTTCCTTGCACAAGATATCAATTATTAGCTACTTATATTAAATATGATGCACTGGTGAATATTTCCCAAATTATCTGGATATTCTTTGAATACGAATCCGCTATCTATTTTAGAATTTTACAAAGATTCTTTTCTCCAGAAATCCTTTTATTAAAAACGACCACTTGGGGTAAAAAGTAACAAAAGCAATGGAGCAAAAAGTAACAAAACCGAAACAATTTCTGATGTCCCACGGTGAAAAGAAACGTCAATGCTATGTTCGACCGCTTGTTGTTTGCATTGGTCAAAGATTTGCAGTCTTTTGTGTGTTTTTTGTAAAATAGCTTAAAATGCGCTTTTCTCGCTTAGATAGAGAAAACGATGTTTTACAAAGGCGTAGAAGAATAAATTTCCTATGAAAATATGTAGTCTAGGTATTTTACTTAAATTTACGGAATCCCGTAATAAAGCGAATCAAAATGTGATAGTATCTTATGCCTGACACTATTGGCCCCAAACAAACGGCTCGATAAATATATTTCCTTACAAAATAGAAGAAAATGACTTTCACAGAGTTATAGTGCGGTAAATTTCCTATAAAACTGTGCTAATTGGAAATTTTGGAGGTGGTCGGGTAGCTTGTAAAAAAATAAAATATCCGTTTTGTGACTTTTTGCCCCAGTCTCCCCTATTCTTAATATATACTGCCCTTACTATTCATTGAAGTATTTATCAGCCTCATACATACATTTTTTGTACAAATTATACACAATCAAAGATTTCATTTGGTGGCTAATTCTACCCCGGTCTCCTCTACGACATATAAATAAAAATATTTTAAATAAATTAAGCAATTACTGAATTCTACCGATTCATTACCGGTTCGGATCAAATTAAAATTTATTTCTGTTATACTTCAATTTTGTATTTTTTAACTCTTCCGGATCCACAGCATAATGGAGCAAGCTTATTTTATGATTTTTTTAATAAAATTTTTTAGCTCAGGAATTAATCAAATTCCTTAAAAAAAATATATCATAGATTTGGATATTGTTTTACTTTGTAATTTTTCACATTTTATGATTCTTGTAATTAAATTTTACATTACAAATTACAATAATTTTAAATTACATTTTATGATTCTAAATAATTAAAAAGAAAGTTTTTCCTAGTACGACCATATTTTCCTGTAAATACCTAAAATATATGAGTTAAACCAATTATTTTTTTTATATTTATTGGAGAACGTACTATATAAAAGCTACTCATATACAAAAAATAATTTCAAATATAATATTTAGAAGTATAAAATTTTTATGTCATGCATCTATTTACAATATGTAAAATGATCCATAACTGCTCTCTAGATCTAGATACATAGGTCAAGCAGTAAAACTTGATAAATATTTCTTAATATTTTATTTAATTATTCTGGGTTAAATTATAATAATTGGCTTCTATTTGTTAGATATTATCTAATATGAAAAGTATATCATAACCTAAATTGATCTCATAATTGAATTTATAAAGCAATGCTCCAGTAGTGTTGAAGTGATGAAGATTAAAACGTATGAATTATTGGAAATGAATTAAATAAATTCACTTGGTATGCAAATATTTAACCATCAGTGGTGATTTACTTCGATGGATTACTTTTATGATGTCACATGATTCTCGGTACCTTTCTTCTACTTAGTTTCGTATTCGATGCACCAAATTTAACGAAACCACCTTTCCAACATTAATTTAAATGTCAAGTGATGGAGAGTAAAAGTATTTCAGTGGAAATTTAACGTTGCATTCAAAAGTTTCTCTTGAGCATAATAATGCTTTTATATGACTTTTTTCTTACCACCACCCATATTTCTTAAATTCCAATCACAACTCAAGGTACAGCTAGAATTTTATTTAGTACATGAAAATACTGCATTGAATTAAATTATAAAGGATCGTTCAGCATTATTGGGATGTAATTGACCTCATATACATATGCTGTTAATCACTCTCTTAAGGATTATAAATTTCTGGTCATATTTTTTAATTAGACTCAAAAAGAAAATGCATTTCTTGTGTAAAGACCACATTAAAAAGCTCTCTTAAAATTAGGTATTCCTATGAAATTTATAATAATAGGAAATAGTAGTAAAATTCTGTTTTTTCTCACATTCACAAGTTTATTTTAGAAATTCAAAACCCAAAGAAAAATACAGTAGAGTCTCTCAAATCTGAATCTCTCAAATTCGAACGCCGCTTGGATTCAAAATGTCAATTGTGAGGTTATGTTAGAAAGTTCGTATTCTAGGTGAATGAAAATCATATTTATGTGCTTCTTCCTTAATGTTTACATACATTATTATCGTATAAAATGAAAAGGAAGTATGTTACCACTAAAACTTGCGAAAAAGTGCGAGAATTTGATTCAAAGTACAATTTAATCTTACACAAATTTCGTTAGTTTTGAAAAAATCGTTCGAATTTGAGAGGTGAGAATTGTCAAAAATACCCCCCGAGCGTTCGAATTTAGGAGACTCTACTGTATAGAATATCGAATCTTAACTCTTTCGCGTCCCACTTTTATTCAGCAGATGAATTCATGCAAAATTGAGTTTTTCCTAATGCTTTATGATCAAATATAATAGTTCAGAGAGGAAAAAAATTTTCCATTGCGTGAAAACTCGGAAAAACCCCGGGTCATATATGACCCTATTGTCCTCAAGGGAAGTGTATTTACCATTTTCAAAATCTATATCACGGGCTTTTTAAGAGTTTTTTTTGCTTGAAGTCACTAATTTGGCCAAAACCATGGCAAACTGGATTGTCTTGATGAACACTGTACTCCTGGTGTTCAAGGAATCTTCCTGGTAATCCCTTGAACAGTCACTGTCACAATATTTTGAGTGGTATTTGGCAAAAATAAACTTATCTACGTATTTACTCACACACAATACAATTGCACAATATGAGACGCTTGCAGAATACTCTAAAATATTGCAAAATATGTTATAATTCATCATATATAAGATGAAATGTCCAGGAGCAAGATGTCCCACCTGCATTTCACAAAGAAAAACAATGTCCCAACTACATTTCGCTGCAGGTTTGGGACGAAAACACTGTTACCCTTGGGGACTATAGGGTCATATATGACCCGGAAAATTCTACACGCTTTTCTGGAAAATTGAGAGTAATTTATTATATCAAAATATGCAATATACAATCTTTGGATATTCTATTTTGTATTTCTAAAGAACTTTTTGCTGAAAAAAATAAATGAATATAAAAAATTTTGAAAAAGAAAAGTCATTTCACAAAGTTCGAAATTAGTGACTTTTGATCTCATATATTTTCTTTTCCTGAATATCTGGAGTCTTGAGAAAATTAGCCAAGAATCTTACATCCTTCTATTATGATGTCGTGCACAAACCGATAGATTTCAATTAATGTAAATAGTCAAAAGAAATTGTTTTTTCCCCGGGTCATATATGACCCTAATGACGCGAAAGAGTTAATCCATTAGATATACATTTTTTATGGTTTCAACATTCTAAGTAAATAGGAATTCGAGTCAGTTACAAAATACTTAAGAACCAAAAAGATGCTTTTTTAAGCATAACATTTGAAATAAATTGGAAGCAAGAACTACATTTTGAATTCAACAATAGTAATTCTATCCATCCGTCTGACTGTCCGGCCATTACCAAAGTACAAATGGTCAGAGATAGAGATTTGGGACCTTAGGGGACCCTCCATAAGTCAACCCTGGAATGAATTAGTTCATAATTTATCAATATCTCTAATTTTGCTATATAACATAGCATATAGAATATAGCTCAATAAGTTCTAATTTGTCTGAGATTAGCTTTGAAATCAGAAAACGGGACATGGGGATTATTGATCATGACAAAATAGGAAGAATAAAGAAATTACTGTGTAGGGGAGACCGGGGTACCATAGCCAGCAAATGAGGCTTTTTTCGCTCATGATTTGTGAAAAAATGATAAGGTTTGTCTAATATTTTTATGTTTCATAAGTAGCATTAGAATATTGGCTATATGAAACAGGGTAATTCAAAGCTCTAAGATCCTTGACACACTTTTAAAAGGCTTTAGCCGACTTTTTTATGACATTTTTACAATTACTGCAAAATTAATGCAAACATCCTGAAAAAATCTATTTCACAAATTGCTCATCCGAATGGCAATATTGCATGGAATATCAATAGTACTTTTTCATCTAACAATTATCCATGTATTAGTGAAAAATCGTCAATAGTTTTATCCCACCACGGAAGAGTGGCTACATCTGCCCCGAGGGCTGTTTCAGTGTTTATCATCTTATACAATAAAATAGATAATTATTGTCCAAGTGAAAATATCTCTTAATTAACTTTATTAAACCAGAAACAAAGTAAAACTATGAGATTTTGACTAACAACTTAGAAAACCAAATGCTGGGCCAAAAACTGTAACATCAAAACTACAATTTTATACCCATTTTAAAAAAATACTTTTAAATTGTAGGATAACAGGATCAGACTTACAAATATTTCTGGGAATATGGGGATGTGTTCCTGCTTTCATTAAAAAATACTTTGCTCAATGTACATTTTAAAGGAAACGAGAAAAATCCACTGTCTTCTTCTACCCCTGGCTAATTGTACCCCGGTCTCCCATAATCCCTTATCCGCCTTGTGTACTTTTGCGAACTCTTCTATTTTTTACTCATTAACATGTATTATTAACTTAAATACTAGTTTTTACCATACAAAAATAGGTTCCTGCTTCACTGAATTTTGATTTCATAAAGTGATAATTCTATTAAAAAGAAAATCGTAGAAAAAATTCTTCTTTAAAAATAGTCTCTTTTTAAAAATAACACAAGACAAAAAGTTGAACCAGACTTTCATCTAGGGGTAAATTTATTGCAACAATTTATTTTTTGTCTATCTCAAAATAGTTTGACACTAACAAACCCCTCATTTTTTTGCGCATTTGATGAATTTCCTTGAACCGCACGTAAATCGGACATTGTCAATGCCATTGAAATTGATTAAATTCAATGTGTGTAGCTTTAGTAGATCTATACATTTACACCACACATCATTTTATTATGTGCCATTTCCTATAATCGTATTCTTCTTTTATTGTACTCCATTTTTCTTCATTCTCTTTCTCACGAAAGAGCTTTTTGTCTTTGATTTTTTTCTTCTTCGTTAGCTTTTGTGTTTTTATTTTGGGTCATCGAAACTTGCAGATTCTTTTGTTTTTTTTTTTAGTGAAATCTCTTTTAGAATACTGAAATTGTAAAAAAAGATTGTTTCGCGGGTGTTATACAAAGCGATCTAATCAATTTGATTTGCTCAAATTTTGAGCTCTCAATCACACCCTCATGCTCTTTTGTTCCTGAATTATTCAGTTGAGACCAAAAATCAATTCTACAATAATTAATTTGATTGAAAATTATACACTTGGTTTCATTTCTAAATAAGAAAACTTTTATATAAGAATATAAATTTTTATGAATTTATTTGTGATGAAGTGCTGAGAGTAGGGGAGACTGGGGCAAAAGTCACAAATCGAAAATATTAAAATTCAATATCTTCCAAGATAAATAAGATAGGGGCTTAAATTTTTTCCATAGATAGCCTCCATAGGTCTTCTTTAATGTCGTAAGTTTTTTAGAATTTGAACAATGAATTTAGAAAATAAAAAATATCGAAATTTTTAGTCCAATTTTTGAAATATTTTCCGTGCAGAAGATATCAATTATTAGCTACTTATATTAAATTGATGCACTGGTGAATATTTCCCAAATTATCTGGATATTCTTTGAATAGGAATCCGCTATCTATTTTAGAATTTTACAAAGATTATTTTCTCCAGAAATCCTTTTATTAAAAACGACCACTTGGGGTAAAAAGTAACAAAAGCAATGGAGCAAAAAGTAACAAAACCGAAACAATTTCTGATGTCCCACGGTGAAAAGAAACGTCAATGCTATGTTCGGCCGCTTATTATTTGCATTGGTCAAACGATTTGCAGTCTTTTGTGAGTTTTTTGTAAAATAGCTTAAAATACGCTTTTCTCGCTCAGATAGAGAAAACGATGTTTTACAAAGGTGTAGAAGAATAAATTTCCTATGAAAATATGTAATCTAGCTATTTTACTTAAATTTACGGAATCCCGTAATAAAGCGAATCAAAATGTGATAGTATCTTATGCCTGATACTATTTGCCCCAGCATTTTTGAGAATGATCACAAAATTACCTTTTAAAAAAAACGGCTCGTTAAATATATTTCCTTACAAAATAGAAGAAAATGTCTTTCACAGTTTTGTGACTTTTTGCCCCAGTCTCCCCTACAGAAAAGAGGGAGGCAAAGCTTGGTTTGCAGAATGCTCGATCTTAGATGCTTCGCCACGAAAATACCCAACGAACACCAAATGCTAACTGATCTCAATTCAGCTGAAAACATGTATTTTCAACTGAATTCTGCTACCCTTAAAACGATATTCGCGAGCTCGCAAGGCAGTGCCATTTCCATGTATTTGGTTAGCAGTTTTTGTTCAAGAATTGCTGACCGGTCAATCGGTAGACTCAGCAAAAATAACGATGCTTTCTTAGTTAATTGTGCTCTCTGGGTGCTTTTGTACCATTATTCTATTAGTGAAGTTCTTTAGGGGTCTATTTTATGGGGAAAATCATGGTGTTAACGAGTTTTAGAATTTCGCAAAGATTTCATCATTGCGCAACTTGTTTTTAAGTCTCACAACCGATTTGACACGATTATAAAATAACTCAAAAGGTCGGCCAAAAAAGCATGAATTTCGGATAAAAATTACTTATTGTAGAGCGTACGGCCCATTCGACAGTTGTTAACCCAGTCGACGGCCAAACCTACAAATCCTGATCCCTCATTCCTATGACACACCCAACAAATCATCCCTAGGCGGGTGCTGAAGGTTGCTATATGGTGCTCTTGTTGCTTATGGCAATTACCACTAGTACTTCAGTGAGTGAACATCAGTCGCCGTGGACAGTTCACTCTGAGGAAGTTGAAAGATGGGTGGCACCTTCAGTTCCCCATTCAGCTTTAGTAATGTTCTTCAAGTGAGCCCCATCAGGCTTTACATTATCTATTTATAATCGGTTTATAATTATTTGGAACCGGTTCATTTATCATAATTTCAAGACCTTTCCAACAAGCCCAAATATGACACTATTCGGTTGAGAAACACGTTTTTAAAACTGTTTTAATCTTTGATTTATCCTTGAGAAACAGTTATTAGAAATGATTCAAGGTTATTTTTGTATATAAACGAAATCTCCGGAAAAAAACATTCAAAAACGAAAAAGTTGTACTACGTGTTTCCGAACAATCCCAAAAAAACAATATTTTGGGATAAAATCTCTATCTCAAACCGTTTGTTCTGTAACGAAAACAAATGGTAACATATGGAAGGACAGACGGATCAAACGGGTAAACAGCTTGAAGTTAAAAGACTCAAAACTTGAGATTTCCAGAATTGTACCAAAATATGACCCCTTGAGGGTAAGCAATCGAAATTTATATAGAATTCAAAGTTGAGGAATCATCTGCATACCACTCTTTCTGAGGAGTTCGAGCAGTAAAAATCCCAAACAAAACGTGAATGATCTTTTGAGGAGATTGTATTTTGTTAATAATTCTCTCACTTTTCGTGACATTTTGTTGTTTGAAAATAAACTGTTGTGAGTGACTATTTGTATTTGAAGAAGATGCAAGTAATCGAAAGTATGAATCACGTTACCCAATTATAAATTGTGTGATTCATTCCTATTTGGTAAAATGAATTTCATTCTGTGTCACCGGATAGTTTGCAATTTTTATCAATGTGATCATTTTCGTGACAATGAATGATTTTCTCTCTCACGCTCTTTCCCCTTTTTAGTTGTATAATATTCACAATAATATAGTGATGAGAAGACGAGTGACTCTAGAGCCAATTAATTGTTCAATTTGCAAGCTTGTCTAAAATTGAGCCACTAATTCATGTGACGCAATGGAGCAGCATAGACGAATTAATAATCCAGCATTTGGCTATAGTCTGCTAGTGTGAATGATTCATTCATTCGTAGTCCATTCATAAAAGCATCATCGGCCCACACATAAATCCTACCTTTTCGAATCACGTCGCAATATGCTACAAATATTAATAGTGAAAAGGCGTGTTATTGTGATGTTGTATTTACTCTCTAAAAAGCTCTCCACTCTTCTTTCCCCGACATTTTCAGAACAATTTATCATGCTGCTTTCTCCTGCAATTTGCTTCATCCTTTTTGCGTACTATGCAAAATTATCACTTGACCTCCATCCTTGCAGGATGAATTGTCGCGCAACGTATCATTCTTGTTGTTTCAATACATTTCACCAATCTTGAACTACACAATATGCGTCAGAGGAATTTCCCATGAAGAGAATATAATCTAAAATGGAACAGAAATTGTCAGTAAAATTAGCTCAAGTTGGAAAATACCAACGGAAGATTTTCTTCACCGCTTTCTTTTTTCCGTATGCATTTGAAACTAAAAATGGATGGAAAAAAAATTGAGAAAAATGTGTGACTTTCTAGAAGTCTATTTTAATTTCATTATTTTTGTTATATGTGACTTGGTGTTAAAGATATCTGCCTCATTCGCTTAGAATTGCAACACAATTTTGGTTTTTTTTTTCCTGTTTGAAACTTTTCCCTGCTTAAAATTTCTTGTTTTAAGAGATTTTATCGTTTTAAATAATGAAAAATATATCTTATCAATAATTAAATTTACATTGTTTTTGCATTTCTATGACAGATTAATAATTTTTATGTTCATTTATCAATTACAGTTTTTGGCGAATTAAATTGTAATATCTAATTAATTCTGGAGAAGTTTCTTCTCTTCTTTCTGACCTACTCAAAAAAAATTGTAATTCGTTGGTACCGTAGGGGAAAGTGGGGCATCTTTGAAATTGGGATTTTTGACCTATTTTTAAATAAAATTGAACGTTATCGTGATATAATTCAGCTGCAAAAACAGATTGCGAAGCTAAATTACATTATGATATGGCTCATTTCCACTTAAACATAAGGGAAAAATCCCAATTTCAAAGGTGCCCCACTTTTCCCCTAGATACTGGTAACTTGCACTCCTGCATTTCGTGAAGTTCTGTTTTTGAAAATTGGGTCAATAGACTGGAAAAAACTATGTTTTTTATTTTAATTGTCTTTATTTTTATTTAAATTTTTAAGCATATAAAAGTACAAGATTTAAACTACATTTTCTGAAATTTTCATTTCCAAATTTAAAAAAAAAAACAGTTGTACCCAATTTTTAGAGGCGATTTTTTGAAAAGAAAAACATACTTTTCAGTGGACAAGATATCTCAGAGTATCTGAAGTCAAAAAATTAAATACTTTCTGTTAACTGCTGAGTTAAACTCGTATTTGAAGGATATATTTTTTAATGAAATTTAGATTTTTTAAAGAATTATATACAAAAATAGAATTTTCGACGTATTTTACACAACGTTTTGTCTTGTAAAATAAGTTGTGATTAAGGTAAAAAAAAAGTCTAACGTTCAAGTACGAGTTTAATTTCAAGTCAGTTGAATATTCTCTGAAAAATCTAGTCCACCGAAAAAGCATGTTTTTTTTCAAAAACCGTTTCCAAAAATCGGGTCCCAGTGACTGAATTTTTAAAATTTTAAAATCAAAATTTCAGAAAATATAGTCATTCGAGGAGAGATGGAAGACCTTTTTTATATTCAATATTGCGGATACGTTTCGAGTGCGAGACAAAGACGAATCTCACTGGTTTATCATTTGAAGACTCTAAACTAAATTTAAGATATCAATTTTAGAAAAGCCTAGATGAAAATAGTCACTTCGAAAAATAGGATTTAAAAAAAGTTGCATTTTGAGGCACTCAAAAAAAGTGAGGGTGAGATGGAACACCCCTAATTTTAGCAAAATATTTATAGTTTATTTTATTAATTTAGAATAGGAGGGAAGTGATTTTAGACATGAACACTATTTCATTGAATTTATTGGAGTTTATTTTATTTTTTTTCAGTATAAATGTTTTATTTTGTGGAATATGTGGCTCATATACTTCGATAGCAATTTCGGTGAATGTATCAAGTCAGTCTTGCCATAAATTTATTGAAAATAATTTCTAAGATTTACTTGAAAAGATTTTGAAGAACATTGACCAAAATTCACGCCGGAAGTGTTGCAAAAACTATTAAGTTCCATCTCTCCTCAACCCCCAAATACACGTATTCTTATGGCGAAATAAAAATTTTTGGCCATTTTTCAGACATCCAAAAAATTAAATTTCAATTTTCTCGTACAATTTTAAGGGTAGAAAGCTGTAGGGGAGGGTGGGGCAGTTTAACGACGAGGCAGTTTCAATTTTTGCATATTCTTCTTATCCCTTTGAAAGGAATGGGATAAAACCTTTATGTTATTGAAAAGATAACTGAAACCCATGTTCCTAAAAATAATTAATTTCGTGACGCTTCTCGTTTGAATTCTGTAATTGATTTTATAAAACTGCATTAAAATGATGAAAATGAAATGAAGTAACATAATTGTTATTAAATTACCAGTAGTATTATGATTATTATAAGGCATTTAGCGTTGAATGAAATCTAAGACGATTCTGACAATTTTGATTTGAGTTCCGAACGTTCGTGAGGGGCAGTTTCATGCAAGCGCACGGAGAAGTTTCCAGTGTCGTAACAATTAACTTTTCTTAATCAAAATTAACTTAAAATGATCATTGAAAACGTTTTGTAGCTGTTTTTGTCGATAAAGTTCGAAATTATGGAAAATAGTATATTTCCTAAAAGTTCATAAAAAAAAAATTAAAAAATAATCTTTCAGTGTTTTTTAAGTGCTTGAAAATGATAAATTTAATTGTTATAATATCTTTTCAGAATGTTTTCAGCAAGATATTGTAATTTTTTTTTTAGTATTATAAAAATTCAAGACTTTAAAATAATATTATAAAATTGTTATACTAAAAAATACATGTTCTAAGGCGATATAATGATCCAATAATGTACAGAATTGGCCTAGCACTATAAAAGACATTTCTTTCGTATAAAAATTCAAAGAAAATTGCTCATTCAATGAGAAATAGGTTTCAAAATCTTTGGCGATATTTTATTTTCTCTGTATCATTAATTAGTGTTCAAATTCTGTTATAAAGTTTTTGTTTGATTATATATTTTAGGTTTTAGAGTCTAAGAAGACTTCAAAATAGTAATTTTAACCAATTCTGGTATCGCAAGGTTCCTATAAACACGTTTTATCTTTCTCAAAAATTGGCTCATATTTATCTTGAAATTGCCCCGCAACGGGGGACTTTCACGCATTCTGCCATTCAAGTAAAATCATCTTCTCCACAATAGACCAATGAAATTAAAGGATTATTATTATTATTTTTATTAACCCTAAACCCAACTGTAATTCACAGAATATACAAAGTTTTACTTCTGTTTATCATCTTTTTGCAAAATAGTCCTAAAATCCATTTTGCAATTTAGGGGTGAAACTGCCCCACCCTCAACTAACTTAGGGATTTTCATTAGAATGTTGAAGGCCACAAATAGACCAAATGAGGTGGAGATCGTGTATAGGGTGTAGGCAGGAGGCGAAGTGGTCCATCTCTCCCACTACTGTTCCAACTCTCCTCGAATGACTATATAGTTAAAATGTTATAACTTTATATGCTTAGGCGGGCATTCGTCTATATACGAAAATAACATTGAATCATTCCTAATAACGGTTTTTCAAGGTCAAAGGTTAAAAAGGCTCTAGAGAACGTATTTCTCAACCGAGTGGTATCATGTTTAGGCACGTTGGTAAGGTGTTAGAATTCTTGACAACCCTGAACCGATTCCAATTGGTTCTAAACCAGTAATAAACCTATTTATAATCGATAACTAATTTTTATCCGAAATTCAATTATATTACTCTTAGGCTATTCTGGTCGATGTTTTGAGTGATTTGTAAATAGGTGCAAATCAGTTCTGAACCAATAAATTTAAGAAGAAATTGCCCAATGGTAACGGAATCCAAATCCAAAACATAGAGAACATAAAACCAGCCAACTTGAATTTTTCAGATGTGAAACATTATTAAAATGTATATTTATTATCTCAATATATTTTTAAATCTTGGCAGAATTTTTATAAATTGTCACATGTCTCCCTATAAGAACAATTTCTAATAAAAGAGACATCCAGAACAATCCACATTGTATGTCTGACAATATGTATTTTAATGTGTAGGTTGTTTCAACGGAAATATTTTTAGCTGTATAATATTAAACCTAATGACTCCCTTTACCTTTTCTGTAAACTGGGTTTTAAATTCACTTAATACAAAATATACCGTTGCATTTCATTGAAAGTGATTTGATATAATTTTTCACGTTTTTTTTCTTTATTTAACCACCCACATGTTTGAGAAGAGAAATTATTTCTCTTTGACTTTGTCTATAATGGATATTTTCAGTCTGAACGGAAATTACCGTGATTTCGCAACAGCATTTCTAGCTTCTTGTTGTATCTTCTGCAAAATTGCATCCTTCCATATATTTCAGGAAATTCTTAATAGACGACTTGACTCACGAGTTGATTCTATGTTGGAAAATGGTCTTTTGGCAGAAATACGAAACTTCCATGAGAATTTCGTAAAACCGTTCACGTAAGTCTATTTTCTTGGCTTTTTTGGGGCGTTTCCCACGGGTAAGACTTTATAATATTTCTCAATATTTCAGTGATAAGGACTATACAAAAGGCATCCTGCAAACAATAGGTTTCAAAGAATTTGTGCCATATTTGGAGAAATTTTCTCGTGATGAAGATGACAAAATTTTGCAATACACCAATCTCAAGGATGATAAAAGTAAAAAAAAAGTACTTATTCACAATTTCTTCAAAACAGGATTTATGTTTTTTTCTTTTTAATTTTTCCAGTGGATATTCCGCAAGGGCTTGAGATTTTAACCAAGTGTCTGGAAGAATTAAAATTAGTAACGAGGCGTTACTCGAAGAAACAGAGTAAATGGGTACGAAATCGATTTCTTGGGAATCTCTCTCGAGATGTAAGTTGAAAGAATAACATTTCTTTTTGAGTGTTCTTATATTATTTTAACATAGAAAGTCATCTTGAGTATTTCCTCCGTTGATTCAGCATCAAATCTTTTGTTTGTGATTTATTAAAGGTTCCACCTTTGTACAAATTGGACACAACAGATCCATCAAAATGGCAAGAAGATGTCTATGGACGGGCGGAAGATGTAATTGAGGCCTTCATTGGCGATAGAATGCCCAAAATAGAGCCAGAGAAACGATTTCCTGGACCTAAAGAGGGACTCAATGATGAGGTATGAAGTGAATCTGTGCTATTAGGTGTGTGATTCCTTCTAATCACACCTTTTTATATTTATTGTTACCTGTCATTCTTTGCAATCACAGCTTCTGTGACCTAAGGTCAAACCTACCAAGTTTGATCGACCACAAGAATTTTTTTCATAACGTCATATTACGTGAGATTCTTAACAATTTCACCTACTATAATCCTAACAAAATTTCATGTCGTCCGATCGAGTTCAAATTTGGCCAAAATGTGTTTCATCACTTCCTGATCCCGAATATATGGGTGGCTAAAAACCGTTCCCGTCCGTCCGTCCGGTCTTTGGAGCTTAATAGCTCCTAAACTAAAAGAGATATCGACTTGCGGTTTTCGGCAAAGGTTATATATCGTATGAAAATTGCAACTTGGTGCATTGACCCCCCACCCCCCACCCCTCCTTCCGCCATTTTGAATACCCCCTTTTTTTGTTTTCTTAATGGCTCCGCCCCTATGGCATCGATCGGGCTCAAATTTTGGTATGTTATAGCTGGGCCTTATAGCTTTCGATCAATACCAAACTTAAGGTCCCCCGACCCCCCTGACCCGAGCTATAAGGGTCTAGAAAAATTTTATTAAAATGGCCATAACTCCGGTTATAATTAATAGAATTTAAAAATTGAGATCGTTTTGGAAAAGCTCTCATGAAATGTCACTTCCCCTTCTAACATCGGAAGTTCATAAAATCACCGCTAGGGGCGCTATTTTTAAAAAGAAGATTTTTCAATTTTCTAAGTTAAATAACTCAAAAATTCCTTTGTGCATCGGGCTGAAATTTTAGTATGTTGTAGCCCTTGATTATACCTATCAAACAAGTTATAGTCCAGTCCAGAACGTTTCCAAAATGCGGCGTAGGTGCGCTGTGGTTATAATAGAACCAGAGATATGATGGGTCAAAGTTCACGAAATTCAAAAAATCATATCTCCGGTTCTATTTGACCGATTTTGATGATCAAACGAAAGATCTCACCAAATGCTACAATTTTCTAGAACATTTGAACTTCGTGGGACTAATACCAGGGGCGCTACAGTCGAAAAACCAATTTCAATATCACATAACCTCAATTATCTTGACTGTCGCTGAACCAATTTTGACGATTACTTCGACATAATTATAGAGGACATTTGTGTCTATATTTCGTCCATACACCATTTTTCAATCAGATAATGCGGTCTGTCCGATTTGGCCGTTTAAGTTTGAAAAAACTGATGTTTCCCATAATGCTGTGATACCAATAAGATTCCAATTTGACTGCTTCTACTCGACCAAGACACTTAAAATGGAGTTGTAAATGGAACCTCGATTATCTCGGCTTCTGATTAATCGATGAGATCAAGTTCTATGGCAAAATTATAGAGAACATTCTGGTCTACATTTCACCCATATATCACTTTTCTGTCACTCCATGCAAGTCTTTGATATTTTGGTTTCAATACAAAATTTGTATAATTTAACGAATTTGATTTAATATAACTAAACGGCGTCCCCCAACCCAACTTCAGCACTAAATCGAATTTGTGTACATTCCGAGTTAGCTCACATGAAGAATCTCACCTACATAAGCCGGTTAGGATTATCTGTCCCTTTTTTTTCTAAAGCGCTGAAACTTGCATCTTACCTGAACTTCTTTTAATGATCAAAATAAGCTTCACAGCACTTACTTAGAGTTGGACTTTTACAATTGATTTTATAAAACTAAATGTAAAGGAAGCTTTCCGTGAATTCTAATTTTTAGCAATTCCTGAATTAATGAAATTTATCTATCGCAATAATATAATTGTAATACTTTTGAAAACAATGATGATGATAAATTTTCTCCATTGAGAAATTTCTGTCACATGTTAAACACGGTATAGGGTCAGTGTGCCAAATTTCGGCATAGTTGCATGCAAGCGCCAAAGTCTCAAGTTTGAAATGTAATATTTTTTAAAGAAATTGATTTTTTCATTCCTTCTTCTTAAGGAGTATTGCTTGGAACCTTCTAGACAGTTTATCGTCATTATTTACTCTAAAACCATTCTTAATATATTTTAAAATTATTAAAATTGTAAACATAGCTTTGGTGCCCTATTTCGGCCACCTTCATTCTCATAGTTCCTTGCGCTTCGGGAATTCTTCCAATATCTTTTTCACGTCATCTCGTTTATCGAAGCTACATTTTTTGTTATTCTTTTGCATTGTATAATCTCTAGAGTACGTAAAATCTAAAAGTTCATGGAAATTCGAGGAACAAAAAAGGTGGCCGAAATTGCAAACTGGCCTGAATTAACCACACTTACCCTATGTGGAAAAAGCAAATGTATTTTCGGAAAAATAATTCTTCTTTTTTTAGTCCAATGACTTCTCGCCCTTCTCGTCGAATTCTTGTACCTTTTTCGTAATTCCCTTCATTAAGGACTTGACAAATCCATCTCTACGATCTCGGAAGGCTTTGTTCCACTTTCTCTCGAAATCAGGCTAGTATTCAGCAGATGTCTGACTCTTCTTCTTTAGTACAATGCTACAATGCTTTAGTATTTCCATGAAAATAGTATTGTATATTGTGCTAAATGAATTCTAAAGATGTTCCGTGAAATGTTGCTTAAAAAACTGAAAGGACATTTAGGCGAAAGCTTGAATTAGGAGGCCAAAACTCAGCTGTTTTTCGCGATTTTCTTTAAAGGAGAAGGAAAAGACCAATAAGTGCTTCAATTATTTTTTTTTAATAAAAGAAAAGGCGAACTAACCAGAAAAAACGGAGAAAATTGTAAAATAGGAAATTAGTTTTCAAAAGCTTAAAAAAAAGCATATTTTAGGACGAAATATTGACTTAGGCCGAAATAGTTAATAATGACTTTAGGACGAAATAGTTCACGGAACTATTTTCTATGTCCAATATATTAGATTTACATTTCAAAAGAACTCATAGTGCTCATTTAAAACCTGAGTAAACTGATTATCTTATCAAAAAATAGACTTCATAGAAAAGTAATTTTCGAATTTGAAAAATTCACTTAATTAACTTGATATTTTTAAATATTTCCGAGTTTTAAAATCGCAAATGCAAGAGCATTTCAAAATTTCAAAAGTGAATAATGATCCTTTAATATTCATATGAGTTTTATAAAAAACTTCAAAAGACTTTTTACTTGTGCATAAAAATATTAAAATCGCGCGAATAATCCCTAATCAATATTTTCTGATTTAAATAAATAAGGCATGTTTTCGTTTTGTTTTTTTTTTTTATTTAGAAAATTCAAGAAAAACATGATTGCACCGTCGAACCGTGTTGTCGTTTTGGTTTTTCCACATTTTTCTGCCGAACACCGTTTTGTTAAGTTAATACTAGTCATAGTTACAATAAATGTATAAGGCTTATCACGGCTAATTTTGCATTTTTACATTATGTTTTTTTGTTGTCTTATCTTTCACAGGTGACCAACTTCTGTGAAGTCTGTCAACGGACTTTCGTTGGTGAATTTCAGTGGAAAATTCATCTGGAATCCAAAAAGCACAAAAGGATTCAGATCAAGAAGGCAAAAAGTGACAAATAAACAGCAATGCCCAAAATTTCTCGTGGTAAATTTCTCTTTATTTTCTTATATTTTTTTTCATCCTTTTGTCTTTTTACATTATAGTTTTATGTTTAATTTACAGCTATAACATTTTTATAGTTCAGGTTTCCTTTCATGAAAGTAATTAACCAACAACAATTATATTTTTTTTAATATATGTTTTTTTTCTCTATCTTTCACACTATATATATGTACATTATGTGTATACTTCCAAGACATTTTTTTTGCAATTCAATGAACAGTTGGATCATTTGTAAAGTATTTGGGTTGTTTTAGAAAGAAGTTTAGATTAGGAAAGTGGTTACGATAAGAAATCGTAGTTAAACTGAAAAAAAGCGATAAAACGAAAAAGACGTGAATCAAGAGTCTGTCGTATAAGAAATGCATAGTCGTAACTATAATAATTTATTAATATTTCTTCGCACGTATCATGAGTTTCTTTTTTAAATATAGAATATTCTCTTCATTCTACGCAAAATTATTGTTCTTTCTCTGCGATAGTTATTCATTATCTTGCATGGATCCACGATTTATTATTACAGTTAATATCGTCGTTTATTTATAATTCGTTCTTTTCTTGCATGTTTTTCTTCAACAATTTTTTAATTTAATATTTAATGCATTAATTGTTATTGTCCTGTTGGGATAATATCTTTTTTTTTCTTTATTCTCGCTTATCTAAAAAAAAACAGCAATAAATATTCTCATACCATTCTGTAAATAATGCGTGTTCTCATTGGAACAGGAAATACAGAAGCAACATTTTATTGTCATTTTATAAGAACATGGATATTTCATCTCTGAATTTTAATAACCTTGTTTTTTTTACTTACGCACATTTGAATTAATAACATTTTAAAGATGCATTTCACCATTTTTGATAAATATTTAATACATATATGTAATATTGATTAAGAAATTATTATGTATAATTTTCTTTTGGGCCATCACTCAAATTATTCGTGGTTAGAAGTAAGTCCATATCATATTTAGAGTATCTCTTAGGCAAATTATTTTTTATTCATCATTTTTTTTTTGTAAGGCAAAATGACAATTAAACCGTTTAAAAAAAATAAAACTTCTGAATAATTTATTATATTGCTATCATTCAACTTATCGGAGCTAGCACTTCTCATAAACTATTGAAAATCGTGGATTAAAATCAAATTATAAATTTAATAACTTAGAAAATAAAGCTTCAGTATATTGGTAAAAATAGTTCATATGTATTTATTATTAAATGTTTAATAAGGCATTTTCAGTGCATAAAAATAGTGAAATATAGTTGGTAAAGAAAAAATTAGTCATAAATGGTCTTGATATCGTAGACATTGTTTAATGGAATATTTTACTGACCAAAAATGTTCTTATCATTAAATTAATTACTATTTGACCAAAATTTTATAAATTTCAAAATACTGTGATAGAATTATGTTGACAAAAAAAAGCATTTACTAAGTAACAAAACATTTTGCAAAATTTGTGAATTTGTGAAGTTTATCAGAAAGTATAATTCTAAAGAGCTTGTAAAGAACCTCAGCTAAAACAGATAAGTATAATCTCTCGTAGATCTTTCATGGTTATATTACCGTTAACACAGAGCAAATCCGAAAATGAAAGTACCACTTAGGCCATTTTCAAAATAAACCTAAAATATGGTTCTTATAGGATAAAACTATCTAAAAAAAATGACATAACTTATAAACGATCATCGAAAACCAAAAGTCGAAATTTTTCACCGTTATATTTTAAATACACTTCTATTTGAGCCGAGAGACGGCTTAACGTAACTATAATCAAAATTATGATTTGACTAAATTAGAAACAGTTTCCTACTAACTAAACTGTTTCTCTGCTAAAGCCGAAATACGCCTTATGGCCTCTACACACTAGACTAATTTATGTCCATATTGAAGCGAATTCGCTACGCTTGTGTAGGAAAATGGTTCAATATGGACTTGAATTTCTCTAGTATCAGTTTTCTCTAGTTTCAATAGTCAGAAACTATTGAAAATCAGGTAATCGTTATTTTGATTATAACCTTAAGCCGTATATCCGTTAAGTCGTAAGTGTGTCTAGGCCATTAAGCCTCTAAGTCTATATCATGCACCTACAAACCAATAAAAAGAAGTTTTGAAAGAATGGAGAATCAATTTCCGGTAGGAGGAAGTTGGGCACCTTTGAAATAGGGCATTTTCTCCTACTTTAGAAATGAAACTTAACCTTATCGTAGTAAAAGCAAAAAAAAGCAAAATTTGAAAGATAGCCTCTTTCTTCTATTGTACGAATGCATTGCAAATTGAGGCCAATCCAATCCTATTGAAAATTTGAATATCTTTTTATTACTATATATATTTATATATATAGAGAAAATTGCAAACATAGAGAAAATTTGCGTTTTTGAAGGTTCACTCTGTGCGAACCATGCCAACATTCCCCTATTAAAACATTAAAAATCATCTTTTGACCGGTATAATGGCCAGCGCAAAATAACTTTTGTTTGTAAACATGTTTTCAAAATTTCCCATGAGAATGAGCGAGACGACTAGACCTATGTTTCATTCACTCTCATTGAAATGTCAAAAAGATGTTTACTAAACAAAAGTTATTGTTCGTTGGGCATAACTCAACTTAAAAACAAGAATATTTAAAAAACTTAAAAAATCTTTTATTTTTATATAAAGAGGCCAAGACAGAAGAAAAATTTCTTTAATCAATATTAACTTATAGGAGGGATCATTGAATACTAAAAGTCGATATTTTATCGTTAGGCCTCTACATAGTCAACAATTTCAAAAAAATAATTGAATTATTAAAAAAATGTAGTCGTATAACAAATTTTGAAATGCTTTCAAAAGTTTATGAGATTGCGCCATATATAAGACATGATTAGTCCTTTTAGCGTTTGCTCTGCAATTATTTTACTTTTAAATAGATAGACAAGATAATTAGGCTTTCCACCATTCAATGTAAATAATAAAAGGAACTCTTAACAAAAGTTTTTGTTCTCATACGAAATTTACTGTTAACGAAAAAGAGGTAATTAGGGTAAGAAGTTTAACTTCTTTAGCTACAATATGTTAATTTTATTTTGACTAAATAATGTCTATTACAACACACATTTATATCATTAGGGTATTTTCCTCATAAACTTTCTTCCACCTTTTTTTTTTGTCTTCTCAAGCCGTTGGTTATGATTGTTGTAAATCTATGCTAGTAATGTTTTTTTTTGTTGTTTGTTGTTAAAAGTGTCTTAGATTTTAATTTTTTTTGTGTTGTCTGTTAACGGCATATTTTTTTGTGCTTCCATTTTTTTTCGATTAATGTACTTCCCAATTTACCTTAGTACCCTATTAGTAGTTAATAAACAACTCTCATCACATTTGAAAATTATTATTAATCTTCTGTGTCACTATGCACTTTGTGTATGTATCTAATAATTTATCAGCACTACTATTCATAAATAATTTTCGAGACGGCATCAATTTAATTTAATTAATTTTCCAACGAAATTAAATTATTACTCATGGAATATTGACGATGGGGGAAAGTTGACGGGTGCTTGGAGAAAAAGTGGCTTCTTTGCCATCTCCATCACACTTTCGGTGAGTTTTTTTCGCTCTTACTATTAACATTTTGTTCAGTCTTTGAAGAGGAAGTGACGAAAAAGAGTTTTTTTTTTAATTCTGCTTGTCCCGAACTAAAGTCACAAGAAAAGTGCTAGATATGGAATTATTTGATATGGCTGAAGTTTCTTTTTATTTTTCACTCGAATTCCTGACTTTTTTCTGCGCGCGTCTTTCCTTTCACACTAACGAATAACACATTTTCCCATTTCCCAATCTTGCTCCATTGTCTCTCCTATTTCAACCTAATTATACCATTCAATGTCGAGAATCACAGAAGAAATTGCTGTGAAAGGGAATTGTCAATTATGCTTACTCTTCTTCCTCGAGAGCTTCTTCCCGCAGTGAATACGTTGGACAACAGAGTCCTTCGGAGCCATCGGGTTGAATGCAGAACAGTGTCCTTTCCACCTCTGTGGGCTCCACAGGAACAATTCCGTGCACCTCACGGAGTTCATTGACAGGAAACCAGGCGGGATCTGTGTCCTCAATTATATTGATTCCCAGAAGCCTAAAATAGGACAAGATATTGATTAGTTTAATTGAAATATATTACAGCTATCTAGAACTTTGCAATTTGCAATTAGTTCAATGTAATTAGAATTTAATGGGTATATCCTATTTCAGTTTACTTAAACTATCAGATACTATCACAGTCATATTGTTTAATCAGAGTATTTTATATAATTAACAGCTAAAGTTTCATCGTTTACACTGACACCTAAGCCTTCATCGTTAACATATATGCTACATAAATTCATTTATAACAAAGGTGTTTCAAATATTTTGTTAAATTTTGCGTTTAAGGTGTTTTCCATGCTTTATTCTTTTATTAGTTTTATTATCATATTTATATCTTAAAAAAATGTTATTTAGACGAGTTTAATGGATAGGTTTTGATAGCTGAGGGGGGAGGGTGAAAATGAAGCTCATGTTGCTGATCATTTTGATCAATTCAAGTGGTATCTCGCAGAAGCCCTAGTCATTTGATGCATCTTTAAAATGTTTTAATATAAATTCTCAAAAACAATCTAACTTGTTTTTTTTTTTATTATTAAAAAATACTATAATAACTATATAAATCTAACATTTAGAGAAATCGTACAGTTCTACAGAAAAGTAGGGGAGACTGGGGCAAAAAGTAACAAAACGGATATTCTATTTTTTTACAAGCTACTCCAGGCGCTTCAAAAATTTTTAATTAGCGCAGTTTTATAGGAAATTTACCGCTCTACAACTTTGTGAAAGTAATTTTCCTCTATTTTGTAAGGAAATACGTTTATCGAGCCAATTTCTATAAGGTAATTTTGAGACTATTCTCAAAAATGCTGAGGCAAATAGTACCCTACATTGGGTATTATCATATTTTGATTCGCTTCATTACAAGCTTCTGTAAATTAAAAAAAAATTACCTAGAGGACATATTTTCATAGAAAATTTATTCATCTACACCTTTGTAAAATACCGTTTTCTCTGCGAGAAGAGTGAGAAAACGAGAAAAGCGCTTTTCAAGCTATTTTAGAAAAAAAAAACACAAAAGACTGCAAATCGTTTGACCAATGCAAACAACAAGCGGCGAGACTTGATAATGACGTTTCTTTTCGCCGTGAGACATCAGAAATTGCTTCGCTTTTTTGCTACTTTTTGCTCTATACCTTTTATTACTTTTTACCCCAAGTGGCCATTTTTAATAAAAGGATATCTGGAGAAAAGAACTTTTGTGAAATTCTAAAATAGATACACTCGACTCTTCGTTATCCGGCTGACGTGGGGACAAAATGACATTTTGGTTTTTTGAATCTGGTCAACGTTTTTTCTATTTTCTGCTGTGGGAATTTGTTTTTTGTCGAAAAACAACAGAATTTTCTTTGTGGTGTGTTTATGTTTCATTTTGTAGCACGATTGTGTGTCAAAAACTTTGATAAAATGAAAATAACACATTAATTCACTCTGGACAAACTGCATGCTTCGTAAAAAATCGTATTTGAATACATCAACCGCCAGTGTTTGGCAGCTGTCACCCGGATAACGAAGTGCCGGATAACGAAGAGCTGAGTGTAGCGGATTCGTATTCAAAAAATCCAAATTATTTAGAAAATATTCACCAGTGCATCTTTTTTGGAAAAAAAATTTTGGAAAATAAGTAGGTAATAATCGTTATCTTCTGCAAAGAAAATATTTGAAAAATAGGGCTAGAAATTTCGATATTTTTTTTATTTTCTAAATTCCTTGTTCGAATTTTAAGAAACTTACGACATTGAAGAAGGTCTATGGAGGCTATCAATAGAAAAAAATTTGAGCTGCTATCTTTTTTACCTTGGAAGATATTGAATTTTGAATTTTTCGATTTGTGACTTTTGCCCCAGTCTCCCCTAAAGACAGGCCACTAGTAATGCCGTCACCCTAGTTTTCTATATTTAATTTTTGCAAAAACTGGCTTTTTCACCCTCAAAGAGTTATCAGGCATTTTTTTTTTACTTTCCCAACCAAATACTCAGGAAACCGAACCAAGCAGGGAACAAATTCTTTTACTAGAACCGGAGATGTAAGCGACATAGATAATTATCGATATAGGTACATATGAGGCGTTCATCCTAAAACAAGTACAAAGAATTTGGGGTCATAAAAAGAGTCTATAGAAAATTAGTCAACAAAATAAATCTTAACACATATTTCTAGTTGTGAAGTTGTGGAATTGTCAAAAGAACAACTCAAAACCGTTAAAATTTAATCGAAAAAGAAAAACAAACCGTTAAAAAATAAAATTTTTCTGTTTCTTCCTCATTATTTTATGAGAAATTGTCAGATTTTGTTCCATCTACAAGGTAACAGAGAAGGAAGCAGAAGAAAAATATGATCTGGTTAAGATATTTTTAATTAGCTCGGGTCAGGGAACATCGAAGGAGAAGTGTGACCCACCGTTGAAAAGTTCTCGATCCCAGCTACAACATTATAAAATTTAAAGAAGAAACATCGTCTGTTTTCAAAATCGAAAATCGATTTTTCGGACCTTAGATTAAATCTGATAAAATTGGGTTTGCAGTACTTCACGAGAGCTTTCCAAGACACCAAAATTTTTCAAGTTCTGACAATTAGAACCGGAAATCCTTGCGAGTATGAGAAAAATCATGACTAGAAATAGTCATTGTCTTCTCAGGGTTTACCCTAATTCTAGAGGATGCTGGGAAATAAAACCTGACCTGTCTTTAAGTTCTATCTTTATCAAATTCCAACTGTATTACATAGCTTAAAAAGAATATTAGGATTTCTTTTGCGGTCTAAGTTTCTATAAATGAGCGGAAAAAAAATTAATTAGTAAAATACCAAATTTGAGCAGTAACTCAATGATGAACTTCAAAACCAGAAAAATTCTCAAGCAATTTTTGGCAAAGAAAAAATAAACCGACTTTACTATTACTTGCAAGCAAGATGCTTCACGAATTTAAATTCAAGATTCACGAAAATTCCGTGAATTTGCATTGGAGTTTACGAAAACTTTCAAATATAGGGGAAAGTGGCCTGGCCTTTGAATACGGCAGCTTTTGAATATTTCAATTTTTCTCTTATTTTCCAAAGCAAAACCCTATTCTCTAAACAATAGTCAATACAACTAACTATTTTCTATTAACTTTGTTTAACAAAATAGAATTTTTGCTTTGGGAAATAAGAGGAAAAAATAAATGTTCAAAGGCTGCCACATTCAAAGGCATACCACTTTCCCCTAATATTTTACAAGAAAAAAAATTATATAATTTTAAAATATATCTCAAGACAGATTAAAAGTCATGTTGTTTACTTTATAGAAATTTTCAAAGTTTATCTCTAGGTTTGATATTTATTCAATTTTACTGCTCGAACTCAAAGGGAGAGCAGATATATAGGGTAAGTGTGCCAAATTTCGGAATAGTTGCATGTAAGCGTCAAAGTCTCAAGTTTGAAATGTAATATTTTAAATACAAATTGATTTTTTTATTCTTTCTTTTGTAAGAGTGTTGCTTGGGACCTTGTAAAGAGTTTACCGTCTTTATTTACTCTAAAATCATTCTTAATACATTTTAAAATGAATAAATATAGCCATAGCTTTAGTGCCCTATTTCGGCCACTTTCATTCTCATAGTTCCTTGCCCTTCAGGAATTCTTCCAATATCTTTTTCACGTCATCTCGTTTGTCGAAGCTACATTTTTTGTTATTCTTTTGCATTGTATAATCTCTAGCTCTAGAGTATGTAAAATCTAAAAGTTCATGGAAATTCGGGGAACAGAAAAAGTGCCCGAAATTGCAAGCTGGCCGGAATTTGGCACACTTACCCTAATCGACTTTTTTTTAACTTGTTACCGTCCTAGAGTTTTAACGGTAAGAGATATCGACTTCCGGTCTTCAATGATCAATAATAAAAGAAAACGATATCTCTAGAGGTTTTTTTTCTTTTCCCCCACCCCCCCTGCATCCCCTCCAAAACCATGTTTTTTTTGGTTCTTGAAAATGGCTTCTACGATTTCTTTTACTTTTGGATATATTTTGGAGGTGGTCCAGGCAAACATTCCGTCCAAACATACCTATGACCTGAAAAAATCGCCATATTGAATTTTCGAAAGTTAAAGTTTTACTGATCTTGAAATCAGTTGAATCGGTTAAATATCCGTGAGTGACTTATCTTTCTCATGTTTACATTTTTTGTTTGTATATTTGTAACTCATGCCAGAACCTAAATGATCATTTATTTACCAATTTTTGATTTTGAAATTCTTTCGTGATTTATGAATCAATTTGATCTCTAGTAGATCAGTAAGCACCAAAAAATCATGCGAAAAACTAATTCAAGGAGAGCTCTATCTCGTGAGTTCGAGCATTCCGCAAAGCTGGGACGCTTTGCCATCTCTTTTGAATGATTTTCTAAAATTTAAAAAATTTTGAACACTTTTGGATTTTATAGTCCAACAAAAAAACATTAAAAGAAGGGTGCACACTGCACACGTTAAATCCCTTCCTTCTCGAAGCTTGTGAATGGGTATGCAAATTTTCCGTAATCCTGACCTAGAAAAAATTTCCAACAAACTCTTGTCTGAGCAACGTGTAAAGTCAGTGATAAAATCTCATGGTAATTTCATCAACTTCCCTCCTCTATTGAAATTCCGTGAATGTTTGGTTTAGTCTATACATTTGCTATTAAAAAGAGGATTTTAGCACACTCACCGACAAATAGCTACTCCAGGTATCCACAAGACCGAGGAAAGAATCATTATTATGGCTATGGCGATACACCAATGAGGCCATTCCAGAGAATCTGTGGCGCCTTTGAGACTATTCCAGGCAGGATAGTTGCTTCCACGTATTGCTAGGTCGAAGAAAGATGCCGTAAGAATGGTAGTCATAGCCAAAGGAGATATGTATTTCCAACATATCATCCAGTACAGTCCTGGGCGAGATCCTGTCATTAATTCAATATCATCGGCAAAACGCTTAATCCCATACACATAGCTCACGGAGAGACACTCAAAGAAGGCAATAATAAGGAGTGGAAAATTGCCAGCGAAACTATCCATAAGTTGAAAGATATAACTTCCGGCTCCGTGAGCGAACATCATAGAAAAGATGCTGCACGTGAAGCAGAGAGCCTGCGTCAGAAAAGGCCCCAAGTAAATGGAAAGCTTATAAAATATGAATGATGGCTAGAACAATTAACTCACCCCGACGATAACTTCTTTCGAGGCTTTGGGAAAGAGTTTCATGTCAACCAAAGAAGTTGCGACTCCTTCGAGTGTGCCAAATTGCGAATCAATGCCCAAAGTAAAGAGCATAAGGAAAAATAATACTGCCCAAAGTTGTGCTCCTGGAAATTGGTTGATGGCTTCCGTAAAGATGATAAATGCTAATCCAGTTCCAGATGCGCTCTTTAAAAAAAGCAAAAGGCTCATTAATTTGTAAAAGGGAAATTTCTTCATCATTGTCTTACATTGTCCAACTCCTTCTGCAAATCACATACAGGCAAATCCGTTGTTTTATTGAGAGCAATTAAACTGTTTTTATCTTCCATGCACTTGTCGAAAATTGCTGTAGCTTTGAATCCAATCACTGAGAATACTACAACTCCGGCAAACATCGATGTGCAGCAGTTAGTGATGGAAACGAGAAGGGCATCACGGTAGCAGTTGTTACTAATGTTAGAAAAAATAGTAGAGAGCATAAAATCAATCAATATTCTGATTTATGCAAGTAAAATTTGATTATTCAGGGAAAGTCGATATTCAAAAATTTTGTAAGCTCCACCTTTAAAGACTTTTTAGGCCACACCCCTTCAAGACAGATGAAAAGTTTTACCGTAACCATCATTAGTTGAATCTTTTAGCCGATCTCCTAAAGTCCAACTTAATTAAAAGTAAACCACGCTTTTTATGAAGATTGCACATAACAATTATTGATTTTTTTTAAAGTTAATACACTGAGAAAAAACAGGGTGCGATTAACTTTTTTTCCTCATAACTTTAACAGCTTTTAGGTGTAAAAATATATCAACATTTTTTAATGTTAATTTTACACCTTTTTAAGGATAAAAATTACATGAAAAAGGGTAACTTTAACCCCTAATACACCCAAAAAGCATAATATTTACACCGATTTCAGATCAATACTGCAGGGTAAAATTAACATTTCCGGAATGTTATTTTAACTTCTTCGGATTTCTCTCAGTGAAGGGAAAGGGATCTAGATCCTAAAAAGATAGTACCTTAAATTTTCCTTTGAAACTTCCTTTCAAGGTTTTCAAACAAGCTTTCTGTTTAAAATTCACCCAATTAGATGATTTACAAACACGAGAGCATTTTCACTTTCATCAAAAATTCTCTGGAACATTTCCAATTGAGCTTTTCTTGATGAAAATTCCGCTTAAAGAAAAAATGTTAATTATACGTTTAAAAATCTAATTTAAACCAAATCTTTATTAACTTTATGGATTTCATAAGCAAAAAGCTTGCTAAAGACACCAAGAAGATTTTTTCTTGAAAAAAAAAAAAAAACCGAAAAAAAGAGACGGCAAAGCATCTCAGCTTTGTGGAATGCTCGAATTAACGCGCCTTTTTTATCATGTACAATTTGGGACCTTGAGATTTCCTAACATATTTAGATGGCAAAAGCAAAAACAACGAAAAAGTACTCTCGAATGTAAAGTCTTGTACTTCTTCGTGATATCCTTTTTCTTTTTGACCATGTGAAACAGTGAGAAAATCTCAAAATTCCCAAATAGACATGATTCTGAAATACCCCATCTCACTCTACCTTGCGTTTATTTTGCAGATTTAAACAAATCAATTGAGAAATAGGCTTTCCAAAGTATAATTTAAGTCTGACCTACGAAAATTCTATATCGAACATTTTTTCGGAGTTAGGTGTCTATGGACGAAAAGTTTGCAAGAACTAATTCCAAAACCTAGCCGAAAATAAAAGAAATCACTGGAGAGAATTTTCAAGAAAATCCCAAAGAAACATTGTTTTGGAGAGGTATGGAAGGGTATTAAGGGAAAATGAGGAAATAGGCAGAATAGATTTATGCGAGGGGATCACTAAAGATTGAAAGTTCATATCTCTAACCATAGGGAAATGCTCTTTAGAAACTCAAAAGCTTTTGTGCAAAGCTTCTTTCAAAAATACGCCAAAGATTCAATGCTAAAACGATTTTGATTATTTTGGGAAAATGTGGAAAGCTTAAGAGATTCTTCTAAGTAAGAATTCTTCTGAGGCAACATTTGTAGCTTCTCCAAGAAAAGTTCATCAAGAGCTTTCCCAAAATCCATTTTGAAGTTTTTGACAGTAAATGCTCACACATTGACAGTAAAATGCTCACCGTATTTCGTTTATTTACATATTTTCATTGCAATTCTTACGCAAATTCTCGATTACCGTATTACCTTATCTCATACACTCAGTCCCGGGACCGAAAAAAACGCGCGAAATGGCATTATGCATCGAAAAAATTTGCATACCCGCAGGGGCTTTCTTTAGAATAAATCGACCGTAGAACGAATTTCGCGCGGTGTAAAAGTAATCAAAACAAAAAGATTCAACTGTTTAATAGAAATGCATTAACAAACTGTACTTTTTGGACAGAGTTCTTCAATGAATGGTTAGAATATTCAAAAATTTTACCTTAATTAAAATAAATTAAAGTTTTATACTGAAAAATAAGCACAGTGTCTTCAAATTTCTCGCGGCGCAACATAGCAGGGGAAAGTACTCTCCCTTCGAACGTTCATGCCTTCGAATAATATGAATTTACTTTTAGTTTTCCTAATTGACTTTCACATTTCTATTAAATACTGGTTAGCTTATCATCAATTATTGATAATTATTTGGAAATCTCTTAAGAAAAGTAGAAGAAATTCACATTATTCGAAAGCATGAACGTTCGAACGGAGAGTACTTTCCACTAGTATACATTCAGGCGTATTTCAAAAATGATTTCATAGATTGACTCCCAATGATATGCAAGTGTGCATAATTGTATGTCTTGTATGTGCATAATTTCGTCAGGTGCATAATCCCGAAGTGCATAATGCTGGGACTGCGGTACTCGGTGGCACTAGGAGAAAATAATATAAGAAAATTGAAGAAATAAAACGAAAATTCGATAAACGGTGAGCAAAAAAATCTGTAAGAGAAATGAATCGTACGTTTTTTTTGCTCACCGTATCGCATTTTCGCTTTATTTCTTCAATTTTCTAATATTATTTTCACCTAATTCCACCGAGTATGAGATAACGTAATACGGTAATGGAGAATTGCAATGAAAATGCGTAAATTAACGAAATACGGTGAAGCTACGGCGAGCATTTTACTGTCAATGTGATTCTGCCCTAAATCATTTTTAAATGTTTTTACTAAAGTAAAAAAAAAACTTTCAAAAACCTTAAGAATCTTCTTGAGAATCTTAGAATATTAAAATGCTAAACAAGAGATTCTTGTTGTTCCAGTGACTTTATTGTATGATAAAATTAATGAATATTATGTACAGTGAGTGTCAATAGTTTGTTGCCTAATGGATGTTTGAGAAATCAAGTGAAAAAAATGATAGAAAAAAATATTTTTCCAAATTTTTCTTTTTGCAGATGAGTTCCTTGTAATCCGTAGATATTATTTATAGTTTTCAAAAAAAATAATTAATTTTATTTCATATCAAAAATAATTGTTTTCCAAAAGTTGGTCATTTTTGAAAAATCAAAAGTTTGTTGCCTCATTAAAAAAAACTAATTCAAAATGGTGAAAACGTGCAACCAACTTTATGTAAACCGGTTACATTTTGAGCTTATGTCATTTGATAGGCAAATGGTGGATTTGTACATTTTTAAGGCTGTCAATGTTAAATATATAGGTGTAAAAGTGAGGATAAATAACAAGAAATAATCAGTTTTTTGATAATTCATAATTTAGGTTATAATGGCAAATTACAAAAAGTTGAAAGGTGGGATATTGTCCAGAGATACTGCTGGAAGGAATCGGCGTCGCTTAATTGCCAAATTTTATGGAAATTCATGAAAAGTTATACATAAAATAGTCAAATATTATAGTTATGAGGCACGAGTACATCTGAAAAACGCTACTGGTAGACCCAGGGTTTCGACTCAGAAAGTCGATAACCGCATTCTAGGTATCTCTGATAGTAACCCCATGATGTTTGCTTCAAAAATTCAAAGTCGGCTGGTTACAGAAGGCATACAGGCTTCAAATGCTTCGAAAATCAAACTCAAAATGAAAGAAAATATAAGAATAGGTACTTGGCTCGCAAGATTCCATTGGTAAGCAAAACCAAACTGCGTAAGAGGTTGTATTTTTACGTTTTTAGCATGCTCCAAGTGAATTTACAACCTTTTAACCAGATTGGTTTTGTTTACCAATGGAAACCTGCAAACCAAGTAATTATTCTTACCACTTTCATTAAATTGCGGTTGGTTTTGAAGCCTGTATGCCTTCTGTAACCAGCCGACTTTGAATTTTTGAAGCAAACATCATGGGGTTACTATCAGAGATACCTAGAATGCGGTTATCGACTTTCTGAGTCGAAACCCTGAGTCTACCAGTAGCGTTTTTCAGATGTACTCGTGCCTCATAACTATAATATTTGACTATTTTATGTATAACTTTTCATGAATTTCCATAAAATTTGGCAATTAAGCGACGCCGATTCCTTCCAGCAGTATCTCTGGACAATATCCCACCTTTCAACTTTTTGTAATTTGCCATTATAACCTAAATTATGAATTATCAAAAAACTGATTATTTCTTGTTATTTATCATCACTCTTACACCTATATATTTAACATTGACAGCCTTAAAAATGTACAAATTCACCATTTGCCTATCAAATGTCATAAGCTCAAAATGTAACCGGTTTACATAAAGTTGATTGCGCGTTTTCACCATTTTGAATTAGTTTTTTTAATGAGGCAACAAACTTTTGATTTTTCAAAAATGACCAACTTTTGGAAAACAATTATTTTTGATATGAAATAAAATTAATTATTTTTTTTGAAAACTATAAATAATATCTACGGATTACAAGGAACTCACCTGCAAAAAGAAAAATTTGGAAAAGTATTTTTTTCTATCATTTTTTTCACTTGATTTCTCAAACATCCATTAGGCAACAAACTATTGACACTCACTGTATATGATTGTTTTCTTATAAGAAAGTGATCAAAAAGATTATAATCCGTAGCTCTAACAAATGCACTTACTTGGCCGGATTGTAGGAACTGAAAGCAATCAATCCCCCAAAAGCGAGCCCCAGTGAGAAGAAAATCTGCGTTCCCGCCTCTAACCAGACAACAGGATCAGCTAAAGTCTCCCATCGTGGTGTAAAGAGATGCTTAAGTCCATCACTGGCTCCTTTGAGAGTGATCCCGCGAAAGAAGAAGATGATGAGGACAACGTAGGGAAAGATTGCAGTAATGTATACGACTTTAGGAGATTCAGTTATTCCCTGCACCATGCACATGTACACCAGAAACCAGGCCACGATCAGAGCAATAGCTATATTGTAATTGAACACTTCCGGTTCATTGACACTTGGAGAGGACATGAGAGTTGATCGGTACCAATAATACTGAGTTGGTGATGAGCTCTGAAAGGTAAGAATAGGTCAATATAATTTTATCTTTCACAATATTAGAATTTTGCTTAAATTATTATTAAATTTAAAAATAGACACCAAAGTTGAGCAGTATTTATTTGAGAACCGTGTTCCCTACTTTAAGAACTACTTCAGCAAAATCTTGACCATTTGAAACAATTAAATTTATTCAATCGTAAAGACAACTTAAAAACATTTCTGTAAACTTTCTATTCAACATAAAATCAATGAAAAGGAAGGGTGTGACAAATTTGAGTCGATGAGAGTGTAATTTAATTTAGGGGTAAGTAGGGCTTTTGGTATCTATTCGTTTAAAAAATGAACTTATTTTGCTTGGAGTTTAATTCAGCGTTAGATCTTACTGGATCGTATAAATACTTCAAATGGAATTGTTTTTAATATAATCTCAAATATTTAATAATGTCGCAAATTTTGATTGAAATTGCTGGAAATTAAAGAAACATTAAAGAGATGTTTAAAAAAAAACTTCAAAGCATAAACAAGATAATTGGTCAAATTCTGGAAACAATGCAGGTTTTTTCGAAGTTTGGTATGATAAAAGTTTGCCCCAATCTTCAATAAATCATTCTTCTTTAATATTCTTTTCACTTTACGTCATCATTCCTTATTTTAACTTGCTCTAGTTTAATGGTCTTTTTATCAATCATGTTTTGATTCTTTTTTTTTATCTTTTAAATTATTGATACTATGGTTTTATTAAATTATTTTATTTACCAAGATAACGGTCAAAAGAGGCCTAAGGCCAAAGACCTGTGCAAGGGGGCTTAAAAAAGCGGGCTGGGGAGCTGGTTAGACTGAGCTCTCGCCATCAGGTTTTCCCGCACCCTGTTAGAGGCCGCAAGACATAATTAAACACATTTCGGATGTAGTTCATATAACATTTTTAACCAATTTGTTAAGTTTTCATAATACATCTGCTAACTCTTAAGTGCTTAAAGCTATCACCAGCAGCCCAACTGTATTTGATTTTTGATTTCAACGCTGTATTTGTAATATTCTAACTGGTAATATTCAAAACAAACTAGGGTAAGTGTGCCAAATTCCGGCCAGCTTGCAATTTTGGCCACATTTTTTGTTCCTCGAATTACCATGATTTTTTAGTATTTGCATACTCTATGCAAAGAAATAACAAAAAATGTAGCTTCGACGAACAAGATGATCTGAAAAAGACATTAGAAGAATTCCTGAAGGGCAAGGAACTATGAGAATGAAGATGGCCGGAATAGGCCACCAATGCTATGTCTAAATTTTTATTCATTTTAAAATGTTTTATGAATGATTTTAGAGAAAATAAAGATGATAAACTGTCTACAAGATTCCAAGCAACACACTTTATAAAAAAGTAACAAAAATATTCAATTCTTATTAAAAATATTACATTTTAAACTTGAGACTTTGGTGCTTGCATGCAACTATGCTGAAATTTGGCACACATACCCTATTGTTTTTTATTTTTATTCAAGATTAATAAAATTGGATTGAAATGCGTCGAAAATATAAAAACTATAGCTGCATATTTAGATAAAGCATTTTTGATGACTTAAATGGTCAAAAAATCAAAATTTTATCCATATGGTTAAAGTGCTCTAATTTAGAACCAGGCGATTTGGGAGATTTGCAAAAAATATTCTAGACTTCCAAAACCTTCTACTTTATGACCAGCGCACGATAACTTTTGTTTGTAAACATGTTTTCAAAATTTCCCATGAGAATAAGCGAGATGACTAGATCTAGATCTCACTCACTCTCATTGAAATGTCAAAAACATGTTTACTAAACAAAAGTTATTGTGCGTTGGGCATTAAGATTACATACAAACAGAAACATAAGAAATAAATAATTTTAGGTAGTCAGGAAAAAAGTATTTTCTCTATGGGTTACGACAGCGAATGACCAATCATCCCTAAAGGGTTAAACGTTAAACCATGTGGCTAAACCTTAGATCTAAGGACTGTTTTTCTAGTTTATCTTTCTAAATTATTATATTAATTCTTAATTCCGAATATTTCTAAGCAACAACTCCGAAATAGGGTAAGTGTGCCAAATTTCGGCATAGTTGCATGCAAGCGTCAAAGTCTCAAGTTTGAAATATAATATTTTAAATTCAAATTGATTTTTTTTTATTCTTTCTTCTTGAAAAGTGTTGCTGGGAACCTTGTAAAGAGTTTACCGTCTTTATTAGGTGAGATTCTTAACAATCTCACCTACTATAATCCTAACAAAATTTCATGTCGTCCGATCGACCTCAAATTTGGCCAAAATGTGTTTCAGCACTTCCTGATCACGAATATATATGTGGCTAATTTACGTTCCCGGCCGGCCGGCCGCTCTTTGGAGCTTAATAGCTCCTAAACTAAAAAAGATATCGACTTGCGGTTTTCGGCAAAGGTTATATATCGGGTGAAAATTGCAACTTGGTGCATAGACCCCCCACCCCCCACCCCTCCTTCCGCCATTTTGAAGACCCCCCTTTTTTTGTTTTCTCAATAGGTCCGCCCCTATGGCATTCAGCGGACTCAAATTTTAGTATGTTATAGCTGGGCCTTAGAGCTTTCCATCAATACCAAACTTAAGGTCCCCCGACCCCCCTGTCCCGACCTATAAGGGTCCAAAAAAAATTTCTTAAAATGGCCATAACTCCGGTTCTAATTGTCAGAATTTAAAAAGTGAGGGCTTTTTGGAAAGCTCTCGTGAAATGCCACTTCCCCTTCTAACATCGCAAGTTCATAAAACCACCGCTAGGGGCGCTTTTTTTAAAAAGAAAATTTTTAAATCTTTAAAGTTAAATAACTCAAAAATTCCATTGTGCATCGGGCTGAAAATTTAGTATGTTGTAGCCGTTGATTATACCTATCAAACAAAAAAAAACCTTAAGTCGATCCATAACCCCTGACCCGAGCTATAAGGGGTCAAAGTTCGAACATTGACCGGCCTCTATCTCCGGTTCTAATTAACATAGCGACCTAAATTTTACCTTTTTGGTTTCGTCTCGATGAGCACTTTCAGATGGAAGTTCAAAAAGTCACCACAGGTGGCGCTGTGATAGCGTCAAAATTCATCGAAATTCAAAGTCACTTTTCTCAAAAACGGCATTGTGCAAGTTAATGAAATTTTAGTATGTTGTAGTCCAGTCTAGGACGTTTCCAAAATGGTGCGTATGCGCGCTGTGGTTTCAATAGAACCGGAGATATGAGGGGTCAAAGTTCACAAAATTCAAAAAATCATATCCGGTTCTATGTGACCGATTTTGATGAATGAGGGCTTAAACGAAAGATCTAACCAATTGCTACAACTTTCTAGAATGTTTGAACTTCGTGGGACCAACACCAGGGGCGCCACAGTCGAAAAACCAATTTCAATATCACATAACCTCAATTATCTCGACTGTCGCTGAACCGATTTTGATGATTACTTCAACATAATTGTAGAGGACATTTGTCTCTACATTTCGTCCATACATCATTTTCCGCTCAGACTACGCTATCACTCCGATTTTGCCGTTTAAGTGTGAAAAAATTGATTTTTCCCATAATAACGCTTTGAAATCACTCAGATGCCAATTTGACTGCCTCTACTCCACCAAGACACTTAAAATAGGGTTTTAAATGGAAAGTCCCGCAAAATACAACAATTCATTGATTTAGTTGAAGTTCAACAAATGAACACTTGGGGCACTCTGGATGAAAAAACGAGTTAAGAAACAAAAAACCTCGCTTATCTTGGCTTCTGAGTAATCGATGAGTTCATGTTCTATGGGAAAATTATAGAGAACATTCTGGTCTACATTTCACCCATATATCACTTTTCTGCCAGTTCATCCAAATCCTTGATATTTTGGTTCAAATACAAAACTTGTATAATTTCACGAATTTGGTTCAAGATAACTGAATGGCGTCTCCCTACTTCAGCATCAAATCGAATTTGCATGCACTCCGAGTTAGCTCACGTTAAGAATCTCACCTACATAAGCCGGTTAGGATTATCTGTCCCTTTACTCTATAAAGATTCCTAATACATTTTAAAATGAATAAAAATATAGCCATAGCTTTGGTGCCCTATTTCGGCCACCTTCATTCTCATAGTTCCTTGCCTTTCCAGAATTTTTCCAATATCTTTTTCACGTCATGTCGCTTGTCGAAGCTACATTTTTTTGTTATTCTTTTGCATTGTATAATCTCTAGAAGAGTACGTAAAGTCTAAAAGTTCATGGAAATTCGAGGAACAAAAAGGTGGCCGAAATTGCAAGCTGGCCGGAATTTGGCACACTTCCCCTTTTTCCCGTAAATGAAAGAGATTCAAGCACTTTTTAGATAAATCTTGGGTCTCAAAGCTATTCATTTTCAAACGCTTATCCCTATCGGGGTCGCAGGGTTAGGACACGCAGTTTAGCAGCCCACGCCTGTCGATCCTCCGCCACTTGAAAACCGGATTCGGAGTCGATCCCAAGATGACTCCAGGCTAGGTTCTGAAATTGTTTCAGCCACTTTATCCTGTGTCTTCCTCGAGATCGCTTCCTCTTTACAATAGCTAGCACGGATTTCGGTCTGCAGACCATTTAAGTTTGAAATGCTAAAATTATTTGCATATGAAGAAACTTACCACACATTCAGGCTCTAAGTCGTAGGTGAAATTCTTATATAAGCGCTTAGGACATTCTGCCCATGGCAGTGGTGACTCGAAGCTGTGCAGGAAGTAAATGAGGCACCAG
Source organism: Phlebotomus papatasi (assembly GCF_024763615.1). Lineage (NCBI taxonomy): Eukaryota > Metazoa > Arthropoda > Insecta > Diptera > Psychodidae > Phlebotomus > Phlebotomus papatasi. The sequence goes on from NC_077224.1 coordinate 28,684,159, forward strand.
GCAATGATTGTGTTGTAATAGAGCGCCACAACATAGCTCACCACAGCCGATGATATTCCAATACCGCCCAAATAAGGTGATACCTGCTGCCAGACACCAATTGCTCCCTTACGCAATCTCTGTCCAATGGCCAATTCTAGATAGAAGATGGGAACTCCCTGGATAGCAAGCATGATGAAGTAGGGCACGAGAAAGGCACCACCACCATTTTTCTGCGCCAAATAAGGAAAACGCCAAACATTTCCCAGGCCAACGGCATAGCCTATGGTGGCCAAAAGGAAGGTGACTTTACTGTCCCAGCTCTCACGTTCATCCTCCGGTCTCTCAGGACAAATGTCCTGCTCCACGGCACCATCCACGGGTGCTTCTTTAATTTCAGGCAGTATTGGCTGAGGATCATTTGTGTCTGACTGAAATGCCTGATTTGTGGCACCATACATTGAGATCCTAGAACCATTTTCAGCCCTGACCAGTCTTCCGCGTAACTCCTACAGTCAATGAAATATAAAAACCATTATGATGAAAGTCAATTGAATCCCTCCAAGAATGATAATTGAAAAAAAAATTGAAATAAAAAATAAATACATTTTTTTTTGATTAAATTTTTGATGAGAATTGTGAAGAACCTTTTCATGGCAGACATTTCTGTTTATGAATTTCCATATAGACTCATAAATGAATGTTTTAACATTTGAAATGGTTTAATTTTCAATTCTACCCCTGTACCCTCTCAATTGTTTTTCATTTTCTTTCATATCCTATGGCAGAAAATAAAGGAGAGAGTAAAAGAGTGAGAGAGTGAGAAAGGCAAAATCAAATGTTTCATGTGGGATTTCCTTTAGAAAACAGCAAGACAATCATCCTCCTTTTTCATGTTTCCCACAAGCAAGTCTCAAAAAGTTTCAGAAAATTTTCACATAAAACTTTACTCAATAGACGATGACTTGTGATTTTTATGTTGGTTTCAAAATCTTTTTTTTTATAAAAATTATCAATTGACAAGTTCTTTTATTACAATTTTCTCCCTCACAGTAGATCTTTGAAAAACAAAAATAAAATTTTAAATTGAAAATTCAACATTATTTATTAACTTAAAAAGTAATCTTGATCATCACATGTTCCTCTTTCAAAATGACTAAGAATTTATTTCATTAAAAATAAAATTACAAAAAAAGTGTATTTTTTATTATTATTTGTATTAAAGACAAGTGGAGGACCTTTAAAATAAGAGTTTTTTCTCCTATTTTTAAATGCAACTAGTCCTTATCTTAATATAATTTAAGGAGGTATGCACAGTAACCAGTTTACTTATTAATTCGATAACTCATTCTTTACCATGGTATTATACATCATACGCAAATTGAGTGATTTTTGATGATTTATTCCTGGGAAATTTTTATTCGAATTGCTGTCGGGAATGGATTTTTAGTAACTTTGGTTCTTCAATTACTTATAATAGTCCGACAGAGATGAAATTACATTTTGTTATTGCTTTCTTGCTTCGCGGAAGGTCATGCAAAATTTTTGCTCAAAATGGCGGACGAAAAATACGACATCCCGTCGAATTTGTTAAAATAAGCCTCTTTCCTCTTTTCTGATTTGAATTCGAGTTGCCAATTTGTTTTCTTGGATAGTTATCCTATCTAAAGCAGTAGAGTTTGTAATGAATTAATGCACAAAATTTAAATTCAGTGACCGTTAAGACGTATGTTTGACAGCGGCTCCCCGCGCCCCCATAATAGATAATTTTGATATATTGAGAATTGATATAATTCACGAAATAAATTACGATTTATGTGACCTTATACAGTTTTACAGGTAATTACCTTAAAATCAAGTAAAACATTTTTGATGAGAAACTTTAAAAAATTTTATTTTTTTAAATCAAATGAAAATAACCTGGGACTGTGAGGAAAAGGAGGCAATGGCAATTAATTGTACATATTCCAAAGGGGTTTTGATTTTAAGAGTTTTTTTTTTAAAGATTTAGTGAACACATTGACTTCATTCGAGAAATAATGGAGAGATTTCTACTTATAAATTATATTTATTGTAATTTTTGTAAATTTTCGTCTGTTTTCTCCTCTATTTTTTCAATTTTGTTTTTTTTTCCTTTTGAGCATTAAGCACTGATTTTTATCTATCCAAAGATTTAATAATTCCTTCAATTAATTTATCAATATTTTCAAATTCTGCGTTTATTCTGATCCTGCTTTATAATATTTTCTGACTATTCATTACTTTTTTTTATCAAATATTAGTGTAGAAAATTCCAGAGGGATCATATGTTACAAAAAACGAATACACATTTTCTTTTACAAATTAATAACACTTTTTTTGCGAAATCCACAAAGAAAATAAATGTTCATACATCATTACTAGGGTTTTCAATTTCAACATCTCACAGTAAAAAACCTAAAATAAATCTAAAAACAATGTATGTCAATAAAATACATTTTCATTTGAAAAATCAAAAAAAAAATTATTCAAAAACGCGATTTCGAAAAATTTTAATTTTTTATCTGTTTATAAGTGTTATGGAGTACTGTATTCCCTGAAAAGTTGAACTCAAAATTTTGAGTTTAACTGATATTTTTTCTTTTTTGAAAATGTTATGAAATTTTGAATATTAAAAAAAAAATAAGCGCAAAAGTGAAAGCTCGTCTTTTCAGGGAATTTAGTACTCAATGTTACTGATCAAAAATCAAAAGACCGTTACAAAAAAACTTGAGCAGATAATACGAAAACTAGTATATTGTTTTAAAGAGTATAAAATTATCTTTCAAATAAAAAAAAAGAATAAGAAGAAATCTCAACCCGTTCGCGAGACAGAGCATTTTGAAATATTTGCTAAAAATCTCAGTTGACCAATGAAGCGCGAGACGCCATCTTTGGCGTCATGTATCTCCGGCCAGGAATTTTTTTTGGGTGAAAAAAAAATAGGGGTATATTATTTTATCGTATATTTTAACATATGTAAAATTCAAAAACATCTGAGACCATAAACCCGCGATTTGCGATTTTTTCGGTCGTCTTGAGATGGATTGACCCATTATTATTTGTATTAAAGGCAAATGGAGGACCTTTAAAATAGAACTTTTTTCACCTATTTTTAAATGCAACTGGACCTTATCTTAATATAATTTAGTTCCACAAATTAATTGTGAAGCTGAATCACATGATGATAAAGCTCAATTTCATTTAGAAATGGGTGAAAAAGGCTTGATTTTAAAGCTGCTCGAATTAAAAGATGTCCTACTTCTCCAGAAATTACGCAATTTTTAGTGTACTTTTCCATACTAGACCTGAGAGAAAATCCGTCTTCTTATTTGGTCAGTAGTTACAAAAAGCTTTCATGAATTTCTTTCAATCAAACCCACAATATCGAGATGGTTCATAACTCCATTTTTCCAATTTTCCAAGAATGTTTCACAATTTTTATGCATTTACTGATCAAATTTAATTTTTATCAAAAAACTGCATAAACTGCTGCAGTCAGAGACTTATTTCTGTAGAATAACCCTATGTCAGGACCAATTAGTTTGCAAGAACATTTTCCGGAAAACTTTTAAAGTTTCCCGAAACTTCTTCATAAACTTCTTCATTACAACAGTGGAAGGCAAGTTGAACGATTAATCACCCTGACCACAGAGGCTGATATTGTAAAGAAACTCTGAAAACATACTTATAATAAGTATTTATTATTCTTTATTATCTTTTTTTATTTCAAGAACCAGTTAAATGCGAGTATTTAATTCCATAAAATATTTTAGTCTCATCATGCTCTATCATTAACTAAACCTTTAGAAGTTCTAAAAAATTTTCAAGCTCTAGCCAATAATACGCAATAATAATAATGATGGCACAACGTTTCATAGAGGAACTAGGCCTTCCCACAAGGAGAGTTCGGGACATCCATCACTGTGAGAGAAATCCGAAAAAGTCAAAATAACATTCCGGAAAAGTCAATTATACCCTGCAGTATTGATCCGAAATCAGTGTAAATATTACCCTTTTTAGGTGTATTATGGGTTAGAGTTACCCTTTTTCATGTTAAATTTACCCTCAAAAAGGTGTAAAATTAACATTAAAAAATGTTGATATATTTTTACACCTAAAGGGTGTTAAAGTTATGAGGAAAAAAGTTAATCGCAGCCTCTTTTTTTCTCACTGATTATTATTTTTTCTTATACAAGGATGGGGTTGTCAGTCCCATGCCCTGTGGAATAATACACAATCATGTGGCCAAAATATTTTATGACTAACTGTTTGATTGCATGTGAAATTTGAATAATCTTTTATTATTAAAAAATAACAGAAAAATGCATTTTTAATTAATTTTTCTAAAGCTCTTCCGTCCAGATTGTATAGTTCTATATTTCACAAAACTTCAAAATTGACAAATTTTCAATTTAAATTAGCAATTTTCAAAAAACAATGGGTGACACTCGATTTAATTAAGTTTGATACAATTGTGAATAAAACGTGATGTTTAATCAAAATTAAACATGTAGCGTGCGAGAACCTATATTTTGTCTTTTGTTATATACTGAAAAATTATGGTTAATTTTCCATACCACATAATGCATTATGAATTTTAAATAGGATTTTAAATAGAAAGGTGCAAAAAATTGAGTGGATTTAAAGCATTTAATTAATCTAATAAATCTTATTAATTAGTTCCCATTTGTATATGGAATAAAATCCCTAAAATGAGGTTAAAATAAATGTGAAATACATTAAGTAATTGACTCAAAGCCGATATTTTTTATTTAAAATTCTTCTTTTAAAATTATCCCCATTATAAGGGTAGTGCACTATTTGATCTGACCATATATAAATTGGTCTTTTTCTTTAAATAATACGATATTTGATAATTACAAGATGTAAAATACCCATATAGAAATTTAAATTGTAACGCAATATTAAAAAAAAGCAAAAACACCATTGTGTTCAGGGGTTCAGGGTGGTATTAAATAGGGCACTGTAGTAAGTTTTAAGGTGAAAAATATGTCAAGTATTAAATATTTAATATCATAACAAAAAAGAATAATTATTGTATTTATAAAATATTTAAAAAATTTCAAAGAACAAATATTTCTGTGAGATATAAATTATAAATAAATAATTAGGAAAATGGTGAGAAATGATGCATAACAATCATACCTTGAGTTCTAAATTATCCAGAGTTCTAGGCGATGATGGAGCCAAATCGCGTGAGCTTTGTCTACGAAATAAATGTGCTGTGTTGGCCATTCTTTAGCGATACTTTGGACTCTTTTCTAGCAAGTAAATGTCTGCTATTTTTGAGACGTGACAGGAGAAAAAGAGGAATAAACTAAAGAGATGCCGCAATTTGTCGTTCAATCCGCTCAATTGTGCACAGAGTGCTAGAGAAAAGTTCTTGTGCAATGTGAAAACAGCGTGCAGTTTCAATGAAAAGCTTTTTCTATGATGAACTTTGCTTTAAAACATTGGTGCTCTTTCACACAAGAATTTCTAAATGAGGTGGCTTTTTCTCGCTCGAATCAACCATTGAAAGTGCTCTATACAAGTATAAATAGTATCATCTGCAGCGAATGCTTTTGTGCTCTTGAAAGAAAAGTTGAGAGAGAAAAAATAAATAAAATAATTTATAGAAAATACCAATAGTTGTAAAGAAATATGCAACACTTTTATTATTATTAAATTTTTTTAACTTAAGCAAAACTTTCATGAATTTTTAAATGTATTGATTTTTGTGACATGTGATTTTTGTACTTGTCGAAAAAATTAAACATTCGAACTATACATAAATTAAATATAATATATATATTTCATTGGTATGGATCTCAAGAGGAGATCTATAAAAAGACTTTATACCCTAAAATCGAAATATTTAAATTATTAGTCATTTAATTGAAATTTAATTTTATTAAAATTTATGAACTTGAACAGTTGTAAGGCTATTACCAAGGAGCCAGATAATAAAATGGAAATTATGTACACATTATTCCTACAATAACCCCCTCCGATATTCCCTAGACGGGTCCCGGTCAAAATCCCGAAAGTCAAAATCCCGAACGCCAAAATCCCGAAAGCCAAAATCCCGAATTTTTAAAAGTGTCATAGCTACTTCCGCGATTGCACCCGGTCTTGCTGGAGGCAAAGGGAAATCTTCTGTGTCTTGGAAAATTATTCTAAACATTTTCCTACATATAATTTCATCTCTTTCAGGATTTTGAACATTAGGGATTTTGGCTTTCGGGATTTTGGCCTTTTCGCGATTTTGACGTTCGGGATTTTGGTTTTCGAGATTTTGGCTTTCGGGATTTTGGCTGCCACCGCCCACCGGCCCTAGACATACTACGACTTAAGCCGAGAGACGGCATAACGTAATTATAATCAAAATAATTATTTCACTAAATTCCGATCAGTTTCCCACTAACTAAACCGTTTCTGGGCTTAAGACGAGAGATAGATTAGTCAGAAACTTATGGATATATAATCTGATCATTATTTTGATTATAATTACGATAAGCTCTCTTCCAGCTTAAGTCGTAAGAGTCTAGAAAAATACAATAGAAAAAGGTTTGTAAATCAATTGAATTTAGATTATTAAGGCGGTTTCCCTTATTAATGCTAAAAACGGGATAGTTTTCGCGATTTTTTTAGGGTAACAAAATAACCAGAATAAAAAGGATAAAAAAAAACTCTTGAAATTTTTGGAATGTTTATACACTTAAAGTACTTAAATATCATTTTGATTTCAATATGCTGTAAAAAATAGGATTTTAATAATTCTTTTAGTTCAACTAGAAGAGAATTTAATGCTGAAGAAAATAAGCCTTTATTCATTACGATCGGCCCATGAATTTTTATCTTTCCTGTCTATTCGATAAAATTGTTAAATTGAGAAGTGGAGAAAACGAGCTTCAAAATCTTGAATATTCGCTCGAACGCTTCCAAATCTGCACGACACTCATTTAATTTCATCTCTATATCTTCGGAAATACTTCAAATTAGGGTAAGTGTACCAAATTTCGGACAGCTTGCAATTTCGGCCACTCTTTTTTATTCTTCAAATTTCCATGAATTTTGAGCTTCTGTATACTCTAAAGATTATACAATGCAAGAAAATAACAAAATATATCGCTTCGACGAACAAGATGATGTGAAAAAGACATTGAAAGAATTCCGGAAGGGCAAGAAACTATGAGAATGAAGGTGGCCGAAATAGGCCACCAAAGCTGTGTTTACATTTTTATTCACTTTAAAATATAAAGATAAACTACCTGAGGTAGGGTAAGTGTGCCAAATTTCGGCATAGTTGCATGTAAGCACTAAAGTCTCAAATTTGAAATGTAATATTTTTAATACAAATTGATATTTTATGTTACTTCTTAATAAACAAGTGTTGTTTGGAGCCTTATGTAGACAGTTTATCGTCTTTGTTTTCTCTAAAATCATTCTCGATACATTTTAAATTTAGGCAATAAAAAAATAGATCTCTTTCGACTTTGTACTTAGAGGAATCTCTGGAAGCCCAATTCTCTTATTTTTTTACTATTTGAAATTTGATTGAAAATTGAAAATGAATATAACCTTCAAAATGCTTTTCAAACTCTCATGTAAAAGACTGGTGAAGTTTTGAAGCTTTTCTGTAAATAAGCTATTATTTTCACTTATTTATCTTCTTGAAACAAAATAAAATAGAAATTATGAGATTTTAAACTTATATAACCTCTTACTTAAACGCGATATCATATCTTTGAAATATTTTACTGAGGTTACATTAGAGTTTGAGGTTATGTGCAACAACATGACTAGAACAGCATATTGGAAAAAATCTTGTGCTTCTATGTATGTGAATGTAATTTTTGTTAGTAATTAATAATTGAGTGAAAGACTTATATGACTTCGTAGTGTAACCTTTAGTGACATTTTTCTTTAACAAAGCTATTTTCGACGAATTTCGCTGTAATTCCATTGAGGTTATGTCCAAAATTAAAGGAAAAATTATCTTCGAGAAAGGAATAAGGATTACGTATTTTGGAATTATTGAAAAAAAAATCCATGTATATTATTTTTATCCTGGCTTGGCTTGGTATCCTTAGCCTCAGTGGCACTTTCGATTCTAAAGATTGAACCATTGTACACTGAGAGAAGAGTCTTTGATATACTATCTGTCTATCTATTTTATCGAGGTTGGTTCATTCTTCACCTCGGGTTTTAGACATAGAAACGTCTTAATCTAGAAAAATCAGGTCCCATTGTGCTCATGGCGATACAATAATCCTTACAACGATATGGAGTGATATGTATATATATAAGAATATTTAACAGAAAAAAAATGAAGCGCGCAAGAGGAAAATTTTTAAGAAGACTAAATCGAATTGATGTAAAAAATCAATAAAAGATGTTACATATTTCCTCTATATGAACACAATGAATATTTCATAATTTCAGAATGAGCTATATGTACATTTGTGTGGAAAAGTGGAGCTTTTCGTCTTCATCATTTCACATTGTCCTCCTCAATTTACGATTACAATGTTGCTTGAATTCTAATTATCCTTTTTTTTTCTTAGCACTTTTGAGACACTTTTGACACACTTTTATTAACGTTTTTGATGTGAGTTTCTATGAATAACTTTTCTCCTAATTACATTTCAGTGGCATTATATTACTTTACTTCCTCATTCCCTTTCTGAGTCTTTGATGCCTCTTTCAGGAGTCAAGGGTGTTCTTCACTTGTAAACTATTGCATGGAAAATCACAACACACTGTGTGCTCGTAAAAGAATCATTATTTGGATTTTATGAGATCAATTGCGATGCCAAATAACACAAGAATTTCACAGGGAGCACATTTTCAGTTGTCGAGAGGGAGTTATGTAATGAAACCCACGGAGAAAGCTCGAAAAAGCATGGAAAAAGCTCTATTCTGGACTTCTCTCTTCTTTCTCTAACTTGCTATCTCATCGAAACTCCTACACAATTTTTACGAATTTCTCACAGAAAGAATAAAATCAATTAATAATCTTTCATACATTTTCTTAGACTTGTTCTATCCACTTCACTGAGACTGGAACTTTTTCTACATTCTTTCACTACAAACACATTCACTATACAGACCAAGGAAAAACTGAAACTTTGCAAGACTTATTCAAAGGGAAAATTAACACCAAGAGAACACTTTGGCCAATTGTCCTGATCAATTGATAAATTCACCATTGATTTGGTGATAAAAATTATTGAGAACCAACAGGTACGGAGGCCAAAATAATTCTGAAAATTGCGTGAGAATGTGGAAAATACCCTCAATACCAGCAAGTTTTAAGAATGGCCGCGCAGAAAAGCTCCTGATGGATCGATAAATCGCACATTGAGTGCGCTAGAGACATATTTTTAACTTTGTCTTTCATTCATTCTCTTTTCATTCATTCAAAGGGACTGAAAAAGTTTATTATAAGCAGGATTAATTCTAAATTACTTCTATTGGATTATTTGGTACTTGATTTCCATTTTAAATGCCAGAGACTGATTTTATAAATCGTTACCTTTCAAGATACAAGAGATCGAGGTTTTATTGTTTTCCTACACAGAAAAAATATTTTGTAAAATTGTTCGTAAATGTTTGTAATATCCTATGGAGGAGTTACGAAATACTCATGAATCATATAACCCACAAACAAGCTCGTAAAATTTTGTACTTTTTTCACAATCATTGTTCGTTAAATGATGATTTGACGAACATTTTTTGTACTTTTACATACATTTGTTCGTATTTGTTCGTAATTTTTTGTTTGACTGGCAAAAAAATACGATCAAATGACAAAAATTTACGAACATTTTTTGGTGTGTTTACGAACATTTACGAACAAATGTTTTTAAAAGTACAAAAAAAATGTTCGTCAAATGATCATTTTACGAACAATGTTTGTGAAAATAGTACAAAATTTTACGAACTTATGTGTGGATTATACGATTCACGAACATTTCGTAACTCTTCCATAGGATTATACAAACATTTACGAACAATTTTACAAAATATTTTTTTCTGTGTATACATAGGGTAAGGGCTCATAATTTTGGACAGTCTGCTTATAAGCATCGATGTTCCAAGTTTGAAGTGCGATATTTTCAATACTAATTTACTTTTTTTATTTCTCTCTTTTCAGAAGGGTTGTTTAGAAACTTAGCAAGCTATTTATCGTCTTATTTTTACTAAAATTAGTTTTAATACGTTTAAAAATGAATTGATATGTAGAGGTGAATTTGACTCTTATTTTGGACAACTTGTTTATTAATTTGGCCAACTTGGCTGTAAATTTGGACAGCTAATCCGCCTCAACAGGATGCCCATTGTTCTTCATTTCATGAACCAATCTTACCAAGTCCTCTTCCTGTTCATGTAAGGGAAACGAAGAATGTCACAAGAAGCCCAGAAACTTTCCATATCATTCATTAAAGTGAGTTGACTTCGATACTCCAAGTACGTACGGATTCGCTCATTCCCTGGCCTTTCCGGGAGCCTTTCAAGGCATTTCTCGCTACATCTCTTTCGTAGAGATGCTGCTCCTTTGTTTCTCCAGGCATTTGTCCAACCTAGTCATCACAAAAACTAAAACTTCACGAAATTTCGTTAGAAAAACACCTGTCCAAAATAAGAACCATCACTTCACTGGTAAATGTCTTAAAAAATTTCCCATTTTTCACACGAAAAATCTAATTCACAAGGCAAATCTCACTTCAGGTCAAATGTACAAATCACCATTAACGTGAATCAAGACAATATTCAATGAATATTCAATAATATCACTCAAAAAAAGCGAAGAAACATTGTTAGTACTTCACCACAACTAAATAAGACTGAAGTAAACACGATAGTTCTGTCATATTTCTCGTAAGCAATTGCTCACACTGAATTTTCAACAAAGCAATTTCAACTCAAATCATATTCAAAATTTAACGTATAGGGTAAATTAAGCTAATTCAAAACCTGCTCCAAATGGAAATTTTTCGCTACTCCAAATGGAAACGTTACTGTTTTCACGATAAATACAGTACTAAATTATTATATTTATATATTTTTATACAACAGTTTCATTATTTAGTTAATTTTGCTCCAAATAAAGCGAAAAACCATTCATATTCACAAATTTTAATTTGTTAATTTCTCAGAAAAATTAAAAGTGTACCATTTCACCATTGAATTTTTCATAGATCGACCATGTTTTCCAATGAAAAACACAATAGGGTGATTTTTGTTTATTCGTTTTGTTTAACATTTATGTCTTATTCCTGGCTAATTTTAGTTAAATTAAGTGCTAATCTTTATTTTTAATGGTACGTGAAGTTTTTAAACGAAATAATTGCCTATTTAGTGAACAAAAAGGGGTTTTCTGAAGTGTCTGCAAATGCTTCAATAGGAAGCCCGGGAAATATGATTTCTGTTGGAGAGATTTTCTTATTGTTTTAGATGGGAAAGGAGAAAAGACCAGGAATGAAAACAAATCATGCACTCAAGAGCAACTCAACAAGGTTTTGGAAGCCTTTCGTCGCGGTTTCACTTACACTGTTTGTCTCCAATTAGAAACTTTCCCTTGTCTCCATTTGGATTAATTTGTTTCCAATAGAAGCATTTTGCACTCGCGTGTTTTTCTTGTATTTAAGAAGTTTTCAAAATATATCTAAAGAATTTTTACTAAACAGTAACATTCTAGAAGAGTCAAGGAGCAAACTTATACAATTCTCTTCAGAAAAAATATGAATTTAATGTGTTAAATCTTCTGTCAAAGTTAAAGCGTCTGGAAATGGTTTTGAATTAGGACATTTACCCTATGGTGTTAAAATCTTCCAAAAAGAACAAATATTTAGATAGAATTCATTATTCATCAAATATTGGAATAAAAATCCAACAATCAATTTATTTTCAAAAAAAAAATCATTTCAAAAAAATCAATTTATTTTTAGTGTCCAATTTTATCCTCAAAGTGTCCAAAATAAGAAACTGGACAAAAATATGAGCCTTTCCCCTATACTCTAAATCTCAGCTAAACCTTGATTTTCGATTAACCTTCCTACACTATCTCGTATGTGTTTCCTCTGAATTTTTTGATTAAAAATTTCTGGATAACCAGATACAGAAACTACCGAAGATCCCAGGATTATGCATATCGGGATTATGCACATTTCCCGGACCTAAATGGCTTTATGCATCCAGAAACTTATTAGGGGGAGGTGGGGCGTACTTTGAGCTGTGGGGCTACATTGTTATACGATTTTTTCGAATATTTCTAATGGATACTGGGTTTTAACATGATGTAATTTGGATAGACAAAATAATTGTGGATATAAATAAAATAATTCTAAGTTCCAGCTTCATTTAGAAATAGGCGAAAAAGTCGTATAACAATGTAGCCCCACATCTCAAACTAGCCCCACCTCACCCTATAAGCTCTTGGAGATTTCTTTTGCAAAAAGTTGCAGGAACGCTGTGATGTAGGCAAAATATAGTTGGCACAAATTTTCAGCGCCAACGATTGATATGAAGTGCATTTAAAATTTACCGCGTAAGAAAAATTATATGGATTTAGGACAGGGGATTTCCAAAATTATTTTACAAGTTAGCTCCTAATAATGGTAGGCAAATTGCACAATTATGTGTGCTGCGTGCAAAATCCCGTCAGGTATACTCCCGGAATCCCGTGTAATTACGCAAATTTCTTTATGCATTTTTGCCTACCATTAGGGGCTAATTTGTGACATCATTTTTCAAATACCCCTAAATGTATGCAAATTTTTAAGACAAATTTGAATAACATTTCTTTTGAAGAGGTTAGCGGTTAGCTGTTAGCTCTGATACACTCAGTCCCGGCATTAAGTCCTTCGGGATTATGCACCTGATAGAATTATGCACACACAATTATGCAAATTTGCCTACCATCGGGGGTCAATTTATGAAATCATTTTTGAAATACGCCTGAATGCATACTATGTTGCGACGCGGGAAATTTGAAAACATTTTGCTACTTTTTCAGAACAAAATTTTAATTTCTTTTTTTAAGGTATTTTTTTTATTATTCTAACCATTTATTGAAGAACTCTGGCCATGTACTGTTTGTTAATGCATTTTTATATTGTTGAATTAGTTGAAACATTTGAATCTTTTTGTTTGAACTACTTTTACCGACTTTTACTCTGCGCGAAATTCGTTCAACGGTCAATTTATTCAAAAGAAAGCCCCTGTAGGTATGCAAATTTTCTCGATGCATAATGCCATTTCGCGCGTTTTTTTCGGTCCCGAAAATGTGCATAATGCCGGGATCTAGTGTAATACACTCAGTCTCGGGATTATGCACATTTTCGGGACCGAAAAAAAGGCGCGAAATGTCATTATGCATCGAGAAAAAATAGCATACCAGCAGGGGCATTCTTTTGAATAAGTCGGCCGTACAACGAATTTCGCGCGGAGTAAAAATAGTCAAAACAAAAAGATTCAACTGTTTAATAAAAAAATGCATTTACAGAAACAGATAATACTTTTTGGCCAGACTTTTTCAATAAATGGTTAGATTATTTAAAAATTTTACCTTAATAAAAGAAATTAAAGTTTTATTCTGAAAAAGTAGCAAAATGTTTTCAAATTTCCCGCGTCGCAACATAGTATACATTTAGGCGTATTTCAAAAATGATTTCATAGATTGACTCCCAATGGTAGGCAAAGTTACATTATTGTACATATGTGCATAATCTCGTTAGGTGCATAATCCCGAAGTGAATAATGCCGGGACTGAGTGTAGCCCGAGGAATTTAGTGCCAAAAATATTTTGCATTACGGCGTTTCTGTAATTTATTCGAAAGAACACTCTTATGTCTCCTACGGACACGCAGGCTTTTTCTCATAAAAGCTATTTCGTGCGTTTTGCCTTGATCCCAAAATTATGCTTAATCCCTGTACCCTCTGTACATTGAGTAGGGGCCTATGATCGATCATGATCATCAAAAACTGTAGCTCTTACTCTTTGATTCCTATCGAGAGTTGTTGCAAGTTTTCTTCTAGGATAACGATTAAAAATGCAGTAAATTAACTTTTCGTTCGTATTTATTTGAAAAATTTTGAATTAATAAGCTAAATCACGATTCGTTTCCTTCACACGCATCCTCTGGCATGTTCAATATTTTCTCCAGTCGACACCGACAGAGAAAGTCTCTGATAAAGTGGGAAAACTCTCTTGAATCATCTTTTCTATGAAAGTCTTCTTGAGCAGAATTTTCTTCTCGTGTCATCTCGTTATTTAATTCCATATTCATCTGATAAGTCGTATAATAAGCATGTATGCTCAGAGAAGCATCTAAAATGTAGTTGAGAAGATTTATCAGATCCTTCTGATGGTTAGACAAATTTTCTTCTTCCAAGAGCACCGTCTGCAGATCCTTTTCAACATCTTGAATAGCTGTTTCTGTAGACTTCAGGGATTTTGAAAGATTGTCTCTGAAAAACAAATTAAATTAATATAGAAAATTATATAGAGCCAAGGAAAATGTACTAAATTTCTTTACACAATGTCCTCAAGTTCATTCCGTTTCTGGACAATTTCCCAATTGAGACTCTCCTGTACATGGGAATTGATAAAGGCGGGAAAAACATTCGCCTCAGGATTGTAGCTGAAAATGTGAAGATTCATTAATGAAGAATAGTTAGGATTCACAATTCTCTTACTCCTTCATAATGTTCCTACGGATCATGAGATCCTTGAGCTTTCTGGAACAACTTTTCATCTTTAGCTCAGAGTTTCTAACCAAACTTTCATGTTTTTCTATTCTATGAACCAAAACTCGTGCTGCATCAATCGATTTTAATTCATCAGTACTCCAACTAGGCCTTTGTTGAGGAATCTTAGTAAATTTACCCATTTTTTTTATTACTTATTCCAATTTATTCACTGTTTTATTTATAACATTTCGCAAGAAAATTGGTTTGTTTTGGTTTTCCATGCCACTTTTCATATTCAAATGTTGGCAGCCATGTAACTTTAAACTCACAGCATTGAGCAAATATGGAGTAAAAAAATCATGTAAAATATTCAATTGCCAATTAAATAACTGAAGAATATCGTAGAACTTTACATTTTACCACTTGTTATCGCTATTGGGCATGTGAGATATACATTTACTTATCAATTCTATTTCTAAATAAATTTATTTTTATTTTTATGGTGTATTTTGCGACGTCAATGTAAAAGTCATTATGCTGTGAGTTTCAGCCATCTTGAACCTCCTTTCTTCCGGCGTTTCTGTTGTCAGACAGTCACACGTGTGAAAATCTCGCTGATTTTTAGGAAAAATCATGGAAAAACCTGTGGTTTTGGCTCGTGTTATCAAAGTTCTGGGTCGCACTGGCTCCCAGGGACAATGTACACAAGTAAAAGTGGAGTTTATCGGAGAGGTGAACCGACAAATCATCAGAAACGTCAAAGGTCCCGTCCGGGAAGGAGATATTCTTACACTCCTGGAATCTGAGAGGGAGGCCAGAAGATTGAGATAGACCCTCCACATCTCTATATTCCTAAGTAAGTAATTTTCTGTTTAGAAATTGCAGCTCTAATGTCCGCAAAACGCCTCTACTGACATTGTTTTGATTTGTAGGTTATGTCTCCGGAGGATGTTTTTTGGCTGAAAAATTCCCAGGACGATGACCAAAAGTTGCAGAGTGGGATGTTTGATGCCAATGGATAAGAGAATAAATGTCATCTGGATCAAAATACTAGGTGATTTAATTTTCAAAGTGACTGACAATCAACGTTTCAGCTTTCTTGATGTTCTTGGTGTTTGTGATCTTTGCCCGGAAAGTCTTTCCCTTGCCATTACCTTTGCCAACCAGCAGCTCACAGATTTCATTACCGAGTTTTGTGATATCTTGTTCTTGGCCCTGAAGAATCATTTGCCCATTGGCAGTGTCGTCGACAGTTGTTAGAAACAAAAATGTTTCAGGAAGATCACCAGCTGCCCGGAGAAAGTTTGTGAAGAAATCCATGTCACTTCCGTCAGTGCGATGCATGAAAAAATACTTGGGTTTCGGTGATGTGTTCTTTAGTTTTTCACCCTCATTGATGGCAATATCCTTCAGCAGAGTCTTGACGAGCCTCTGATACTTTTTCAGATTCCCCTGGAGCTTTCCCACTAGATCCAGGTGCGAAGCAGGTCCTCCACTGAAAGTATCAGAGCTGTTACAATGTGACTTCCCCTAGGAATTTAAGCTTACTCACTTGAGTATAGTGTTCATTTCGAGCTCTCTCTTGTAGCTCGTGGCCAGTTTCTTAATGACTCGATCACCAACCAAGAAGTGCACCAATAGTTTATTCTTTGCTTTTTCCACATTCAGCATCTTTATCACCTGGAGTTGAGATAAGTTGCTCACGTGAGTTCCACAGCACATATTCCCCTCAACGTCCTCAATAGTCACCACCCGGATGGATCCCACGTGATCCTTAGGCAGTCCTCGAGTGGCTCTGGTAACTTCATCGGACAATTTATCCACACTCTCAAAGACAGATACAGAAACATTCTTTGCAGATGCTATTAGATCATTTGCTAATTTCTCCACATTATCCAATTGTTCCTGAGTAACATCCTTAGCTCCCAATTCAATGTAAGTAGTATCACTTCCCAGCCACCAAGCCTTAGTCTCCATGTTGTATTCCCTCTCAAAGAGAGCTGTAACCAAATGTTGACCCGAATGTTGCTGCATATGATCCTTACGACGTTCCCAGTCAACTTCCTGGCGAACTTCAGCGCCAGGCGCCAAAGGTTCAGTGGATTCTACAAAATGAACCGCCGTGTCACCCTTCCGGACAACATTCAGTACTCTTTTGCCACCTAAATATCCAAAGTCACAAGGCTGGCCACCTCCCTCAGGGAAGAGAATGGTGTCTTGACATACAACATTGTATCCTTTTAAGGTGTCCCCCTTTCCGGACGCCGGAGCTAGCTCTGCTTCTTCGCACAAGAGAACTTTAGACGTAAACTACAAAAAAAAAACATCTGTTATCGGATGATTATGTTGATTTAAGGAATATTCCTCAACCTCTCGAAGAAAACTATCCTCCTGACACTTGAACACCATGATTACGGGGCTCTTCACGAGTGTTTTACAGGAAATATTTTCCCAAATTTGCGCAAAACAAAAATAAGAACAATTCGGATAAGGCTAAAATCTTATGAAAATTCAAGTGATTCTAATGTAATCCACATTACATGTCCCTGACTCATAAGGCCGTGCCTGTATTAGAACTATTTTTGTGATTTTTTTTGGAAAACAAAGAAACGACCGAGATTATTGGTTTTTTTATATATACATTTATACATATTTAAAATGCTTATTATTCGAAAGAAATTACTATTACAAATTAGCGAATTAATTGACTCAGTTTAGTGCTGCTTAATCAGTAGTCTAGTTAAAAAAAATAATATTTATTAATACACAGCTATAAATAAGAAATAGAAAAAGAATACTTTTTGTATAAAACTTTTTTACAAATGGACAGAACTCGATTTTTTTAGTTCAAGTAAAAAGTTATAAGGTTTATACACGGAGAAATCCGAAAAAGTTAAAATAACATTCCGGAAAAATGTTATTTAACACTTCGTAGAACCCTAACTAAAAGTGTCACGGAAGGACCAAGTGGCAGCCGCTGCCACTTATCGAATTTTACATAATATTTTGATATTTTTAATTACATTTTAACATTCGGAGCTTTAGTCAGTTCTTTTCTGGTGTCTGAACCAGAAATTTCATTTCTTTGGGTACTGTATCTAAAGATTTTTAACCATTCGATGTTTTCATCTTTATCAGAATCATGGAGTCAGGGAAAGTGGTGTGCCTTTGGATGCGGCAGCCTTTGAATTTTTAATTTTCCTCTTATTTTTCAAAGCAAAAATTCTACTTTATGAACAATAGTTAATACTATTAACTATTTTCTATTAACTTCGCTTAACAAAATGGATTTTTAGCTTTGGGAAATAAGAGAAAAATTGAAGCATTCTGATTTTGACGCATTTAAAGGTATGTCACTTTTCCCTATATTTCATCTCAATAATTAGCAAAAACCATCTTTCAAACTGTTCTTTTAGGGCTTTTATACACTAACAATCAAGAAAATTACATCTGCAGAACGTCAAACTCCCATATAAAATGCAAATGGCAGCAACTGCCACTTGGTCCTTCCGAGTGCAGTTTTTTGTTTTTGCAATATATTTACATTAATATTTAATTTTTATTAAAAATTTTATAACGAAAAAATAGCCAGATAAATTCTGCACGCATTCAATCAGGCGTCCAGGCGAAATGATATATTCTTCACTATAAAAAATAACATTGAAAACTAAATTGGCAGCGGCTGCCACTAGGGTCCTTCCAAGTGTTAACCCTGCAGTTTTGATCCAAAAGCGGAGTAAATATTACCCTTTTTAGGTGTATTAGAGGTTAAAGGTACACTTTTTCATGCTAATTTTATCCTTAATAAGATGTAAAATTAACATTAAAAAATGTTGATATATTTTTACATCTAAAAAGTGTTAAATTTCTGAGAAAAAAATTGTTAATCGCACCTCTTTTTTTTTCTTAGTTATTCTAATGATTTTCATTTTGGGTTCTAAGTGAAAAGTCACTCTTTCCTGGAGCTGAACAAAAAATAAAAGAGAAAATTAAAATATAAACTGTGTATAATTAAAATATAGACTGTGCAAATTATTATTTTGTATCACACTTGTAACGATTCTATCACAGACATCGAGTCCAGATCCTGACACCTTTACAGTGTCTTTGCATGTGGAAAAATGAACTGTTTCGACCTTGCGTATAATATTGAGCTTGTCACACGTGCTCAATTTGGATGCTCGTTCTCGTTTGTCATCTTGAGGTGTTGAATGCATTGAAATATTGAAGATCTTCTTTACTGAAAATATGAACCGAGAGACAATATCAGATAGCTTTAATAATTGCTCTCGAAGAGCTGTGATGGTCTGACCATCTTATTACTGTCTCATAAAAAGAATTCTTGGAAAATTTTTAATTGAAAATAGGAATTCTAAAAAAAAATCTGTCAATGAATAATTTATCAATTACGAAGAAAAAAATGCAACTTTCACCCCAAAAAAAAAATGTATGGTGTTTGCAAATCTACCCGGCGCTCCTTTAATCCTCTGTATATATTCGTAAATACTTTGAATTTTTTCTGAAATTTTTATTGTATATTTTCATTCTGATAAAGATTCGCAATGTTTAAATTCGCTTATAAAATTCGTTAATTCCTTATTTTATTTTAATTATATAATGAAAGTATATTTCATTTAAATTTTTAATCATATAAAAAATAACACTTGAATATTTTCTTAAATTTTCATTGGACTTTTTTTTGCGGAAACATCTCTAAAAAAAAATAAACTAAGAAATTGATAATCAGTGTCTGGCAAAAGTTAAGATGTGTGTTACGGCTTTCTCACGCCATGTTCCTACACTGAGAAAAAAGAGGGTGCGATTAACATTTTTTCCTCAGAAATTTAACACTTTTTAGGTGTAAAAATATATCAACATTTTTTTATGTTAATTTTACACCTTTTTAAGTGTAAAATTAACTTGAAAAATTGTAACTTTAACCCACAATACACCTAAAAAGCATAGTATTTGCACCGATTTCGGATCAATACTGCAGGGTAAAATTAACATTTCCGGAATGTTATTTTAACTTTTTCGGATTTCTCTCAGTGTAACCTCCATCCTTTTAATATTTTTTTCTTTTTTTCCTTTATTTATATATTATTCTATAAAAAATAATTCCTGAATATCAAATATTTTAAGTACATTTTTCGAAATATTTTTTTAGTACTTGGCTCAAAACTCAATCTTCAGCACTTCAACTTTTCAATAGATTGCAAGAGCTGTGAACAAGTTTTTGAAAAAATATGTTGCCGGTTCCTTGCATGACATTTTTATAGCACACAAATGTGAGGTTATTTATAGCATATCGGCCGCTTAAATTTGATGGCGCTGATGTCTCTGGCACTCTGGCCACGTCAAATGAGTTGGAGTGAGGAGTAAGTGAAAAATAGACGGCTTTCACAGCCACATCGCAAGTTGGATCAGATTGTGTTCTTTCCCGGTTGAAGTAGACAGAAAAATTGTGTGTTAAAATGAAGAAGCTTCTCCTTGTGGTATTGCTGGTGCTTCCAGCAATCCTTTTTACAGTGGACAGTGGTAAGAAATCTTGAAAATTTCCCTTAGGCAACAATTTTTGGGGCTCAATACACAACGTGGCACTGAGGCTGACTTTCTTGTGCAGGAAATAAATTGATGACATGGGCAGAAGATGAGCTCGAGGATGAAGTGGTGGATGTTGAAGGTGAGGATGCAGCAGTTGTTGGTGATGACGTTGAGCCGGAAGAAGAAGGAGATTCCACAGCCTCTCCGGATGCCGATACCTACCTCCTATTCACACAACCTACGCACAGCCCAGGGAATCAGTTGGAACTCCCTGCTGGACATCCAGTAGATTTCCTTGTAGGCTTCCTCAATAAGGGATCAGACGACTTTGTGATTGAGACTGTGGAGGCATCCTTCAGGTATCCAATGGATTTCAACTATTTCATCCAGAACTTCTCCGCCATTGCCTACAATCGCGAAGTGAAACCACGCAGTGAGGCCACAGTTTTGTACACATTCATTCCCTCTGAACATTTTGGCGGACGACCCTTCGGTCTCAACATCGCCCTTGGCTACCGAGATGCCAGTGGGCAGCAGTTCTCCGAAGCCGTCTTCAATGAGACTGTGATGATCTATGAGGTCGACGAGGGCCTCGATGGGGAGACATTCTTCCTGTACGTATTCCTTGCCGGAATTGTGGTACTCTTGCTTGTAGTGGGGCAGCAGTTCCTGGCTGGATCCGTGGGCAAGCGGAAGAGGGGCAATGTTCAGCGAAAGACCATCGAAACGGGCACCAACAGCAATGACGTAGATTATGATTGGCTTCCAGAAGAAACGCTGAGGGCTCTTCGTAAGTACTTTTCGACTTTTAATAGATTTTTTTGAATCCGTTTTGGGCTTGAATTTAATTTAGAAGGAAATTAAAATTCCATCTAAAATTCTATTCTAAAATCTTGATATTTCCGACGTTTTCATTAGAATATTCTTTTAATAGCTATCCCAAAAATGCGTTTGAGAAATTTTATTTTACCTTGCAGTCGAAAAATTTCGCAGAAATAATACATTTTTTCCGATTGTCTGCGTTATTTTCACATTTCAGGGTTAAAAATTAGGGACAATTGGGGCAATTCTGGGCAGTGAAGTCTCTCTTTTCAATTTGTCAAATTTTATGAACTTAGATGAAGGCTTTCGGACTTCGTATACACGGCTTCGAACATTTTTTTTAATTTTTTCCCAGACCCCTTTAACGAAGCTGACTTTTGGCAATTTATTTTATTACAGGGGGTCCCGGGATTATGCATATTTTCGGGTCCGAAAAAAAAACGCGCGAAACGGTTCTATCTATATAGGGGAGACCGAGTAGGTTTGGGACACTTTTTCATGTTTTGACTTTTTTTTATGCGGTCTATAGGATACTTATGGGTATTGACTTTTTGAAAAGTACTCGATAGAACTTGGAAAACAAATTAGTTTTCTTGGAGAAGATAAAACATTTAACTTGACGCTTTGTCCCAAGCCTCCCTGATATGGGGCAATATGGGACGCATTTTTTATCGCATAATTTGCATTATTGGAGCATGTTAATTAATTTTAAGTACTAAATAAAAAATATTTCTAATAGAAATAAAAATATTTAATCTTTTTTTTCATATTTAGAAATTAATTTAGTCATTAATAGAGCACGTTAATTAATTTTAAATACTAGATTAAAAATATTTCTGATAGAAATAAAAATATTTCATATTTTATTTTATACTTAGAAATTAATATCAATTTTTTTTTGTACAGTAGAGTCATTTATTGTCAATCAATTATTTAAAGTAGTTTCTTCTGATTTTCCATTTACCTTTCTTTGCTTTTTTTATTCTAAATATTGCAATCATGATCATCAAATTCCTCAGGCGAGTAGATTTTCTTGCAACTTTTAGTTTTGAACTCATTGACAGATTTGTGTTTAATTTTACGACAACTGCATGGTACCTATTTTTTTCTTATTTCTCTGAATAAGCTCATACCTTGCCTTTTCTGGAGAACTTGTAAAAATTGTAGAGGATATTGTTCGAGAAATTCTCGAGAAAATAGCTTTTAACGAGATTGGGCAAAGATCGAATATCCTCTGAGAAGGAATTATTGATTCTCAAGACATTTAAATGTTAAAATTTAAATTTTAATAAATGGTTAAATCCCATTTATTTAAAAAAATAATGAAAAAATCGCCTTGTCCCACACTACCCCTGTCCCAACCTCTCCGGTCTCCCCTATACAGAAATTTTGCATACTTTCAGGATGCTTCTTTTGAATAAGTTATGGAAACAAATGAATTATTCAAAGCCAAAGTATATGCGAAGCCTGAAAGAGTTCCCCTACTTTCGCCACCTCAATTGATTTTCGGTGCTCATAACCGATTGGAATCGGTTTGAACTTATCTGTATGTAATTCTAAGACCTTTCTAACAAGAGCAAACGTAATTCTATATTCGGTTGAGAAATACGCAATGAGGGTTTAAGAAATACCTATTGACACTTTAAGAACTCGTGCCAGAACTTATTGACACCCTACTCTGTACCATTTGCAATATGAAATTAGAACACTTATAATTATCGAAAAACGCAGATTAATGAAAAAACGTTATATTACTTAGATTTTATTGAATGCATTAAATAAATTTAAACATTTTGACAAAAGTGTCAATAGGGGTTCCCTGTCGCAGAGGTGTTTCTTCGACCCTAATTTAGAGCTTTTCTAATTTTTGGCCTTGAAAACACGTTATTAGGAATGATTCAACTGTATTTTAGAATATGGAGAAAGTAACTAGATCCAAAAATTAAAAAAAAGAGATGGCAAAGCGTCCCAGCTTTGCGGAATGCTCGAACTCACGAGACAGGGCTCACTGTGAATTAGCTTTTTGCATAATCTTTTGGAATCACTGATCTACTAGAGATTAAATTGATTCATAAATCAATCACAAAAGCATTTGAAAATCAAAAAATCGGTACTTAACCGATTCATTACCGATGAAAACCGATGCAGCCGGATTCTAATTTGCAATACTTTTCTAAAAAATCAAATTTTAAGCAAGAAGAAAAATGAGCCTTCCAAAGTAGTTGACCTTTGACCTTCAATAATTCAAAATGGCGAATTTTCCGGTCATAAGTATGTTTGGGCGAAATGTTCATCTGGACTAGCTCTAAAACATATCCGAAAATCATTGAAAAAGCTTGGGCCAATTTTGAGAAAAATCGAAAAACATTTTTCTTAGGGAATATTACTAAAAAGGGGATGTAAAATTATTCTAAAATCGGTTATTAACCGGTTCATTACCGATGAAGACCAATGCAGACGGGTTCGAAATTACAATATCTTTCCAAAAAACCCAAATTTAACCAAATCGGTTATATAATCGGTTAACCAATGGGCCCTCCAAAGTAGTTGACCTTTGACCTTCAAAAATGGCGAATTTTCCGGTCATAAGTATGTTTGGGCGAAATGTTCATCTGGACTAGCTCTAAAACATATCCGAAAATAATTGAAAAAGCTTGGGCCAATTTTTTACAAAATTGGAAAAACCTCATTTTTGACCTATTTTTGAAGGATAGGGAACGTATGAAAGGGGAGGGGGGAAAATAAAGAGGTTGGGTACGAGATAATGTCATTTGAGGAAAGGTCACCGAAGACCGGAAGACGATATCTCTTACCGTTTAAGCTCCAGAACAGTGCAAAGTTAAAAAAAAGTCGATTATA
This sequence comes from Phlebotomus papatasi, assembly GCF_024763615.1. Classification (NCBI taxonomy): domain Eukaryota; kingdom Metazoa; phylum Arthropoda; class Insecta; order Diptera; family Psychodidae; genus Phlebotomus; species Phlebotomus papatasi. The sequence goes on from NC_077224.1 coordinate 28,708,084, forward strand.
TAACTGCTCTCTCTTTGAGTTCGAGCAGTAAAAAATATAGAAAAAATAGAACGCGTTTTCGACTAATCCTAAAAATGATGTTTCTTTGGAGAAGGAGACCTTTATTATTATGGGGGGCTTCTGAAGGTCCCAAGTTTCAATCTATACTTAGATAATGTTCTCTTATAAAATTTATCCTTCATGTTTCTTCAATTTTGAGAAGCATTTTAATCGGAAGTCTTTAACTTTAAATTAAAATGTCAAATTTTGTTTTAAAGGAGAATGGGCTAAACGGTTTAATACCTAATACCTAATACGCTCGACAGACCTATATGGCTTAAGCCGAGAGCAGGCTTAGGGCCTCGGCAGACCTGAGGATTAGTCGAGGGACGGCTTAGTGCAATTATATTTGCAATAATGGTTAAACTACATTTCCGTAATTTTCCACTAAGCCATTTCTTGGCTTAAGTCGTAAGTCTGTCTAGGGCATTAGTTGAAAATTGATGGAAATGAATTTTATTTATGATTTCGATTACAATTACGGTAAACAATTTTCGACTAATCTTTTAGTCTACACAAGGCCTAAATTTTTACACGATTCGCGGGCTTAGGACATTTAGGTTAGCAGCTAACGCTTGTCGATCTTCCACCACTTCAAGAGGATGTTCACGGTCAATCCCAAGGCGCTTTCAGGCAAGATCCTGAATTTGATTCAGCCACCTTGTTCAAGGTCTGCCCCGGGGCCCCCGAGGTCGATGCCTCCTTACAATGCGGCTTGCATAGCTTTTCTGGGGAATCTTTCATCAGTCATGCGTTGAACATGATTATTATCATCGAAGATATGATGGTTGTGATCTTTCAACACGAAGAAGAAGCAACTCACTCGATTTCAACGAATGATTCCCTTGACAGCCCGGAGGGACCTAATTCTCGGTAGCTTGTACTCGAGATCTTATACTTTCGGTTCTTACCCAAATCTCATGAGCATATATGTGAGAATAGGAAAGAAAACAGCTTTGATCGATAACTTAGCAGAATGGCTAAGCTCGGTATACGGTAGTGTCATGTTTCGAAATCAAAAACCAAATTCACAAACGCAACCAGAGGTTAAATTCTTGAAAATAACCAGTCACAACTGGCTACTATCTATTTCGATCGTCTTGCCTGGTTAATCGAAATTTTAACCATGGCCAAAAGCAATTATCTCGTACAACACTCCATTACGTGTTAATCCGAGACACTTTCTCTTTTGAGCAGTGAAGCAAAATTATCTTTATAAAATATATTAACCAGTAACCAGTCAGAAACTTATCTGGTACTGGTAGTGCTCGTGAATTACCTCCCAGATAAGGTTTTGACTGGTTACCCGTTAATATATTTTTTTAAAGATAATTTTGTCGCATTGCTTAAAAGAAGAAAAAGTGTCTCGGATTAATACAAAAAAGAGTGTTGTACGAGATAATTGGTTCAGACTATGGCTAAATTTCCGATTCACCAGGCAATCGCTAAACGAAATAGACAGTAGCCCAAGGGGGAGATATTTGGTTGAAAATGTGTACACCACTTCCAGGCACTTCCACAATTTGTATGGAAGACGCCTTCAAACTTCCGTAAATTCGCAACACTCTCGAAAATGTGGCAATACTTCCAGCACTTCTTGCACTCCCACGCACTTCTCATAATAAGAAATCAGAAATTTATTTAATCTGATGAACAATCTAATTAGGAAAACTTTTTAAAAATCTGAAGGAATTTATTTTTACACATATTTTTTAAAATTTTTCTTATATTAGGTGAGATTCTTAACAATCTCACCTACTATAATCCTAACAAAATTTCATGTCGTCCGATCGACCTCAAACTTGGCCAAAATGTGTTTCGCCACTTCCTGATCACGAATATATATGTGGCTATTTTACGTTCCCGGCCGTTTTCATTTTGTAGCGCCAGATGAAAAGGTATAAACATATTTTGAATTTTCCTAAGAGACTAGTGAAACTACTTTTGGAAAATAGAATCTCTAAAAAAAACGTAATTTCGCTTGTAATTATTGAAGTACCGAAATGTCTGCAAGAGTCGAAAATTACGAGTGCAACAACTAATTCAGCACTTCACACCAAGGAGTTTCAAGTATAAGGTGGGCCAATTCGAACTGCCAGTGACGTAGATACTTTTACCCGACTAGTACAGTGTTGACAACTCAGATTTATGAAATATTTGTAATAGAAAAATAAGAATTGAATAATTTTAAAATATTATTCTCGTTATTTCTCAATTTATATAATAATTTTCTGATTCTATAATTTTCTGATAATTTTTATGAAATATATTTTAAATTGTTATTAAATTTAGTACGCTTACGTACCCAAAAACTGTGTAACATTTTAATTCACGGAGAGCTACATCTCGTGAGTTTTAGCATACTGTAAAATTGGGAGAGACTCTTTGTAGTAGTGTCCTTCGTTTTATCAAAACTTAAATATTTCGAAAAAGGTTAAATTTTATTTAATTTTTAATGGTGCTGACACATTTTTTCAATTGAGTGAATTTCAAACGATTGAAATTTTACCTCTCTTACTCTTTCAAACTAAAATCAGATATAGCTATCTCTTTCTGTCAAATGGATATTAAATTTCAATGTCATTTTCAATTTTAATTTTAAATTTCATTTGGCAGAAAGAGACAACTATATCTAATTAAAGTTTGAAAGAGTAAGAGGTAAAATTTCTAACGATTGAATTTCACTCAATTGAAAAGGTGTGCCAGCGCCATAAGATTGTACTTTACATTTTTCTTTATTTAATTTATTTTTAAGTTTCTCCAAAAAAACATTTATGAGTATTGAATGTTCTGACACATTTGTGATGTGCTCATATGATGTATGGTCCACCGGGTTTCGTGCAAATAATTTTTGTCAAGTAGAATTTTGTGGAAAAATAGTATAAGAAAAGGAGAAAAAAACATTGAATATCCGTTTAATTGATAAGAACAATTATTAATGTTAACAATTAAATTAGAAATTTTGATACATTCCCAACATTTTACTGAAATATTTTCGTATGAGATTTTGGCGCGAGGCAAGAACCGATGACTTTTGACATAACCTCCAAAAAGTATCTACGTCATCACCAGTCCGATCTGGCCCACCTTATTACTTTGTTATTTGTTTTTATTCATCTTGACTTCACACGTATCTTCACTTTTTATTAAGCTTGATTCTCACTCTGGTTTCAAAATACTTTAAAATTAAAAGGAACGGTTTTTGATGATTTACTAATAATCGATTCTTGCAACAAGCTTGGCTATTTTTTCTGAATCTTTTCGCTATTGTTACATTAGATCAATTTCTCATCACCTGTCGACAATCTATCCAGAAAAGGTTCTTCATCGCAACATAAAGGAAGTGCACCACGGAAAGGAATGTTAAGAGATATGCTCCATATTCAGCTGAAAATATAAGATCCAAAATACTATTTGGTAGTTTTTCGTATGCCAATTGATACATTAGTTATCAATTTAACTATTTCCGTGTATTTACACTTTAGTTATTTACTGAAATTACTAATTAAATGCAAGGATGCAGTGTGTTCCACGGATCGGAAGGGGGTAAGCCACGGATCGTCAGGCGTTTTTGATGAGGATTTTTGTGTTTTCTTGGCATCCAACTCACTATATAAGGCTTCAGTGAAGTTTTTTCGTCACCCTTACACCGTGTATTGTATATTCACACGATAAAATTTCTAAAATTGCCTAACTTAATGAAATTCTCACTGGTAAATAGTTCTTTCACAACAAAAATATCCAATAATGGCCATGATAATGGCCAAGTGTTCCGATCCGAGGAATAACTCTTTCGTCTCTTTTGGGACTCTGAGTACCCAAAGTAGCATATGAATATTGAGTGAAAAACTATTTTTTTAATTATTCAGGACAGATAAAATTCCGATTCTTGTGGATGATTACAAACTATAAGGATGTCCAAATATAAGATATGTTTTGTAGGACCTCAATTAATTCCTGAGCTTGGATATTTTTGATTAAAAAATGGCGCATTTGTCTTGCAGCATATGCTGCGGTCCGGAAAGAGATAAAACGTATTTATTCGCAAAAATAATTTATTTTCCATTTTTTTTGTCGACATAAATAAAAAGGTGCACTGATAGTGAAATTAGAATTATTAAGTATTAATTCTTTAATTAACACAATTTTGTAAATAATTTTAATCAAAAATAATTTCTCATATTTTCACAAATTCTCATGTGAAATTTTAAGAAAGTGATGATTGACGTATTTATTGCTAAGATTCTGATACAGTGGTTTAATACATGAGGCAATAACAATTTTCTCAGAAACTGGAAGAGAAAATTGGTTCTGTAGATTGAATATGAACCAACATAATGCATTTAGTTAAAAATCATTGCTAAAATGCAGCGAATAATTTTCAAAAATACATTTTATTTTGGGATTCCGATACGCTGAATAGCGTGAATAGCCATTCGATCCGAGGAACACTGACGATCGCTGGTACCTTTCCCTTATCAGGAGAAAAGTGGTCAGTGGTCTTTCAGTGAAAGAATGTGGTACCCATGTAACGAGCTTTTTTACACATCCAAGCTTTTCTAAATAGCGTAATACGATAAAATTATTGTTTTCTAACATTTCCAACATATGGGACAACCGTTAACGACATTCGCGAAAAATTCCCACGAATTTATGCAATCATCCACTGGTAAAAATAAAAGGGTCAAATTGACCCTTTTCCAAAGGATGGATCATATTTGACTCTTTGAAAGGGTCACCAGGTACCCTTCGAAAGGGTCACGGTTTTGACATCTATTTAATTCCGGAATAAACGAATAAAAAAACAATGAAAAAGTGATCTTTGGTGTTCGCTCAGATGAGAGAAATATGATATCAGTAATAAGTTTACAATAAAACATGATTATTCGTGATAAATGTGCATACTAAATTTCAAGAGATACAAAAGTGAACCTTTCAAAGGGTCAAATACGATCCATCCTTCTGAAAAGGGTCAATTTGACCCTTTTATTTTTACCAGTGTCCTTAGGGGAGACTGGGGCAAAAAGTCACAAAAAGGATATTTTATTTTTTTATAAGCTACTCGAGCGCTTCCAAAATTTCTAATTAGCGTAGTTTTATAGGAAATTTACCGCTCTACAAATTTGTGAAAGTAATTTTCCTCTATTTTGTAAGGAAATACGTTTATCGAGCGAATTTCTAAAAGGTAATTTTGTGACTATTTTAAAAAATGCTGGGGCAAAAAGTACCAGACATTGGGTATTATAATATTTTGATTCGCTTGATTACGGGCTTCCGTAAATTTGAAAAAAATACCTAGAAAACATATTTTCATAGAAAATTTATTCATCTACACCTTTGTAAAACACCGTTTTCTCTGCGAGAAAAGTGAGAAAACGAGTAAAGCGCTTTTCAAGCTACTTTAGAAAAAAACACACAAATGACTGCAAATCGTTTGACCAATGCAAACAACAAGCGGCGAGACATGATAATGAGGTTTCTTTTCGCCGTGAGACATCAGAAATTGCTTCGCTGTTTTGTTACTTTTTGCTCTATACCTTTTGTTACTTTTTACCCCGAGTGGCCATTTTTAATAAAAGAATTTCTGGAGAAAAGAACTTTTGTGAAATTCTAAAATAGATAGCGGATTCGTATTCAAAAAATCCAAATTATTGGGAAGATATTCACCAGTGCTTCAATTTTGGAAAATAAGTAGGTAATAATTGTTATCTTGTGCAAGGAAAATATTTGAAAAATAGGGCTAAAAATTTCGATATTTTTTATTTTCTAAATTCTGTTGCACAAATAAACCCCGGCAGGTTTATTGATACTCTATAAACCTAAATTTGAAGAACCGGTTCCGACCAATGTGGGGCGACCCTTTTGAACCCTTTTGCACGCTACACTACTCTTCTACCTACTTGCCGTTCCTACACTGTCATACTCTGCCGTACCCCACCTAGGCCTGGTTCTGGACCGAAGTGGAAACTACTTCTCCACGCAGGGAATTTCACGGGAGTTGGGACAATATGCCTACAATTCCTTGTTCGAATTCTAAGAAACTTACGACATTGAAGAAGGTCTATGGAGGCTATCTATAGAAAAAAATTGAGCGACTATTTTTTTTACCTTGGAAGATATTGAATTTTAAATTTTGTCGATTTGTGACTTTTTGCCCCAATCTCCCCTATACATACATATTTACGATAAATAGGAAAAAATATATCAAATATATTCAAAGTCAACTGCAATAGCTATATCATTATTTGCGAGCCATTACATGAATTTGAAATTCCAGTAAAAATTAAGGAAATTTAAGTCAAGGAATTTTTAAGTCATAATTGAACTTAAAAATTTCAACAAACCCTTTCAGTTTTCCGCCCGAATTAAAAATTTTAACTAAAAGTAACATATATAGTGTGAAAAATACGTAATTAGACAAAAAAAAACTTTATATTTTAGCACTCCCACTTCCAAAGACTTCCAAGCACTTCATTTTCACCTGTACACCACTTCCGACCCTAATATCTCCCCCTTGCAGAAAAAAGACTAAGCTCAGCCTTCCTCACCAAGCGTCTGCCAAGCTTCCTCGTAACCACCCTAACACCACCATAACACACTGAGATATTAGAAATTATAACAACTCCACTTGTTTCAATGGAACTTCACTAATTTATAAAATTTCTTTGAAATTCCAACTTGTTTCATTTCGTGTTTTACAATGTTTTTTAAGGCCAGCTGCGCATTTTGAAAATTTTTCTTAAAATATTCCATTTTGACGAAAAATTCTCTTAAAAGGTTCTAAAAACTCAGGAAAATGTACAGATTGATTAATTCTTTTATATCTAAACACGTCTAAAACTTTGCGAGGAGTACCTAGAGAAATATTATTTGAAAAATAATTAAATAAAAAGTATTTGACATTTGAATTACGAATTATTTTTTAATATTTATATTTTTTACGTTTTTCAGAGAAATCTCCAAATTCGAAATTGTCGCCTAAGAAGGGTTCCAATAAGCCACACAATCAGCAAAGTCCCAAGCAGCGAAAGGCGAAACGTGCAGCTGGATCTGATGATTAGATATCATCTATAATTCTCAAGGCATCTCAAGGCACATCATCGTCATGGAGAAGTGTGTCCCGATAGTCGGGAAAGCGTGTGTTGTGTGACAAGAAAAAGACTGGAAAACTCCTTCAGTGCTTAATTTTTTTGCTCCATTGTCCCTTCTTTTTCATAATCTCCCCTATTCCGTAATTTTGCTTTGCAGTGCATTTTCGTTAATTTACAAATTCCCTAAAAATTCCCCATAATATTCTTGTGAAGACTTTTTGTTCGCACAGGTGAATTAACAGAGACAGAATTATCTTTTTAGTGAACCTCGGTTGAGGAAAAAAAATCAAGGAGATTAATTTATATGAGTTGTAAAAAAAATGATGCAAAATACTTGGATGAGAAAACTACAACGTAATGTCTCAATAAAAAAAGATACGACAGTTTAGTAGAACAATTTTGTGTTTCATTTCATCAAAATAATCACGCAAATTGATTAATTAGTCTAAATTTCGGCGTTTTGTATTTGTGGATCTCCAGTGCATTAGCTGGGATAGGGGAGACCGGGGTACCTATAGCCAGGGGTAGAATTAGTCAGTGGATTTTTCTCGTTTTTCTTAAAATGTACATCGAGCAAAGTATTTTTTAATGAAAGTAGGAACATATCCCCATATTGCTAGAAATATTTATAAGTCTAATCCAGTTATCCTACAATTTAGAAGCATTTTTATAAAATGGGTATAAAATTGTAATTTTGATGGTACAGTTTTTGGACCAGCATTTGGTTTTCTGAGTTTCTAGTCAAGATTTCATAGCTTTACCTCGTTTTTGGTTTAATAAACCTAATTAAAAATATTTTTCAATTGGATGATAATTATCCAATTTTTTATATAAGATTTTAAACACTGAAACAGCCCTGAAAAAGTATTGTTGATATTCCAAGCAATATTGCCATTCGGATGAAAAATTTGTGAAATAGATTTTTTCAGGATATTTTCATCAATTTTGCCGCAATTACAAAAATGTCATAAAAAGTCTGCTAAAGCCTTTTTCTTTAGGTTTAAATGACATATTTAGCATCAGTGGGCTTCAAAGTATCAAGCGAAACAATATTTGGTACAGGGGGGTGACATTAGCTCTGAAAAATGCGACCAGTTTTAGTGTAATTTTTTCCCTGTTTTCGTACACATTTCACGAGATATCGCCAAAAATACATTGTTTGCCAATTTAGGGTTTTCGGTTGTCTCTTCGTTATTAAATTGGCTTTTATTTTGTATTAGTATTTTTTACTAATTCATTCTAAAATGACAGAAAACAGCTAATAAACTCAAATTTTTTTTTCGGCTCGCTAGAAACATATGGGAAACATAGGAAATGTCATGCCCCTGATTTGGTATCTCCAGTTTCAAATTTCGTCTGGAAAACTGGTGGCAATTAGCACCCCAAAAGTGGCTATATCTACCCAGGCCGGGGCAAGTGTAGCCAATGTGTCATACTTTTTTCATTATCCTTTCTAGAAAAACTCAAGGATTTTAGAGCTTTGAACTACACTGTTTCATATAGCCAATATCCTAATGCTACTTATGAAACACAAAAACATTAGACAAACCTTATCATTATTTCACAAACCACACGCGAAAAAAAGCTTCATTTGCTGGCTAATTCTACCCCGGTCTCCCCTACTCTTTTTTACCATTCTCAGCTTCTGTGGTCTGAGGTGAAATCCGACTTCGTCTATTTTGGTCCATAATAACGTAATAAAGATCTGTCCATAGGGTAGTACAGTAGTGTACCTAAGGGGGTGCGGGAGGGGCGGTTCGCCCGGAGCGCGAGCCTCCAGGGGCGCCGATGATCTTTTTCATTTTAGACATCTGAACCCTTACCCTTTATGATTGGCATATTCAAGTAAAAAAGATTTTAATAAAATAGACTCCGAGTCTTTCTGGAGTGGTCCTCTAGTTCTTATAATGCCTTTTGTACTTATAATCTACCAAAATTTGCTTTATTTCTTATAATTTTCTCAGAGACTTTTTGGAGCGCCTCTCTAGTTTTTAAAATGCATTTTTTCCTTATAATTCTGCAAAATTTCCCGTCGAAATTAAAAGAAAAAACTTAATATTCTCAAAAAACTTTCTGGGACACCTTCTGGTTCTTAAGTTGCATTTTGTTCTTATAATCTTTTGTTCTTATAAATAAAAACTTTTAATTTCTTCACGAGACTTTCTAGGGCGCTCCACTTGCTTCTAAAGTGCATTTTGTCCTTCTAGCAAAATTTCGCGTTGAAGTAAAGAAAAAGCTTTTTTAATTCTCTCACTTTCTGGAGCGTCCAATTGTTTTAAAGGCTTTCTTGGCGCCTATAAAGCTCTCAAAAAGCATTTTGTCCTTATATTTTTGCAATATTGCATGTTGAGATAAAAAGGGACACTTTAAATTCTTTCAGGTGCTTTTTGAGGGTCTAATTTCTTACAGAGCTTTCTTGGCGCTCCTCTTGGCTCCTGAAACGCATTTTGTCCTTATATTCTTTCAAGATTTCGAGTTAAAATAAAAAAAAACTTCAAAATATTGAATTAAATTGTGCTGAAAATACGCATAGCTTAAGTATAAGATGGTTCAGATTGAGTATAAAACTGGTACTTCACAGATATTGTGCATGGAATCTGCATAGCTCAAGCACAAAATTGTTTATATTGTGCTGAAAACGAGCACAGCTGATAAACATAAAACGATTAAGATTAAGAAAACTGATAAAAATTTAGATTCAATTTTGTTTAAGCTATGCAGGACTATGCTCAATTTTATCCATTTTATTCTTGAGCTGTGCTCGGCTGTACCGGTTTTGACGAGCACCATCTGTTTTAAGAAGTCTAACCGCTGTTCATGTTTTCAGCACAATCTCAAGCATGTCATGCTTAAGCTGTGCATGTTTTCAAAACAATCCTAATCAAAATACCATTCTTCAAAATTTTGATTCTTTATTGTTGATCAACATTTAATACTACATTCTTTGAAAAGGAGAACTTCCACTTTTGCGTTTAAATTTTATTAAAAATAATTAAAATTTCACTACATTTTCAAAATTAAAAGTTAAATTTTTCAAGGAATATTATAATAGTACTCAATGATACTGATAAATAGTAAAAAAAAAAATAAGAAAAACTAACTCTGAAAAGTAAGTTTTTTCTAAAAGGTCTTCAAAAATCGGGTTCCAACGGATGAATAAAAATTTTTAAATGAACATTTGTTCTTTTATAATATGCCCAAGAATTTGAATTAAATTTTTTTTAATGTTTTTAAAAATTTAAAGAAAATATACTCTTAGCTGAGATTCTTTACAATCTTATGGTCCTAGGTGAAATCCGATCTCGTGAGATCGGGATCCAAATTTTGGATCTAGACGTTGTGACACTCCGTTCGTAATATAGTAATGAATTTAACTTTATTGGTCAGTAACTACAAAGTAACTTCTTAGAATATCGGTGGCGCGCTCACTAATAATACTTCGTGACCTAATTATGACGATCGAGCTACGTCCATTCTGGATTTATAATAAAGTGGTAAGTGAGATTGTTAAGAATCTGACCTAATAACGATATTTATTTTTCGTTTCACAACAGCATAAACACTTTTGGAGAGAGAACGAAGAGAGATATCGTCAAGTGGTTTTCGACAAAGATTAAATGTGGATGGACGGCTACAAGTTGGTGATGTCAGATCATTCCCCCACCCAACTCAAAATTTAATATGTTATAGCTGAGCCTAAGAACTTTCGATTAAAAAAAATAAGCCCCCCCCGCTGACTCGAGCTATTATGGTCAAAAATTGAATTTTCAAATGGTAATTTGGTCAATTCTAATTGTCAGAGTTTGAAAAATGTTAGTGTTTTGGAAAGCTCTCATGAAGTACTATTACAACCCTTCTGACACACCAACTACATCCGATTTAATCGAAGGTATAATTAATCGAAAAATCGATTTTATTTACTGCTCGTAACACAACTCCTATTTTTAATATTTTTAATAAACTGAACAACTAAGGATAGAAACGAATGATAAACCACCCAATAAAATGACATATCATAGTCGAAACTAATAATTGGATTAGACCACTTAAATTAATTTAATTTATATGCCTATATTTTACATAAACTAAAAAAATAATGATTATAACTACAGTCTTTATAGCAATTCGATACGCTCTTGAATATTAATCATTTACCAATATGTATTCAGTTGTTTCCTAATTAGATTCATTCAAATGATTTTTCGATTAAGATTTTGATTATAAAATGCCTGATTCAAACTAATTTTCAAAATAGAATGAAGTGGTTCTTAGCTCTTGAATTTACTCCAATACTTTTGTTAGCTGGTAAAGTCATTGCTGTTTTATGAATTCAATTTTTAAAATGTGTAAAACTTTGAAAGACAATTTGACTAATTAGGCAACTATTTCGTTTTATTTTCGCATTTTAGCAGTCATCTTCATGATACCCTACTGCAGAGAATACAGAGAATACAGAGAATCTCCTCCTTGTTAGTACAATTTTCAATTTAATTAAAAAAAAACGAATGAAATATTTTATTTATATTTCACTTTTTTATTTTTTTTTTTCAAAAAAAAAAACGTATATTATTTTTTAAAGATGACATATGGCCTCCTGGACATTTCTTTCCAGAATGGAGTTAATTGTATAATATTTTTATACCAGATTTTAAAATATCAATAAATTAAAACAATTTCCAAAGAGTATTTTCTGTCCTGAAATATTCATTTCATCAGTTTTTAAGTTCAAAGATCAATCTCACTTTGTCAACCAAAGGCAGTTCGAGTTCATTGAAAAGATCTTGGGAATCCTAACAAACATGCTCAAGTTTGAACCTGTTCTGAACTCCGATAAATTAATCTTTATTTTACAAGGAAAGCCCTCCAATTCGAAAAAAAATTTTTTAATGAAACTTCATTATACTCCCTAATTCGGTTCAAGGAATTCAGTGGTCATAGTCCCACAATTCGAAAATTAACAGAATAATATTTTTCGCTTTAAAGTAAAATATTACGTATGATTATTGTAGTTTTTATTGCCAAAAGGGTTTTGCTTAAAAAAAAAGAAAGTATAAAAAATAAATAAAATCAATTATGATTTTGAGAATTTAAAAATTCACAATTTTTGGGCATATTTACTACATTAGCAAATAGCTAGAGACTTGCAAAAAATATTCTAGATTCTTTCAACCGTCTACTTTACAATTATGTACAGACATAAGAAAAAAAAATAACTTTAGGTAGTCAGGAAAAATTATTTTCTTTATGGGACACCGGTGTTCCAATCGTCTCCTTAAAGGGTTAAAGCGTATAGATGAAAAAATTACCCAACGCTTGAAAAAGTCAGTCACACTAGACTTATGCCCTAGACACACTTACGACTTAAGCCGAGAGACGACTTAGTGGAAAATGATGGAAATGTACTTTAAACATTATTTCGAATATAATTACATTAAGCCGTCTCTCGGCTAATCCTCAGGTCTGTCGAGACCCTTAGGATTTAGTTTTTCTTTCCTTCGGTTTCGTTTCAAGAGAATTTAATCAGCTTTGGTGAAATTATTGTTAAAAAATATTGATTTTTGACTAAGTTATTGCAAAAAGATGGAGAGTATGCAAAGATTACAAGTTGACAATAATCAAAAATCTAGATATGATTTATGCTGAGATCACGAAGTTGAACGGGAAGTGTGCTGCTCCACCTTCAGGAAGATTATAATACGACTCAAGAAACTCGATATTGGTGCTCAGAAGCCAGAAGGAAGTGGCGAGAAGCCTGGAATTCAGGAAAAAAGGATGAAAAAGAAATTGCTTGAGCTTTTCGAGAAGCAACCCGATCTTTCCATTTGTGATGTTGGCAAAAAAGATGTGAATACGTTGAATCTTTATTCATAAAATCAAAACGAGGAATGGTTTGATAACTTACAAAGCTCAGGCTGAAGCCCATCGGACCCACAAACACCGTCAAAATGCCAAAAACAAGGTCGCGGAAACTCAACCATAATCTTTTCAAAGGATTCCAAGGCTATGGGAAAGATGTTTAACCCGTCTTGCACTCCGGAAGATCAAGAAACACTGAAGAATTTTGAAGACAAATCTCAGAAAAAAGGGCCAGAAGCCCAACACTTCCCGGATTTCGAGAGGAAGTGGAAGAAAGCCATCCGATACTGTGGATATGGGTTTGTGAACTCCTTAATGAATTAATTAATAATGAATTAAGAAGAAGGTACGAGAATTCTGCGAGAAGCCGCATTGGACTAAAACAAAAGCCAAAGTTCCAGAATAAATTATCTTTCCGAAATTTTTTTTTTTAAATTTGCTGTGGTTAATGTTTAAGAGCCATTTTACAATGGGGAAATTCATCGTCTGCAATGCTTTATTTTATTAGCTGATTTTTCTCTCCAATCCTCTCCTTCTCCTTCGAAAACGTTTTTTAAGGTACACTAAACATAGCTGAATTCGTAAATTTTTGTATATTTTTGAATTTATCCAGGTGGACATTTTGTTCATACATGCTAATAACCTTGAAACATTACTTAATAGACGTTCCAGTTAGATTAACTCATCTTATAACAGAAAATATTTGATTTTTTTGCTTCAGACAAACCCTTGTCCACCGAAACTAAGTCTTTAAAAAAAAAACTCTAAAAACCACGCTCAATCAAACAGGGGAAACTGGGGCACCACCAAACACGGGGTACCACCAAACAGTAATTTTTATTTCTGGACTATCTCGATCATTTCTTCAGTGGACAAGCATCCCTATAGTGCCTATAAATTCCTATAGGTCTTATCCTCTGAAGACGAATATCCGATTAATAAATCGCAGTGTTTGGTGGTACCCCGTGTTTGGTGGTGCCCCAGTTTCCCCTATGTCTCTAAGACCTAGATAATTTTTTTATTACGATGAAAAATATAGAAAAAATATACTATGTCTTTGTAAGCTTTTTGATACACGTTACCCCTTCAAAGACTACAAATAAATGAATGTAATAAAAACCTAATGACTTAATGTAGTTTTATTCCAATTTGATGCTGTCTTGAATATTAATCAATTAGCTCATATCGATTTCTTTGTTAGCTTATTACTTAGAGTGATTAAAATTGTATTTCAATCAAGATCTTGAAAATAAAATAGTAGGTGAGATTGTTAAGAATCTCACCTAATACTTGATTCAAACTAATTATGTATCAGTCTTTTCAAAACAGAATGGGGTGGTTATTGACATTGAAACTTACTCTATTGCTATTGCTAGCTGGTAAAATCATAAATATTTTACGAATTTAATTTAATTTTTAAAGCTTTGAAAATATTTAGATGTTAATTTTGTTTTATTTTTTCCATTTTAGAAGCCATCCAGAGACTTGAGTGCAAAGCCCAACCTCCTCCTTGTAATTAAAATTTTCAATTTAATTAGAAAAACTAATGAAATATTTAATTTATAGCGTTTACTTTCTTTAAATTTTCTTTTGTGAAAAAACTGTAATATAAATTTTCTTTTCTATCTTTTCTTATAGACGATTTATGGCCTATTGGATATTACCCTCCTTGGTAATCGTATGTCATTTGATTTAGGATGTCAATAAATTAAAACTAATCTTAAAGAGAATTCTCTGATTTGAATTATTTCTAACACCAAGGGGTAACACTTGATAACAAGGGGTAAAAGCAATCAGAGCGCTTTTAGTTCCCGGTTCCCCGAAATTATATATAGGGTAATGTGTGGTATTTCGGGACACTTTTTAGAACTTTCAAGTTTCAAACAGCTTAATAACTTCTCAAATAATTTTTTTATTTGTTGATACAGATATTTATGTTCCTTATGCTATCCAGAATAAGATTCTTATCGAAAAATGTTGAAAAATGCATAATTTTTTATACAAAATAGCAAAAAATGTAAAGAAGTAAGAGTGGTATATTTCGGGACAGTTGGGTATTTCGGGACAGACAAAAGTCGCTACTATGCAAGTAAATTTCAAAGAGCCTGATTATTTACCTTAACCCTCTAACGGGTAAGACCGCCTCCAGGCGGTCATTCTATAAATCGCGTTTACTGCGATAATATTACTCATTTGAAGTTGAAATATCTACAGTGTCCTCAGTTATAGTCTTACTAACTTATTTTCTAAAGCTGAACTCATTTTGTCCTTTCGTTTTCTTACCATCTTCAGTTTTGTGTGACAGGTCAGAGAAAAAACAACAAAATGTCGTTTTTGTCGTATAAAAAATGCAAATATTTCCTCTTAGCTAATGAGTTAAAATAGAAAAAAGATCATTGACATTTACCCAAAAAAATTTGCACCAGGAATTTTGAGAATATCCACAAAAATTACTTTTATAACTTTTATAAAATGGCTCAAAAAGCACATTATCTTTTGAAATAGACGAAAATGTTCTACAGTAAAGCTAGTGAGGTAAATTTCGTACAAAAAAATACGCATTGTAAATATAATACATCAAATTTGCGGAGAGCTAGTAAAAATAAAAAGGACAGATAATCCTAACCGGCTTATATGGGTGAGATTCTTAATGTGAGCTAACTCGGAATGCATACAAATTCGATTCAGAACTGAAGTTAGGGGACGCCATTCAATTATTTTGAATAAAATTCATGAAATTATACAATTTTTTTATTCAAGGATTTGGATGGACTGGCAGAAAAGTGATATATAGGTGAAATGTAGACCAGAATGTTTTCTATAATTTTGCTGTAGCACTAGATCTCATCGATTACTCAGAAGCCAAGATAATCGACGTTGTTTGTTTTTGAACTCGTTTTTTCGACCAGAGCGCCGCAAGTATTCATTTGATGAACTTCAACTATATCAAAGAATTGTTGTATTTCTTTCCAATTTAACTTTCCATTTAAAACCCTATCTTAAGTGTCTTGGTCGAGTAGAAGCAGTCAAATTGGCATCTCAGTGGTTTCAAAGCGTTATTATAGGAAAAAAAATTTTTTTTTTCACACTTAAACGACAAAACCGAACAGATCGCATTGTCTGATCGAAAAATGATGTATGGACGAAATATATACATAAATGTCCTCTACAATTATGCCGCAGTAATCATCAAAAAATCTGTTAAGCACGTGTCGAGATAATTTAAGTTATGTGATATTGAAATTGGTTTTCGATAATTTTATTTATTACGATGAAAAAAAATAGAGAAAAAATATACTGTTTTTGTAACCTTTTTGACACACGTTACCCACCCCTTCAACACTACAAATAAATGAAAATCATTAAAACCTAATGACTTGATGTAGTTTTATGCCAATTTGATGCTCTCTTAAATATTAATCAATTATCCGTATCCATTATTTGTTTGTTTATTACTTAGAGTGATTAAAATTATATTTCAATCAAGATTTTGAGTATAAAATACTTGATTCAAACTAATTATGTATCAGTCTTTTCAAAATAGAATGGGGTGGTTATTGACATTGAAACTTACTCTATTGCTATTGCTACCTGGTAAAATCATAGCTATATTACGAATTTAATTTAATTTTTAAAGTTTTGCAAATATTTAGATGTCTATTTTGTTTTATTTTTTCCATTTTAGAAGCCATCCAGAGACTTGAGTGCAAAGCCCAACCTCCTCCTTGTAATTAAGATTTTCAATTTAATTAGAAAAACTAATGAAATATTTAATTTATAGCGCTTACTTTCTTTAACTTTTCTTTTGTGAAAAAAACTGTAATATAAATTTTCTTTTCTTATAGACGAATTATGGCCTCCTGGATATCACCCTCCTTTGTATATCATTTGATTTAGGATGTCAATGAATTAAAACCAATCTTAAAAAGAATTCTCTGATATGAATTATTTCTAACACCAAGGGGTCACACAAAAGCAATCAGAGAGCTTTTAGTTCCCGGTTCCCCGAAATTATATATAGGGTAATGTGTGGTATTTCGGGACACTTTTTAGAACTTTCAAACAGCTTAACGACTTCACAAATAATTTTTTTTCTTTGTTGATACAGATAGTTATGTTCCTTATGCTATCCAGAATAAGATTCTTATCGAAAAATGTTGAAAAATGCATCATTTTTTATATAAAATAGCAAAAAATGTAAAAAAGTAAGAGTGGTATATTTCGGGACAGTTGGGCATTTCGGGACAGACAAAAGTCGCTACTATGCAAATAAATTTCACAGAGCCTGATTATTTGCCTTAATGTAGAAGTTCTAAAGTTCACCCTTTCACAAAAATTTTGCTTAATTAATCTGACCAAAAAAATGATGTATGGACGAAATATATACATAAATGTCCTCTACAATTATGCCGCAGTAATCATCAAGATCGGTTAAGCACGTGTCGAGATAATTGAGGTTATGTAATATTAAAATTGGGTTTTCGATAATTTTATTTATTACGATAAAAAAAATAGAAAAAAAATATACAAAAATAGAAAAAAATATATATTATTGTAACCTATTTCGTGGTTTTTCAATAAACTTAAACTTATACTGTTTTTGTAACCTTTTTGACACACGTTACCCACCCCTTCAAACACTACAAATAAATGAAAATCATTAAAACCTAATGACTTGATGTAGTTTTATGCCAATTTGATGCTCTCTTTAATCAATTATCCGTACCGATTTTATTACTTAGAGTGATTAAAATTATATTTCAATCAAGATTTTGAGTATAAAATACTTGATTCAAACTAAATATGTATCAGTCTTTTCAAAATAGAATGGGGTGGTTATTGACATTGAAACTTACTCTATTGCTATTGCTAGCTGGTAAAATCATAAATATTTTACAAATTTAATTTAATTTTTAAAGTTTTGAAAATATTTAGATGTTAATTTTGTTTTATTTTTTCCATTTTAGAAGCCATCCAGAGACTTGAGTGCAAAGCCCAACTTCCTTGTAATTAAAATTTCCAATTTAAATAGAAAAAACCAATGAAATATTTAATTTATAGGACTTACTTTCTTTAAATTTTCTTTTGTAAAAAAAAACTATAAAATAAATCTTCTTTTCTTGTAGATGGAACATGGCTTCCTGGATATTACCTTCCTCCGGAACTACCGTAACTATAATATTGTAATAATATCATTTCATTTAGGATGTCAATAAATTGAAACCAATCTTACAGAGAATTCTCTCATGTAAATTATTCCTAACACCCAAGGGGTAACTCAAAAGCAATCAGAGTGCTTTTAGTTCCCGGTTTCCCGAAATTATATATGGGTTCCCAGAGTTCTCCGTGGCTTCCCTAAAAAATATATGGATTTCCCGGGTTCCCGGAAAAATTTATGAGTATCCCGGGTTCCCCTGAAAAAGTTATCTCAAAAATGTATGAGCTACCAGGTTGCCTGGTAGGATGGACTCGAGTTCTCCGAAATGAGTTACCCCTTGTCTAATACCTATATTTCAAGTTCAAAGTTCAAACACACTTTTTAGAACGTATGAAACGCTAAACAAATGTATTAATCCTATAAATTGATTCAAAATTGTTTTTGGTGGCAATGGGACAGTCATTCCATTTTGTACTTACATTTATTATTAATTTATAAAAAAAATATAATAAATTAATAATAAATTTGTGCTAGTTTAAACAACTCGAAGTAAAAAAAAAATAAGAAGGGGTGGTTGGGACAGAGTTTGTCACGGAGAAAATTTAAAAGTTCGATGTCTTGAACATCCTTAACTCTTTCGTCTCTTTTGGGACGAGAGTACCCAAAGCAGCATATGCATATTCTATGAAAAACAATGTTTTTTAATTATTTAGAACTGATATAAATCCGATTCTTGTATATGATTACAAACTATAAGGATGTCCAAATGTGAGATATTTTTTGTAGGACCTCAATTAATTCCTGAGCTTAGATATTTTTGATTGAAAATTGTGAAATTGGCTTGCAGCATATGCTGCGGTCCGGAAAGAGTTAACCATTTAAGGACGATAGGGACACCGGTATCCCAAATAATTTTTTTCCTACGGTTTTCTAAAGTTATATTTTGCTCTAAGAAGTCAAAAAAAAATGACTTTTTCTGATCCCGAATTTTTGACCTTCTCGTCCTTATAGATTTAAGCATAGAAAATGTTGAAAGATGCGTGCAATAAATGTGGAAAATGAAAAACATTGGAATTTTGTGTAAATTAAAAATCTGAATATTTTCTCAAATCCTTTTCAGCAAAAAATTCATTTAATTGTAACTCTTAGAAATATAAAAGTACAATATTTAAACTATATTTTCTGAAATATTCATTTAAAAATTAATTCTGAAATATTCATTTAAAATGCTGTCATTGAGACGTGATTTTTGGAGATTTTTTTTTTGAAAAAAAAAATACTTTCCGGTGGACAAGAGTTTTCAGAGTAGGGTAATCTGATAGTATAAAAAATGCAAATATTTCCTCTTAGTTAAAATAGAAAAGAAATCACTGACATTTACCCAAAAAAAATTTCTCCAGAAATTTTGAGAATATCCACAAAAATTACTTTTATAACTTTTATAAAATGGTTCAAAAAGCATATTATCCTTGGAAATAGACGAAAGTGATCTGCAGAAAAGCTAGTGAGGTAAATTTCGTACAAAAATACGCATTGTAAATATAATACATCAAATTTGCGGAGAGCTTGTATAAATAAAAAAATATTCGTCTTGACAAATTTATCCAACTCTCCCCCAAGAAAAAAAAACTAATGACTTCAGTGTTTTTATATCAATTCAAACTCTTTTGAATACCAATCAATTACAATTCTGATTTCTTTGTTTCCTTATTTGAGTTATTAAAATTATTTTTAATTAAGATTCTGGGTATAAAAGCTAATTCAAACTAATCATGTTTCAGTCATTTAAGTACAAAGGGGTGTTTATTGACACTAAATCTTACTCTGATGCTTTTATTAGCAGGTGAAGTTAGTCATAGTTATTTATGACCTTAAGCATAAATAATATACTTATTGAATAAGCGTATCCAGAGATTTGAATGTACACCCAATGCTGATCCTTATAAATTAGAAGATATGTTCATTGGTATCAATTTTTAATTTATATAAGAAAAATTTACTATTGCAGTGAGTTTATAATAATAAATTATTATTATTTAAAAACCTCTTTTCTTCATTACAGATCAATTTTGGCCTCCTGGCACCGTTAACATTCCACCTTAATCATATAATATTGTTAATATAAATAAATTAAAAGGATACTTGGGGGAAGTTAGGCGCATTTGAATGTGGTGCAGCTTTGAAATTGGGATTTTCACCTATTTTTAAATAAAATTCAGCCTTATCATGATATAATTTAGCTGTAGATTGAGAAACTTAATTACATTATGATATAGCTTAGTTCCATTTAAACATAGAAGAAATATCCCAATTTCAAAGCTGCCCCACATTCAAAGGTGCCCCACTTCCCCCTATCCCGATCCCATATAAACATTTCTATTCTTAGTGATGTAAGCACTGAATATTTTAACACACGCGAAGACTACAATTATTACACAGATATGTTTTTAATAAAAGACCCTGATATAGAATGATTTAAGCCTGATTTTCTTCAAAGTCCCTACTTTTTAGTGGAACCTGTGTCAAATCAAAAATTTCTGAATTCTTCGTTTTCCAAAAAAGAATATAAGAATTTTTCTGAGTGTTTCCAGTTACATTGAAGACGAATAGGTACATTGTTCGTTTTAAAATTTACTATGGAGTACTCTAAATCTGGAGTGTAAGAATATCTTAGAAAAATAGGGAATAGAGACAGTAGAGATTGTGAAATTGAATAATAAATAGAGAATTCTGGAGATTCTTGAAGTTATGTATAATGATGAATCAATAAAAAAATAAGTTTTTAAGGAAGTGTACAATAATTAAAAATGTAATTGAAAGTTTCATTACTGATTGGGACCTATGCAAATGCGTTGAAAGTTTCCAAACAAATAAATTAGGGCATTAACGTGGGTCCAAAGAACTAAAAAAAAAATCATGTTTTCCCAACATAATAAAAAAATAATTCAAGATTTTAGGCATATAAAAACTTGAAAAAAACATTGTTTTCTCTAAGTTTTTTTGCAACATAATGAAAAATTTATTTAGTTTAAGCTTTTAGGCATATAAGAGTAAATATGAAAATATGAAAATCAGAAAATATTTAAACTTCTGAAATTTTCACCCCAGCGAGCACAGTTAGCGGAGAAATGCAGAGTGTTTCTTTAGCATACTTTAGGTGTGATTCTTTCATAATCACACCTACCTTTGCTGCTTCGATCAGCAAAAATATACTACTCGTAACTAATCAGCAATTCTCAAACAAAAAGTGCTAACCAAATATATGAAAATGGTACTGCTGGGTACCCAGCGAGCACCAAATGCCCACCAATTTTGTTTTCAGCTGAATTCTGCTAACCTAAAACAACATCCGTGAGGCAGTACCATTTCAATATATTTGGTTAGCACCTTCTGTTCGAAAACTGCTGACCGGTGTGTGCCTGCTGGATATTTAATTTGATTATCAGAGAATTTTTTTTAGAAAAAACTCACTTTTTTGTTTACAGGATTACTCAGAGTAGAATATTCTGAAATCAAAAACTAAATATTTCTTCTTAGCAGATGAGTTAAACTAGTCCTTGAACGAAGGATTTTATGTTTCCTTTTAATACCTTTCCTCTATTTGTACTTTTATTAAGAGTGTGAATTAAATATATTTTTTATCGTATTAAAAAAATAGAAATAAAGAAAATATTGTGTATTTGTAATAATCTTCACCCACGTAATCCCTTAAATATGAGTTTGACGAAAATGATTAAAAATAGTTGGAATAATCCCTTTGGAGTAATTAAACTTTGATATTCCTACGGTTGCATCGACTCTTGTTGTATTTGCAGTTATTTTTGGAAATAAGGCATAAATTGAAAACATTAAAAAGTGTCTTAAACATGCCGGATCTCCCCTATCTTGCTCTCTCTGTGGAAATAAAAGTATTTATTATAGCCTCTCTTTGAAATTAGGAATTTTGCTATGAATAGTCAAGTAAATATTAATTGGATAAGAGTTTTTAAAACCTTTTCAAAATTGTTGCAATAAACTCTAGTTAATCGATATGGTGAAAGTAAGTACCTTTGAATTGGGACAGCTTTAAAAATGGGCTGTTTTCTCCTATTTTTAAACGGACCTGGACATTACCATGCTATTGTTTAGCTTTACAACCCTACCGTGAAGCTGTATTGCATTAGGCCTTAAATCCTTTTAAAAATGTCCCAATTCAAAGATACCCCACTTCACTCTATAGTTTGCATTTTTCATCAGTAACGAATGGAATTTGCTACTTTAATATTTTAAAAGAAAAAAATAAACAAAATGTCTTTTTAGAAAACGACAAAGAAGTACGATGGTCGCATAATCTTTATTCTTGGTGCATTAACCGGTAAAGCAATATTTACAAATAGGTAACACAAAGCAATTTTAAAATCGTGCTAATAAATAAAATTATTCTATTCTGGGAAAAAAAAACTTAAAGGAGTAAAGGTGTGAGACTGAAAATGGCAAAGAAAATAATTAGTGTTAATGTTTTCGATTTTAGTTCATAAAATTCTAATAGTCGATATAAATGATAGGGTTAATTAGGTGATCGATTAGTAAAAATTGAACCGTTTAACATTGGAACTTTGTGTAGACAAGGAGGGAAAAGACCTAAATAAGAATGTTAGTGAGGTACAGCTAAGAATAGAAATTGATGAATTACTAAAATCGTCACTTGAGTCGAATAGCCGTTTGCTTGAATAAATAATAAAGCAGTTGAGCGGCGTAAAAAGGAATTTGGCGCCAAAAAAAAAAGGCGGGAAATGATCAATGAAGAAAAGATGTACTGGGAAATCAATATCCTCAATGTCACGTGTGTTGCTCAAATAATAAACACCGCTAAATTATTAATTCCAGCAATTGATGGGTAATAGACGAAGCAATATCAAAGTGCTTCCAGCGTTTCGCGCAATTGATTCATTTGAGTTTTTCACACAAACGCGACACGACTGTGGAAAAAAATGAATCGCAGAATTGGATCTTTTGAGGATGATTTTCGCGATATTCGAGACTGAAAGCAATGATGAAAATATAATCACTAATAAATTGTCGATCGTGCGTGATGTTGAAGGTGTTGCAAGGTCAAATAAAAATTTAATAATGTGAAACAATGGAATTATTAAACAATTCTCAGGAATATGTTATTGCGGCATTCATCCACAAGTTGCACTCCAGATCACAGGTGTGTTTGTGGTCACGGCCGAAAACAGACCATTTATCGGGAAAATCCATCAAATTCTTTATCAGGATTATCAATCGTGGTGGATTTAGTAGTCTTTATTTCTGGTCAACCTCATGATAAAGAGACCACCTCCACAGCGGCCTAAAGTTCGGTGAGTGCGTAAAGACAACTTCGACTCGAAAAAAAAACTTCTTATTCAAGTAACTTCTTTCGTGAAGGCAAGACATGGCAGTTCAATCTCCAATTGGCCTGGATATCAGGGAAGTCAACCTGACGGATAATTTGGGTGCCCTGGAATACCATGGGCATTTTGATCTAACCGGTCGGGCTTATTTGGAAAACACCCAAACTTCTGCTCAGATTACTCTTGATCGCACCCAGAAGCCTTTTATTATTGGTGGTCCTTTAGGATCGCAAAAATACATCTTTGAGCAATTGCATTTTCACTGGGGTGATCATGATCACTTGGGCTGCGAGCACACACTCGAAGGATGCCGATACTCCATGGAAGGACATGCTGTGCATTACAACGCCAAGTACCGTGACTTCCAAGAAGCTGTTACGAAACCAGATGGAATCGCCGTGACAGGGTTCTTCATTCAGGCTATGGGAGATACCGATCTGCCGGAATTTAACAAAATTACTCATGGCATCTCTAAAGTGACCGAACCCAAGAGTAAAACACAAATCGACCCAGGTAAGTGACTGTCTCTAAAAGTACTATCGTAATCTTTTTATATTCTATTTTTTTTTTATTTAATGATTCCTTTGCCATAAGGGGTTACGTATCAAAAAGACTAGAAAACACCATTTTAACTCAAATTTTTTTCAACATAATACATTTTTATTTTTATTTAATTTCTTAAGCATATAAAAGCACAACATTTAAACTTTATTATCTGACATTTTCATTTTCAAAATCTTAAAAATTCAGTCGTTTGGACCTAATTTTTCAGAGATTTTTTTTTTGAAAAAACATACTTTTCGGTGGACAAGATTTTTCAAAGTATATTCATTTGACATCAAAAAACTAAATATTTTCTAGCAGATGAGTTAAACTCATACTTGAACGGTACATATTTAATAAATGAAATTTGGGTTTTTGCGGAATTTTATAAAAAAATACAATTTTCGGCGTAATTCGTACCACGTTTTGTCTTGTAAAATAATATGTGATCCAGCACATCAAGTTGTGATTATTATGTAACAGAAAATATTTAGTTTTTTGACGTCAGATGAATATACTCTGAAAATCTCGTCTACTGAAACATTTTTTTTTCAAAAACCGTCTTCAAAGATCAGATCTCCAAAATTTCAGAAAATATAATTAAAATGTTATGCTTAAGAGGTTCAATTTAAATTTTTTTTTTTATTATGTTGACAAAAGATGTCATGGAAAACGGTGGCAGCCATAATCCCGGAAGCCAAAATCCCGGAAGCCAAAATCCCGAAAGCCAAAATCCCGAACGCCAAAATCCCGAAAAGGCCAAAATCCCGAAAGCCAAAATCCCGAATTTTCAAAATCCTGAAAGGGATGAAATTATATTGAGGAAAATGTTTAGAATAATTTTCCAAGACACAGAAGATTTCCCTTTGCCTCCAGCAAGCGCGAGTGAAATCGCGGGAGTAGCTATGACACTTTTAAGAATTCGAGATTTTGGCTTTCAGGATTTTGGCCCATTCGGGATTTTGGCTTTCGGGATTATGGCTGCCACCGTTTTCCATGACATCTTTTCCATGGAAATATGCTTTTACTTTAGTCTGTGTGACCCACGTAACCCCTTAAATTTATAAAAGTGTTTTATACATTTACTGATGAATTTCTTTCTTTGGATTGTTTAAAATAGTACCTATGGACTTTAAGCGTGTTTCTCGTGATTTTGCTTTCATAACTCACTAAAGTTGCATAAACAAGAAAACAAACTTTAAGAAGTAAAATTTTTAAACAGAATAACTAATAAAATCGTAAATAAAGTAAATAAATACAAAAAATAGTGAGTGAAAAAAGTTTTAACCCGTTTAAGCTTGTTAATATGTCATCTAAAAACTTTTCAAAGTATTTAGAGCACAATTAAATATACAGTAAAAAAATTAAACGCCCCATTACCAAATGAAAGCTGCTCAAGGGCTCTCGAAAATTTCAAGTTTCAAAACATTTTAAATTGAAATGAAACCAAAATTGTCCGTAAATCGGTGAGAAGTTCGACCATTCATATAGATTAAGTATTATATCTTCAAAATTCATATTAAAAACTTTCACAAAAATTTGCATTCCGATGTCTTCTCACACTCTTTAAATAAATGGAACAAATGGAAATTTAGCCAAATATCCTACTCTTTTTCTTCGAGCAATGCATAACTCATAATTGAACCAGAATATTTAATACACTTATAAATGCTCCAATGCTTCTATATCAAATATATTTTTTATAATTTTGTCAAAATATTATTTAAAATATTTAAATATTAAATATTTTAAATACTTAAATATTTTTGTTAAAATATTATTTTGACAAAATTCTATAAAACAACATAAAATATCTGTTGGTAAAAAAAATCAATCTCAGATGCTTGCCTAATGATCTGAGCCTAGATTTATTTATACACAGATCTTATCAACATTTGATAAGCTATAAGCATGTGATTTAAAGAAAACAACCTTTTAAAGTAGTGCGCTGATTTAAAATTATCTTTTCCTTTTATACCTGTAATAAATTATGTTTTTGTTTTTCACGTGAGAATCATAAATACCATAAATACATTTTAAAAGAACTTTGATATTTCTATTTTTCTTTTACTCTTTTTGACATTAATTTTTCAATATGAATTCTTATTTAATATTTAATTATTTAATATGTATAAGTATGCTTGAAAATTGCATGAAAGGTAGTTTAATTGCATGAAAAATACTTTTAACCCAGAAGAGTTGTTTTTTGATTGAATCACGCAACTTATAACTATAGTATTTAAAAAAAAAGAATTTTATTTAAATATTAACACGCAATGTGTGATTTCGCAGATTGTCTTACTTGGATGAGCCTTCAAGACCTTTCCAGACATTACTACACTTACAAAGGATCCTTAACAACTCCACCTTACTACGAATCCGTTACTTGGATTGTCTATAAGAGCCCGGTAAGGAAATTTGAAAATTCATTGAATAGAAAATTTAACAATAATTAAAATTTTGCACCAAGGTTTATGTATCTAGACGCCAAATTGAGGTGTTCAGGAACTTATGTTGCAGCAAAGAGGATCAAACTAAAAAGATTATAAATAATTTCCGCGATGTTCAACGCCCACGGCACAATCCACGAGTTGTTTTCGTGCGAAATTGCATCAACGTGAAGGCCAAATTGTAGACCACGCAGCAGCTTGAAGATTTATCAAAAAATCACCAAATGCAGGGATTTAAAAGGGAACAACACATAATATTTAAGTGTGTAGAACTTTATAAAAAGAAATGCAAGTGTAGCTTAGAAAAATAATACTATTTGAAACTACAAGGGTCTTTTTTTAATTTTTTTTTTAATAATAGTCTTACCAAGAATTCCATGATGAATTATTGTGATTATAGCTAGATCAATTGAACATAAATCGCAATATTTATTTTGGCAAATCTTCACTATTATGCCCAGCGCACAATAACTTTTATTTTGTAAACATAAATTAAACCTAAATCGTTATCTTGCTTGCTCTCATAGAGAATTTTGAAAATATGTGTTTACAAACAAAAGTTATAGTCAGTGCATTGGACATTACCTAAACTTTTTCTTTCAAATTTTATTCAATTCCTAAACTATTCAAAATTACACTGAGAAAAAACGGGGGTGCGATTAACATTTTTTTCTGATAACTTTAACACTTTTTAGGTGTAAATATATATCAACATTTCTTAATGTTAATTTTACACCTTTATAAGGATAAAATTAACATGAAGAAGGGTAAGTCTAATCCCTAATACACCCAAAAAGCATAATATTTACACCGATTTCGGATCAATACTGCAGGGTAAAATAAACATTTCCGGAATATTATTTTTAATTTTTCGGATTTCTCTCAGTGTAGGTACTCGCTTCTAAAAAGTTGTACGATTACCTATATTTGAAATATTTTAGTGGTATTATAACACTACACCCCTTGAAATTCAAATATGATCACTTTGTTTGAAAGTGAAATGAGCATAATCTGAATTTCTCAGGTTATAACGCCACACTCTAGTGAACGCCACACTCAAAATGAGACTTGTATGAAATATAAAAATAATTCTAAATTTTATAAATTAATTTCCAAATCTTTCGCAGTATGTTGCAATGAATTTTCATAATAATCTCGTAAGTGAGTGGATAAAATGAAACTGAAAAGAATCTCAATTGAAATGGGAACTTTATCGTGTTGGAGCTGTTTTCTAGAAAACCTGAAAAACATGGATTTGAAGGGGAGAAGAGAGAAGTAGGGGAAAAAACTTCTAGACAATGTTTCTTTTAGATTTTAGACAGAGGGTCACCGAAAAACGGAAGTAGATATCTCTTTCGGTTCGCCCTCTACAACAAAATACACACGGCTCTTCGTTATCCGGGTGACAGCCAAGATGAATAAAAACAAATAACAAAGTAATAAGGTGGGCCAGATCGGGCTGGTGATGACGTAGATACTTTTTGGAGGTTATGTTAAAAATCATCTGTTCGTGATTCGCGCCAAAATCTCATGCGAATACATTTCTATAAAATGTTAGGAATATATCAAAATTATTAGTTTAGTTGTTAATAGGAATGACTATTATTATCAATTAAACTAATATTTGATGTTGTTTCAGTGTTTCTCATACTTTTTTGCAAAAAAGTTTCACTGGACAAAACTTATTTGCACGAAACCCGGCAGACCATACACCATATGAGCAAATCACAAATGTGTCACAACATTCAATACTAATATTATGTTCTTTGGAAAAAAACTCAGAATAAGTAAAATAACACAGAATTCAAAGTATAAATCACGTAGAATACCAAATTGATATAAAATGTCGAGTTCAGATATTCTAAACAAAAAGCAAATTAAATTTTCTTTAATTTCGTAAGACTTCTACAGCAATTCTAAGGACTCATAAATCCATTTCCAAATTAAGATTTCCACATTTTTTGTTTTGTATTAAACTAAGAAAAAACAAGAAAAATCTTAAAATGAGTTTTCATTGATTTTATTAACAAAAAACTATTTTATCTTGGGTGACAGCTGCCAAACGTAGGCGGTTGATGTATTCAAAATTATTTTTAGTAAACATGAAGTTTCTTCAGTGTGAATTAAAGTATTATTATCATTGTATCGAAGTTTTTAATGAATAATTGTGATAAAAAATTAAATATAAGCACACCATGAAGAAAATTCTCTTGTTCTTTGTCAGACAGAAAATAAATTCACACAGCACAAAATATAAAAACCGTTGCTCATTCAAAAAACCTAAATGTCATTTTGTCCCCCAGTCAGCCGGATAACGAAGAGCCGAGTGTATATCACTTATGAGTACTTTTCATTACGATTGAGACCAATGCAGCTGGGTTGGAAATTTCAAGACCTTTCCAAAATATCCAAATTCAAGCAAATCGGTTGAAAAATAGCACTACAACGGAGTTAAAGCTTAACCTTCAAAATTAAAAAAATGGAGAATTTTCCGGGGTAGGTAGGTTTGGTACTGTTTTCGAGGGGAAGGAGCGGTGGAGAACAAAACATTTCTAGATAACGTTGTTTCAGAGGGGGTCGCTACCCCATTTCGCTTATACTGCCATCTCTTTAATAAATAAGCATTATATTGCATTAAGGCAATTTTGAATCACAAACCAAGAAAAATCAATTTTTGACAAAACTTGCTCCGAAATGTGTAGAAGCGTTTACATTACTATTCCAACATCTTATCATTAGATCCTGACTTTTAATTATCCAAAAATACTTTGTTCATGCTCAATGAATACATTAATAATAGGTGAAAAAAGACAGAGAATTTCGTGCCTCATTCAATTCGCCGATTGTTCCCTCTTGAATTCAATCAATAAAAAGATATAATTTAAGGTTTAGACATTTGTTTAATTCATTATATTTTTTTTATTAATGTCGCTACAGTGCCATTTTGCGTCCCTCAATAGATATTTCAACAGCTCGACGTGACTTCTTCTGCCTCTTTGCCTCAATAAACTTCTTCAAATGTTGCTCATACCTGTTGGGCTTCCTCTTTGTGGTCTATATCAATTAAGAAAATTAATTTTATATTTTGAGCTAAGGTGAAAAATCTGAGGAATTAAACTTCATTACTCACGCGACTCATATCAACGTCCGAACTTGACGGTGGCCGTAACACATAATCCCTGTTTGATGGCATGGGTACTCGTGCACGTCCCACCCAACCCTTATCTCCTGGCCGAAGAGCTCTGTTTTGTTTAAAATTGAAATCAATATTTTTCATTGGGCTTGAGAAAAAAATAATTTTAAATCATACTTCTCTTCTGTAGCAAAAGCATTTAAGTCTTTCTTAGAACCTGATGATCCTGGTTCAGGACTTGTCTTACGACGCTTAGGCATTTGATCTAGATCTCTCTGTTGACGTTCCTCACGAGACATAGCTTTGTAGTAAAGAAATTTTAGTTATTATTTTTTTCCTATTGAAATATAAAACACTTCAAATTTTTTTTTCACATTAATTCACCATGAAACAATCATACAAGACTCATACAAAAAATTTAAAAATAAGTCCGAAAATCATTGCTTTTATTTCAATTGAAGAAGGAAAAAAAACGAATATAAATTTTTATCAGAAAAGATAAGAGTAATGATATTTTTTCGAGTTAATAGTCTTAAATGAATGGTCATGATTTTCGATTAATCAAATTTTCTAAAAAGTTCAACTTGGAAAAATTATGAATCTAATAAGCAAAAAAAAGATGGCTTTGTAGAATACTCGAGCTCACGAGATAGAGCTTTCCGTGAATTCGTTTTTCACATGATCTTTTGATGCTTACTGGTCTACTAGAGATCAAATTGATTCATAAATCAATACAAGCATTTGAACATCAAAATAACTCGGTAGTTAAAAGATTCATTGTCGATGAAGATCGATGCAGCCGGGTTTAAAATTTCAATACCAGAGGGGCAATTCACGAAATAACCAGTCAAAATTGACTGGATGGCGAATATGGCGGAGACATATTTGGTGTGGCGAAAAGTGAAATAACCCTAATTAATGCACTTTTCAGTCTGGGGTGGAATGATAACTTTTCGACACTATCGAATCGATAGTATTGATAAATCTATATCTGTGAGATTAAGTGAATGTCGACTTTTTGCGTATTGCCAAGCCATTCATTGTGACATTCTTAAAAGAATCTGTTGTGGCTGTTGATAAATATCTATATTAGTCACAGGAAGTACAGCTATCGTTTAAATATTTCAGTATCGACCGTCGATAGTATCGAAAATAAGTCATCATGTCAGCCCTATCTTTATTCGCCGAAAAGTAGACAAAACGCGGCAGGTCATTTATGGCGCGTATTTAAAATTAGGAGTCGTTATAATATTTTAAGAATTTGAAGAAACATTCTAATTCTAATTCAAATACCAATATAATTTATATTTTGGTATAGTTTGTTGAAGATTGAATGGTGTACTTATATTGCTTCATATCCTTCATATCAAATAAAATAAATATCGCAATATTGGTTTAGTGCAAATATAAATGTTTATATTTTAATCCATTTTTCTAAAATAAATTTGAGTTCGTTTTAAATTCTAAATACAATTTAAACTTTAAATATTAGAATGTTAAAATATTATTTGGGTATTGTAGATGTCGTCACATATATTTTCTAAGAATTATGATAAATGTTGTAAGTCTGTAAAGACCAATTAGCTCTCTAGAGTCAGTAGTAGCATCGGAAAAATTGTATTTACTCTGATAATAAAAATTTTATTCATTCAAACGTGGTAAATGGTACTTCAATCAAACGTTGCAAATATAATATATTTGATGCGTGTATTTATTGACACGTAGTGGTCTTGAGAAGGTTAATTTGATATCACAATTTTTTTTTAATATCTTTGTA
The DNA here is from genome assembly GCF_024763615.1 of Phlebotomus papatasi. Classification (NCBI taxonomy): domain Eukaryota; kingdom Metazoa; phylum Arthropoda; class Insecta; order Diptera; family Psychodidae; genus Phlebotomus; species Phlebotomus papatasi. The sequence continues at coordinate 28,739,506 of NC_077224.1, forward strand.
GAAGTCTTAGCTTGGTGAAATATTGTATGTAAAATTTAATAATAAACAATTTGAGACCTAGAAAATCCCTAAATAGTAATTCCTTTAATCACTGAACTTTCCCAAAACCTATTTTTCAGAGCGCATGAAGTATTTAACGTTTATAAAATCCAATATTTTCTTCTTATTGTTGTGTCTGGGTATCTTTACTTAAATGAAATAATGCAAATAAATAACTTTTTCATAAGATTTTAGTAAAAAAAAATTGTACCCTCCGGTCTCGAGCTGGCGGGTGAAATTGCTTGGGTATATCCCGAAATTCCAGCAAGTACAAGACCCAAAACCTTGTACACCCCCCATATTTAGCGAGGATACGCACCTTTTCAGAGAATGGCGAAATTCGCTTCACAGAAAACATGCAGTAACCAGTCAAAATTTTGACTGGTTAATTTCGTGAATTGCCCCTCTGTCCATAAAATCCAAATCGGTTTAAAATGAGCTCTCCAAAATTATTGACCTTTGACTTTCAATAATTCAAAATGGCGAATTTTCCGGTCATAGGTATGTTTGGACGAAATGTTCGCCTGGACTACCTCTCTAAAACATATCCGAAAATCATTGAAAAAGCTTGGGCCAATTTTGAGAAAAAAAACATAAAAACATGGTTTTATTGCGGATGGAGGGGAAGGGATGTGAGGGAAACGTCTATAAGAGATATTGTTTTTATTGAAGGTCATCGAAGACCGAAAGTCGATATCTCTTACCGTTTAAGCTCTACATAGGACCGATGACAAGGTGAAAAAAGACAATTATATAACTGCTCTCTCTTTGAGTTCGAGCAATAATAAATTAAGCTTTTTATACAAAAAAGTCATTCCAATTGGATTTAAAAATCCAGTTTGTTTCTCAATTTCTTTGCAATTTTGTTTTTTTTTCATACGACTTAACTTCAAAGAAGTTAAAAAACCATTTTCAGCGCATGAAAGTAGTAAAATATTGTTGGAAATGGAGTAATTGGGGATTCAAAAGACTACATTCTGTAAAATTAGGAAGTTAAGAACCATATTTATATCTCAGATATGATTTAACTAAAGCATTTCTCATCATTTTTACGGTTTTTACTTTCAAAATGTAATATTATATTTTATTTACCAAATTTGTTTTTTTTCTTTTTATTAATATTATTAACAAGAGGGGTGTTATTTTTTCTTTGTCTAAATAAATCAATATGAAAAGTTCTAGATTACGGCTATTGCAACCTTAAAAAATTAAGCCGTTATTTAGTGCAGAAGTTGTTCAGTAACCACCTTAAATAATTTCAAGATTTTATTTAAATTATAGTAATAAATTAAACCAATCAAACTATAACTTCATACAATAGATCTAATTTAACTATTTAAAATCTGTTTATTATTGTCGTTTTTTTTGTATAAAAAAATTGGAGATCTTTAGACTATTTTATTTGGCTATTAATTTAAAATTAATATAAGAATAATAAGATTAAAAAATCGTATTAAAAAAATCTCCAAGAAAACCAAATAACATAAAAATCTATTTTTTAAAATTGCTTTTTTAGTCAAATTTGTGAAAATGATTGCTTGAAAAAAATTTATGGATTAAAAAACCAAAGCCTTAAAAGTCTTCTTTGGTTAGGTTCATCATAACCTCAAATTCTAACGCAAATTTTTAAGAGACTGAATGAATCGAAATCCCGACTGTACCGAAATCCCCAATACAATGGGTTAAAATTCCAAATAGTTCAAAATTCCGGATGGGTCGAAATCCCGAAAATCAAAATCCCGTATGAGCCAAAATCCCGAATTGTCAAAACCCTGAGAGGGAGAAAATTATTCACGACAGAAAATTTTCTTTTACTTCCAACAACCACGGATGGAATCGTGGTAACTTATAACACTTTTGGCTTTCGGACCAGGATTTTGGCTTTCGGCCCTTTTCGGGATTTCCAACGTTTCTAACTATTCTAGATTTTGGTTTCCGGAATTTTGGAGTGCGGCATTTTGGACTTATCGGGATTTTGGCGTTTTGACCTTATTATAGTCAGGCTAGACAGGGTTGTCACCTTTACAAATATGAACTTAAAACATATTAAGGATAACAAAACAATTAGCAAATGACAGGAAACAGAAAGTAGGGTTATTTGCCTAAAGCGAGACAGTTTGGAATGTTGGACAAAGCAGTGTGGAATGTGAGACATCTCCTTAAAAACTTGTTAATAAATCAATTAAAAAATTCGATTTTCGATAAAAAGATTATTAGGCCTAATATTGTGATTATTTGAGAAGTTAAAAATGCAAAAGTCGTTATTAAACACTCAAAGGGTGACTTGCAAGAAGAATTTAAAAATGTATTACATGCGTTATATTCACAACCTTCACACGGTAGTTGTCATTTTCTCTGTTTCTTATGGAAGTTACTAGGAAAATATCAAAGTTTGATTTTTCGGCATAATTTATGAAATATTACATTTAAAAAGGATAGAAAAGTGATTTAATTTCGTGTTGCTTTCAAAACAAGTTTTATGAAATCTTGGACAAGTTGATTTTGTGAATGAATTTGGTGGTTTTGTGCAGTGAAATCATGTTAACAAGAACGACAAAGATCCTTAAGTATCCGGAGAAATAGTTGCAGTATCAGTTAGCAGCTGATAAGGAGAAAATCTCGTGGAGAAAAGCTGCCAAGATTTCCAGATTCCGAAGACCACTTTTTCTGACAGAATGGATAGTAAAAATCGCAAGAATACCTGGAGAAAAACAAATAGGAGCCTCTACAGAACTCCCAAAGCAAGTGGAAAAGGATTTGGGCGGATGGGGAATTGAAATGTGCTAAAAATTGCATCCGTTTTAAAACTACAACTGCTGGACAGCGCGAGGCGTCTGTGAAATTTACAGAACTTCTTTTTGGTTGGACGTCAAGGAAGTTCTTGGTAATTAACTTTCCTCAACTGTTACCCGGACATAAAGGAGGGATTAGCATAACCATCAAATGTGCAAGTATACAGAGAAAACCCTCAAAATTTGATTTTCTACATTTGTATGATATTTTGTCATTAATATCACTATGTCCAACTTTCCAAAAGTTTTTGTCCAACTTTCCAAAATTTTGTCCATCTTTTCAAAATGTGTTATTTTTTTTAATTTCCGTGAATTTTCCGATTATTCGGTTTCAATATTTAATAACAACTGTTAAAATATTTGTCAAAGAATCCCATGATACAAAAAAATGGTAAAAAATAATTATTTATTCAGTTTATAAATGCATTTGAAATTGAATTTTTTCTTAAGTGTCTCGCTTTCCACCATTCACTTTAAATTTATTAAAGGAGAAAGAGAAAAATAGATTTGTTCAGGTTCAGCCTGATAGTCACTTAATCATTTTGTTTGGCAGAATTTCTCAATCTGTCATCCAAAATAATATTAAAAACATTAATTTAGCCACGACAAATAAATAAAACCGAAGTTAAATTTCTTTAAATTATAAAATAATCAATGACATAAAAAACAAAATTTAACTTAAATTGAAAAAAATTTGCATCTTAGGTTATAGATCAAAATTAGTAAAATAGGTTAGGTTATACATAACCTCAAATCCCATAATAACCAATTTTCTAACAGAGAACTTCCTACATTTTATTTCTATTTTTAATTTCATAATTTTTAGAAAGAAAAGCGCGGAAATGATAAGAGATAAATGGATTAATTTGCTGAATCGACACGATAAGTAAACGATAAGAAGACTTACCTTTAAAATCAGCGCTCAAGTTGAAAATCGGACGTGCCCATTCCGATATGAGACGCCCAGCTCGATCACGGTTAGCTTTGGTCTCCCTGGGATGCTTGTAGAGATACATGACGGCCTTACCAATGCCCGAATGCTTCAGATAGCTCTTATCGATTGTTGGAAACTTAAAAAAAAAAACATCCGGATTGATTTTTAAATTGCGAAAAAGAAATATATAAAAAAAAACTCACATCGGAGAGAAGCTTTAGGATGCTCTCGCGGATTTGCAGGCAAGGGAGACTCTTATTGGGCATCGGTGCCAGCCAGTCTGTCAGCACATTGAGAATGTTGTGCTCAAGAAAAGCCAGCTGCAAGTCTTTCTTTATCAATTGCGACATGACAGGCTTCAGCATTGATATTTTCTTAGTGGCAGGCTGATTATCCTTATTTAATTCTCTATCTTCCTCAGCAGCTATCTTCATGTTCCGAATTAGCTGATCAATCAGGTCATCATTGTCATTGATGATGTCGATATCGCGTTTCTTTCGTCTACGGGATTTCTCTTCGCGCTTTTTAGCCAGCATCGCATCGAAATCTGACACAAATTCACTTCCACCACCACCTCCCTTCTCCTCAATGCCCTCATCCCCGGAACTGTACAATGCTCCATTACCATCTTGATTTTGAGCCCCGTCCGCCACAAGCCCAGCTGCTTCTGCTCCATCTTCGGGTTTCTTCTGTTGAGCCTCATCCCCTTCGTCCTCTGAGCCTGAGATCAGGGCCGCTCGGCGCTTCCTGACCGGAGATCCAGATCTCGATCTCGATCTCGATCTGGATCGGGAAGTACTTCGACTGGATGATCGACTGCGTGATCGCTTACGACTGCGGGACCTACTCCGGGAACGACTGGAGTAGCTCCTACTACGGGATCGGCTCACACTGCGTGATCCGGATCGTGATCTGGATCTAGAGCCACTGCGTGATCGCGAAGAAGCCCGGGAACGGCTCCTGGAACGGGACATTCGGGCACTCCCGCTGCGCGAGCGACTACGGGAAACACTTCTGGATTTACGGGGACTCCTGGATTTGCGTGATGAATGGCGGCTACCACTGCGTGATCTCACGGAAGCTCGACTTCCACTCCTGGATCTGCCCGATTTAGCACTACCACTCCGAGACCTTCCTGACTTTACACTCCCACTCAGAGATCTGCGAGACCTAACACTACCACTGCGGGATCTTCCAGATTTTGCACTTCCACTCCGGGATCGTGCAGACTTTGCACTTCCACTCCGGGATCGTGCAGACTTTGCACTTCCACTTCGGGATCGTGCAGACTTTGCACTTCCACTCCGGGATCGTGCAGACTTTGCACTTCCACTCCGGGATTTGTGTGACCTAACACTTCTACTCCGAGATCTACCAGACTTGACACTTCCACTCCTAGATCTGTGCGATCCAACACTTCCACCGCGAGATTTTTCAGATTTAGCACTTCCACTTCTGGATCTGCCCGATTTGGCACTTCCACTACGCGATCTCATAGACATCCTACTTCCACATCGTGATCGTGAATCTCCACGGTCCTTATTGGAGCTTCTGGACTGCCTTGAAGCTGCACTTCCACTGCGTGACCTAACAGAAGTCCTAGACACTTCCGAAGCCCTACTGCCACTTCGAGAACGATTGGACATCCTGCTGCCACTTCTCGAGCGACTTCCTGATCTCACAGACTCATTATCATCCACTACATCCTCCCTTACCACCTCTTGAATATCATCACCTTGGGAACTCTTTGGGGAAGCTGAACGGCTTCTCGAGCGACTTTGTCTTTCATTCTCAATCTCCGCATTCTCACTGGATACATCCTGAGGGGTTGGACTATCGGGTTTTGAGCCGTGTGATTGTGGAGATTGAGGGTCTTCAGGTGATTTTGGACAAGCGTCCGTAGTTTCCTCCATTGATGCTACTTCCTGGTCAGCTTGATCACCTTCACCGTCCTGATCAGAATGGGGCGACTTTGAATTTTCATTCTCAATACTGATGTTATCATGTTTCTCCCCAATCTCAATATTTGATGTTACTAATTGATTTTCTGATCCAATTGGTAATATTTCTAAAATGCACAAATATAAGAGTACCGTATGAACATAACCTAACCAATGATTTTTGTGAACAAAATTCCATGACTTATTGCAACTTACCGGAACGTTCCTGTGATTCCATGTCGAAGATTTTAAATTCAAAGAATTGGGATAGTTTTCAAGGCAAAAAATTCAAGGTTTGTAGACTTTTTTTGGGGAAAATAAAAAGCTGACGGCACTTTTCATCTCAAACACCGACGTTCGTCCTCTGACAATGCAATGCAGTGGTTGCAATTTCACCATTAGAAACTCACCACATCAGCTTTTGCGCCATCTTTTAGGTGTTTCTCTTTCAAAATCAACGAATTTTTATCAGAGTTGAATCCGCTTGAATCTACTAGATTAGATTCCAGATTCCGTAGATGTGGGTGATTGTCCCTTGCTGTTCGTAAGACTAATCGGTTCCGCGCCCGGAGCTAAAGTCCCTGCCGTTATTTTGAATTCCCAAAGACTGATTGGGTACGTAAGGGTCTTGAGAACACATCAATGATCCAGTCTAAATTATGCGATTACATGGTTACAGCGTTTTTGAGCGGATTAACCCCGCTCCCCTTCTTTCACTTTATCTTATGATTTTTTTTATAGAGTTAAGTTAAAAAATGCGAAAAAATGACAAAGTCACTCGTATCTACGGTTTCCATATTTATATAAAAATAAATGATTTTTTTGAGAGATCTTTAAATCCTTTTACATCACATGAATATTTTTTTCATATAATTTTTTCAGTTTTTAATGTTTATCCTCAAAAGAATATAATTTGTTTTGATTCATGTCTTTTTGATTATTTGTTTTTTGTTCTTTTTAAATATAACTAATGCTTGTATTTACGTTCTTTTATAGTCTTTATAATGAATTACCAGCGAGATTGCCAGTTTTATTTTATATAAATAAAAGCAGTTGGCTATTTTAAAAATTCACCACTGCTTAGCTGTGCTGTATCTCTAAGAATTTTTTTCAGTGTGGAAATGTCAGTAACAGTGGCGCCTCTAGCGTCATTAGAATGGAGAAATTTTAGTATGAGAGGAAAATCGATCGATTGCAAATAGAAAGGAAAAATACATTTTAATGGAAGAAAAGTTACAGCGATTTTTCCAAATCAAAAATGTGCCGTGTGGTGTGAAAAGTGGACGCACGTTTATATTCCAAATAATGCGTGTGATATAATTTGTTTCAAATGTGATTATTCCAGCATCATTGTTTGTGTGTAAATGTTGTGTGGCACCCAAAATCCAAATAACGAGAAAAATTTTTGTGTGCAGAAAGTCTCAAATGGATCTGCGTATTATTTATTAAAGAAAATTATAAATTTTCTCCATAAATTGAATTAATAGAGAAATTTCTGTATATTGTGGAGCTAAACACTGTGGGCAAAGGCTTTTGGCTGCTGAAGTATCGGATAGAAAATCAACAAAATTTCCTCCCAGTATGAAAATTTTCACTTTGCATGGAAGTGTTTTTGTGTTGTGTACAAGAAAATAATGGCGGAGTATTCGAGACGAGAGAAAATTCTGTGAATATTTTCTTTTTATTATTCTCTACCAAGAAAGTAAACCACAAACTCGTACTGAGTTGGAAAAATCTAGCCAAGTGAGTAAAAATTATTTTGTTTTTGGAAAATTTGGAAAATTTGTTTTATGGGAAAAAATTGCGTGGGATGAATAGTTTGTCCTTATAGGAATTTTTTTCTTATTCTACCCCATCCTCACACTTTCTGCATCCTGAAGGGAAACTTTAGTTCCCCACCCCCTGTCCTTACCCCCAATTGTAGTGAAAAATCACAATTGCAACTCTTCGATTCTTTCCCGTTGATTTCTTTTCCACAAAACTAGCTGTTGTCCTTGCTGATAATTCTGTGAGGTTGCACAATTTTCCTCTAAAATGTACCCTTTTGGCAAGGAAATTCTTCCCTGACATCTTGGGATTTTCCAATTAGTTTCACAAGGTTTCTCTAACATTTATTCCAGGGGCGAATAAAATAGTAAAGAGTTGCTTGAGGAAATGGCAGTGAATTGAATCAAATTGGTCCTCAGCAAAATTGTTAATCAGCCAAATAGATTCTCTTAACTATTCCTGGTCCCAAGAAAATATCCAACTCGAATTGTTGAGCACACAGCGAAGAATATCAAGTAAATATCTAATTAGATGCGAGTGATGTGAAGAAAAAAAATGAGTTAATTAACATCAATGAGTTGATATTAAAAGTTTTCTTTGGGTCCTCTTCTACCCTCCCCAGTCTCGGTCTCTTTTGGTGTTCGCGTGTTGAGAAGAGGAGGTTCCGGGCTGCTGATTCTGTCGCTTTGGCTACTGCATCAATTGACAAGAGTGTGGAACACGAGGGGAGAGAGTTGGACGTCTTCAATCGACTGATATAGAAAAAAATGTCTTTCCCTCGCAATCAGCTCAGTGCTTCCACAATTCCACTGATATTGTCTCTCATAGTCCTGTCCAGTACTGTTCAGAGTATTCAGGGTGTATGGCAGGAGAATGTGAGGCCCAAGCTGTACGTTGAACTGGGATCTGAGGAAATACTCAGGTTTCAGGGCAATGACACGACAATTGATAATTTCAAATTGATGCTCCGTGATGGGAATAGTTTGCTCATTGGTGCCAGGTGAGACATCACCAATCTCTATATTGTCCCTAGATTTTTTTCCACTAATTCTTCCCCTATCTTCCCTCATCCAGGAATATTGTTTACAATTTGAGTATATCGGATCTGGGAGAGCAGCAGAGATTGATTTGGTATTCACCAGAAGATGATGTGAAGATGTGCGTCGTAAAGGGGAAAGATGAGGTAAGATTCAGTACTTATTATAAATTTCCCTTCTCATCAAGGCCCTACACGAGTTTAACCCCATTCCCGAAAGTTTAGAATTAAGATCTCCTCAATAATAACCAATTGTAACTATTCAAAATTTAATAAGATTACTGCTCATAATATACAATCCTAAGCCAAAATTTTACCATAAATCTTCCCAGATAAAAAATTAGAGAGGTTAATGCCCTAGACATACTTACGATTTAAGCCGAGAAACGGTTTAAAATAATTTTTTTTAATCGAAATAAAGATCAGGGATGGCATGATAACTTATTTTCGGTACTATCGACTGTCGATTCTGAAAACTTTAAACGATAGCTGCACTTCCTGAATTAATATAGATATTTATCAATAGTCACATGCTTTTAAAAATGTCGAAATGGTCGGAATGAATGGCCCAACAATCCGTAATAATTCAACATTCACTTAATCTAACTAATATAGATTTAACGATACTATCGATTCGATAGTGTCGAAAAGTTATCATTCTACCCCAGATTACATTTCCATCAGTTTCTGATTAATCCGTCTCTCTGCTTAAGCCGAAAACTGCTTAGTGGGAACCTGATGAGAATTTAGTCAAATCATTATTTTGATTATATTATATATAATTACATTAAGCCGTCTCTCGGCTTAATGTATACCGTTTTAGGTTTTGAAGAGTCCTGCCACGTAGATTGCGTATTTATATAGAATCATATTTTTATTTCGGCTTTACAATCAACCTATTAAAGGATTTCGCTCTGATGGGTACTCAAGGAAAATGTGGAACCAAGGAAAACATTTTTTTTGTAAAATCGATAAAAATCCGATTTTAGGATGTCTAAATCTTGAGATATTTTTTCCAGCAGCCTAATTAATTCCTGAGCTAAGATATTTTTTATTAAAAAAAACACGATATTGGTTCTATAAATAGCCTGAAAAGAGTTAAGGTGGTTTCCCCAATTAAAAAGCTAAAAACGAGCTGTTTTTCTCGATTTTTTTGAAGGACAAAAAAGTGACCAATCTTCTTGAAATTTTTGGTATATATTTAAGGTTTATACACTGAGAGAAATCCGAAAAAGTTAAAATAACAGTCCGGAAATATTAATTTCACCCTGCAGTATTGATCCGAAATCGGTGTAAATATTATGTTTTTAGGTATATTAGGGGTTAAAGTTACCCTTTTCATGTTAATTTTGCCCTTAAAAAGGTGTAAAATTAACATAAAAAAATGTTGATATATTTTTACAGCTAAAAAGTTATGAGGAAAAAAAGTTAATCGCACCCCCGTTTTTTTCTCAGTGTACATATTTGAAGTCCTTAAACAAATTTGTTCAAAAGAAAAATATTACAAAATCGCGGAATAATGAATAATTCACTGGAGCGCCTCGTCGCAGCACTCCTTAATTGACGAGAAAGCTGCAGCTCGTAATTATTGTCTGAGAAAAAATAATTAAAAATTCAATTCTCATAATGTATATTTCATATTTAAACTAAGGAAATCTTGAAATCTTAACTTTATTTTGCTATTTATAAAAAGAAAACATTTTTTGCAAAATTCTGACTTTAACCTGATAGTAAAATAAGCTTACTATTCTTTTGGTTTAGAAGAGAATTTAATTTTGAAGAGAATAAGCTTTTATTCATTTCATTCGGTCAACAAGTTTTTTTTTCTTAATCTTTCACGGCAATTTGACAAAATTGTAAGATTGAGAAGCTATTGTAATCTTCGGAAATGTTTTGAACTACCTTCTGATTTTTTAGCATATTCATAGGTAGTTTATCTTTCTATTTTAGCAATAAATAATACAGACCTCATTTGACTTTGTAATTAGGGAAACCCCCTTAAGTCCATAATTTTTGTTTTTGTTCAAATCCTGGTGGAAGTCTCTGTGTCATTTGGTAATAATGTTTAAAAAAATAAAATTAGGTTAGTATTAAAGCAGCACAGAATACATTGAAAATGCCCAAAAATATTTTTAAATATTCTTAGCTAAGAAAAGGGGTGGCAAAACATTCCAGGCTTCGTGAAGTGCTCGATCACGTGATTTAGATGCTATACGTCAAAAATACTTTCGCATCACTTACGAGTCACTCGGATCACTCAAAAAATCCCCAAAAGTAGTTTTAGGAGTAATAAAATTGATTTTAGGACAAAAATTAGTTATCATTTCATAACCGGTTCATAATCGATTTGAACTCAAATAAATAAAAATAAATCACCCAAAACATTGCTCGAAATACATTAGGTGTAATATAATTGAATTTCGGATTGAAATTAGATATTAAATTGTTAGTTTATTAAATTATCGATTAGACCCGGTTCAGACTTGTCAGAAATTCCAAGACCTTTCCAAGGAGCAAGAATGTGATAACATTCGGTTGAAAAATACGCTGCCTAGAGTCTTTTTAACCTAACGTGGTAACGTGTGGTATTTCTGAACAACGTGCTTTTCGGGACATAATATGGGTATTTAAATTATATTTAGGGACACATTAAAAATCCTATAAATATTTGTTTTCTAATTATTTTTAAGTTCTATATGAAATATTTAGCTCTTTGCATATTAGATAAACATAAAACTTCTGAGATTTTATTTAATTTAAAGCGTGAAATACGCGTGAATTGTGAGTGTCACATTTCACTTTTTACAAAACCTTCAGTGTGGCCAATTTTACAGATGTCAACACAAACAGTGCTTGATTTTTTTTCGATTTAAGTCACTTTAAAAGTGAAATTTAAACAAATTTTTTTGTGAAAGAGTGAAGTTTGGACCTTCTACTTAAAGGTAAATTATCAGGCTCTGTGAAATTTATTTGCATAGTAGCGACTTTTGTCAGTTCCGAAATACCCAACTGTCCCGAAATATACCACTCTTACTTCTTTACATTTTTTGCTATTTTGTATAAAAAATTATGCATTTTTCAACATTTTTCGATAAGAATCTTATTCTGGATAGCATAAGGAACATAAATATCTGTATCAACAAAGAAAAAAATTATGTGAGAAGTCGTTAAGCTGTTTGAAACTTGAAAGTACTAAAAAGTGTCCCGAAATACCGCACGTTACCCTACTGAAAGTTTCTAGATTCGGTATCATTAAAAGTAAATAAACTTTAATCTTTTGCCATAACCAGATATGCTCTAAAAAACTCAAAGTTTTCCAAATTTAAGGGTATTTGGACAAGGAAAATTAAAGAAATCTAGTAAAGTTTTTGCATGCTTTTTTAATGTTTTCTTTACAATAATGCCCAACGCACAATAACTTTTGTTTATAATAATAATAAACATTTATTCATGCTCCAAGCAAAGCATTTTACAATTAAGGAACTATAATAATGAGAATGAGTGAGATCTAGATCTAGTCATCTCGTTCATTCTCATAGAAAATTTTGAAAACATGTTTAAAAACAAAAGTTATGGTACGTTGGGCATATAATGCCTGGTGCAAAATAACTTTTGTTTGTAAACATGTTTTCAAAATTGCCTATGAGAGTGAACGAGATGACAAGATCTAGATCTCAGTTACTCTCATTAAAATGTTAAAAACATGTTTACAAAACAAAAGTTATTGTGCGTTGGGCATAATATAGATCTAGTCATCTCGCTCTTTCTCATAGGAAATTTTCAAAAACTGTTTACAAACAAAAGTTATTGTGCGTTGAGCATAAATCCGTATTTTGACAAACTCATTTCTTGAAATTTATGCATAATTGAGTGTTTTAAGAACACTCCGTATCCGTGTACGTCTCTTGTATCCGCTGAAAGTAAATCCATTATGTGTCCAAAGGCATGCGGTAAAAAATCTTCTTTCGTTCTTAAAGGTTTCTACACACTAGAAGTATTCAAAAATGATTTTTAAAGCTAATTTTCTCTATCATAGTGGACAGAAACATCATTTTTTTTTTTAAAAGCAACTTTTGACGAAAATTGCTTCTAGTGTATAGGCGCCATAAAACAAGAAAATTGGACACAAAAGATTAATCCATGCATACACAATGGAACTAATAATCCACCTATATGTTAATTCTGAAATGGAGCATTAGACATTCCCCATATTCTAAAGATTTGCCGAAAATTTATTGGTTCGAGAAATAATATTCTAGAAAGCGAATCTGTACGTACTTTATTTAATACCACAGTAAAATAATATATAAAATTTTTACAAACTATTAGTTTACAAAAAGAACTAAAAAATTAAATTCCTCAGACTATTCCTACGGGTTGATAGGGTGGTCATTGGCCACCGAACTTAATTGAAAATAATTCAAATAACAAAATAACTCAAATAATAACAATAATTAATTAAATTTCTCATAAAATCTGAACAATTTTAAATATACACAAAAATGTAAATAAACAAGACCTTGCATGCACAAAAGCAAAAAAAAAAATACTGATTTCATTAAGACCATAAAACCAAAGACGATATTAAAAAAAAGGGTGGCAAAGCGTTCCAGGCTTTGCGAAATGCTCGAACTCGTGACTCAGATGCTGTACCTCAAAAGTACTTTCGCATCATTTAATAATTCACCGGTAATCAACCGATTAGAATCGATTCATAAATCACTCAATAGATTCAACAAAATAGTTTGAAGAGTAATAAAAATTATATTCAAACAAAAATTACTTATCGGTAAATAACCGGTTCATTACCGGTTCACAACCAATTTACACTGACTTATAAATCACTCAAAATATTTCTTAAAATACACCTCAAGAGTAATTTAATTGAATTTCTTATAAAAATTATTTATCGGTTATGAACCGGGTTATTACCGATTCAAAACCGTTTGGAACTGGTTCAGTTATGTCGGAAATTGCAAGAGTTTTCCAACGAGCCCAAACATGATCCCATTCGCTTGATAAATGCGCTCTATAGTCTTTTTAACCTTTGACCTTGAAAAACCGTTATTAGGAATGATTCAACGGTATTTTCGTCTAAGGTAATCTTATAATCTAAATTATCGCCTGGGTAATCTCTAAAACATATGGAAAAATGACAAAAATCGCACGACGCGTTTTCGAGCAATCCCAAAAAAATGGTTTTGGAGGGGAAGGGCAGGGTTTGGCCTCTAAAGCTGGCGACAGTCGGACGGACAGACGGACAAACAGCGTGACGACGTTTCTCAGAAATCTTCTGAAACGTGAAGATTTCTTGACCCAAGTGGTCTCTGGGAAGTGGAAGGTGGACATTTTGGGGGGTGAAAAATCCGTGGAGTTCGAGCAGTAATAATAATAAAATAAGAAATGCTTCATAAAGTCTGCACAAAATTATCAAAATTAATCAATATAGGGGAGGGTGGGGATGATTAACGACGGGGCAGTTTCAATTTTTTGCATATTCTTCTTATCCCTTTGAAAGGAATGGGATAAAACCTTTATGTTATTGAAGAGATAAGTGAAACCCATGTTCCTAAAAATAATTAATTTCGTGACGCTTCTCGTTTGAATTCTGTAATTGATTTTATAAAACTGCATTAAAATGAATAAAATGAAATGAAGTAACATAATTGTTATTAAATTACCAGTAGTATTATGATTATTATAAGGCATTTAGCGTTGAATGAAATCTAAGACGATTCTGACAATTTTGATTTGAGTTCCGAACGTTCATGAGGGGCAGTTTCATGCAAGCGCACGGAGAAGTTTCCAGTGTCGTAACAATTTACTTTTCTTAATCAAAATTAACTTAAAATGATAATTGAAAACATTTTGTAGCTGTTTTTGTCGATAAAGTTCGAAATTATGGAAAGTAGTATTTCCTAAAAGTTCATAAAAAAAATAAAACAAAAAATAATCTCAGTATTTTTTAAGTGCTCAAAAATGATGAATTTAATTCTTATATAATATCTTTTCAGAATGTGTTCAGCAAGATATTGTAAAATATTTTTAGTAATATAAAAATTCAAAAATAGACTTGGAAATCTTTGACGATATTATATTTTTTCTGTATGATCAATTAGTGTTCAAATTCTGTTATAAAGTTCTTGTTCGATTATATTTTTAGATTTTAAAGTCTTCAAAATCAAAAAAAGAGACTTCAAAGTAATTTTAGTTAATTCTAGTATCACAAGTTTCTTATAAACACGTTTTATTTTTCTCAAAAATTGCCTCATATTTATCTTGATATTGCCCCGCTATGGGGGACTTTCACACATTCTGCCTTTCAAGTCAAATGAATTTATCCACAATAGACTAATGAAATTAAAGGATTATTGTTATTATTTTTATTAACCCTAAACCCAACTGTAATTCACAGAATATACAAAGTTTTACTTCTGTTTATCATCTTTTTGCAAAATGGTCCCAAAATCCATTTTGCAATTTAGAGTTAAATTGCCCCACCCTCCCCTAACTTATTTTTCTTATAAATTTTATGCATTTTAGTCCAATATTTGTTTCTTTATTCAAACAGAAAATTAAAGAATCGATTATTGCGCAAAAAATAATTTACCAGTGCCGGTTTTTAATGAAACAGTCAGTAGCACAATTTTGATAAAGATTAAAAATTATCTACTAAAGATCAATAATTTTGTTTATAAAAAAGAAAAAAAATTTCATGTTACATTTTAATAAATTTTTAATATGATATACTAAACTGAGACAATTTAGTACGACTTTCAAAAACTAAACAAATTTAAAAAATTAAAAATTCTACTCCGTTTCTGCCTCAATTCAAACAATATGTACCGTTATACTTTATAAGTGTGTTGTGTGTTATGCATATTTAAAAGAATCCTGACGTGACATTCTGTACAGATATTCACATTTATGGTAAGAACTAGGGAACTTCTACATCCAAAAAGAAGAAAATCATACACTGAAATTTATTTTAAAGCTTATAAAATATATTGCAGAAATTAAACTTAGCCCTTTAAGGATGATTGGAACACCGGTGTCCCATAAAGAAAATAATTTTTCCTGACTACCTAAAGTTATTTTTTTCTTATGTCTGTACATAATTGTATGGTAGAAGATTTAAGGAATCTAGAATATTTTTTGCAAGTCTGTAGCTATTTGCTATATAGTAAATATTTAAGCTCAAAAATGGCGAATTTTTAAGTTCATGGCGCTGGCACACCTTTTCAATTGAGCAAAATTCAATCGATTGAAGTTTTACCTCTTGCCTTTTCAAACTGAAATCAGATACAGCTGTCTCTTTCTGTCAAATGAAATTTCAAATTGAAATTGAAATTTCAATTTTCATTTGACAGAAAGAGACAAACATATCTTATTTCAGTTTAAAAGAGCAAGAGGTAAAATTTCAATCGATTGAATTTCACTAAATTGAAAGGATGTGCCAGCGCCATCATAATTGATTTTATTTATTTTTTATACTTCCAAGTTTTCTTAAGCAAAACTTTTTTGGTAATAAAAACTACAATACTCATACGTAATATTTTTCATTTCATGTCAGAAAAAATACTTAAATTTTTTGGCTATTTTTGTCCCTATCGTTCATAGAAGCACAAAATACACCGAATCAGACTCTGTTGGACATTTCCAAGTTTAGAAGTAAGACCTACCATTGATTATGTTTCTCAGTTTAATTTTTATTGTTGATTTTCAGTCCGTAAAAAGTGTCTCGTCGTTAAAGGGTTAAAAGATGAGCTTTACAAATAATTGAATAATGTCATAAGTATTTCAATAATGTAAAATCGAATATTTTACTACTAAATCGAAATAATGTAACCTACAATGTGAATTTTGGCTAAACAGTGTAAGTTGGGGTAATTCGGAATCATGTCTATTTTGGAATTTTGAGATTTTCTCACAGTTTCAGATAATCAGAGAGTACAAGACTTTACATGAGAGAGTACTTCTTCGTTGTTTTTTTCCTTTTGTCTTTTAAACTGTTAGGATATCTTAAAGTTCCGAATTAGACATGATTACAATTTACCCCGTCTTACCCTACCCATATTTTGACAGATAAAATCATTAATGCTTAATTTAGTAGCAGAAAGTGATAATGGATTTATTCAGAGAAAGTTAGAGTGCAGTAAAAGTACAAGTAAAAGTATAAGTTTTTCATTTAAAAGTTACAGTTGAAATTAATTAAGCATTTTCACAGTGTAAAACTTTCTAGATAAATATCGAAGAAAAATATACTGATACTTTAAGAACGTAATTAACATTGTCTTGTAATCTCATATACCCGTATCAATATCGCATATACTCATTTCCACTAATTTTAACTCACTTGCAAGAATTTAAGAAAAGCTGGGTATGAAAAAAGTTTTTTCTTTAGCTTTGAATTAAAGAAAACACCAAAGTGCAATGCAATGCAAATACCTAATTTCAATAGAAAAGATATACAATTGAATTGATAATGCACATTTTATCCGAAATTCAATTTCTCTCCCTTTTCCTCTTCTTTGGCTACAATCAGCCCGTTTTCGAAAGTATATTCATGACACTTTTGTAGCTTCAAAGTAACATAAAATGAATTTTAATTTACTATTCAAAATGTTTTGAACAATGCGCCTTTCAATTTGAGACAATTTTAAAAGGTTTCATTTTTTAATATCATTACAAACGTGTACATTTATTGATAAATGATGCACTAACATTGAACATTAAATTGCAAAATTTAAAAAAAAAATCCTGTCGAACATCCATCTATTTGCACAAATGTATATATCATATAGAAATTGCAATTTAATAGAAATCATTTGTGTATGGGATTATCCAACGATGTGAGTGGCTTAATACATGAATGAATAATAGTATGACAACTATACATATAGAAATCCTCGCTATTTATCAACCACAAATATTGGAAATGTTTCTAAATTAATTCATATCAAACATCCCAAAAAGTATTTATTTTACCCAACAATACTTGAACCATATTTAAAGTCAAAGAATGCTGCACGCTTATTTTACAATTCAATACACTAGTTGTTTTGAATTTCAAATGCAAATAAAATATTTTGAAATTGTTTATTTGTTCAAATGATTCAAAACTATTTTTTCTGATTTAATAAAAATGAGAATAATAGAATACAATGACCTGTATAATTTTGTCCAGATAATTTGCATTGTAAATGTGAAAAAAAACTCCTATACATATTTTCAAAAATTTTGCAAATAATGAAATATCTCTCAGAAATAGAAACTTTTGATATTTTTTCATATAATTCAATTTTAGCTGCCTTTTTGTATTTAGAAGTTTAAAAAACGCCCTATTCATTAAATAACTGAAGAAGTCATTAATTAAATAAAGAAACTGGCTTGAATAAATCGATTAGAAGAAACGGATCAAATAAGATAGCAAATTTAGTTTTTTTCCGCATTTACATTTTTTAACACATTTATATTGTGTTTGAGAGAACCTTGTCCCCTGATTAAAAATTTGGTCTTGATTTCTCTTCTCGTATCACCATTTATATATATAATAATTATAATTCAAAATGGCCAGTGATAAACACATATAGGCTTATGGTAGCTGAGATTCTTCACAGGTGATCTGGAAATGCATGTAACTTTAGGTGTTTGCAACTCGGAATGCATGAAAATTCGATTGAAAGTTGAATTTTGGGAGTACAGTGGGTTGGAGTCGGATGGGATCCACCATTGGAAAGATGTATATTTTTAAATACAATATACTAAAATTTCATCGAAATCGCCTCATATACACCGAAAATGCAGTCCGGTTAAGACATTTTTGATTATAGCTCGGGTCAGGGAACATCGAGGGAGGAGTGCGACTCACTGTTGGAAAGGTCTCGACCTTATCTATAATATACTTAAATGTAAAGAAAAAGCATTGTCTACTTTTCTAAATATTCGACATCAAAATTTCGAAAATCGATTTTTCGATTAATCGAATCTTCTATTACATCGAAAGAAATTGCGGTGTCAGTATGGTTGTAGTACTCCACGACAGTTTTCCAAAACACCTTTGGAAAACATTTTTCAATTCTGATTCAATTGGAACCGGAAATGTGGCCTTTTGAAAATTAAATTTTATGGCTTATAGCTCGGGTCAGGGGGGTCGAAGGACCAAACTTTTTTTTAATCGAAAACTCTTAAGCCCAGCCATAACATACTACAATTTGATTTCCAAGAAGCTGAGATTGTAAAAAATCTCAGCTAGTTGTGCTCAACTGACATTCATCCTTCATTCTTTATATAAATCGGTGATAAGCCCAGATAAGTTTATGATAGCTGAGATTCTTTACATGTGATCTCGAAATGCGTCAACTCGGAATGCGTGAAGACTTTATTGTGAGTTGAATTTTGAGGGTAAAGAATCACGTCGAGTGATTCACGGACGGAGGGAAGGGACGTCCACAAAAATCAATTGTTGGCGCATAAGATATTTGGGATCTATGAGTGTCAAAACGTGTAAATCCAAAATTTGGGCCCGATCTGACGATGTCGCATTTCACATCGGACCACAAAAGCTGAGATTGTAAAGAATCTCACAAGGGAAGTACTCGAGTCATCAAATTCAGAAAAATCTGGGGCTTTGCTCAACTACGCAGAAAGGCATCAAATTAAACGTGGTTATATTCAAAAAGTGCGAAATTTGTTTTTTTTTAAATTCCCCAAAGTTGAAAATAACACTTTACGTACTTTACGCTGCACATAGTAAAGAAAATTTGAATAAGACTGCATGCAGCGGTGGCTCACCGATGCAGCGCAGGACATTCAACGGGACTGCCGCGGGTTCGATCTCTGACTACGTCTGGTTTTTTACTTTTGATATCTTTTTTTTTCAATAAAAAATTCTATTCTTTATTAAGTAGTATTATTGTAGTATAAATTGCTTATCTAGAGTGCCGAATGAAAATCCTCAACAAATTTTTAAAAGCGATGAAAGTACATCGCGTAATTTATCGAATTATCAATTTGCTAGGTAGAAGAATAAAAAAAAACAACTGTATGTACTTACAATTAGCTATATGAGGATCGTTCTAAATATTATTTAAAGATTTTATTGAAATTTTACAAAAGATTAGAAAGGTCGAAGATCCAAACCAATTTTTTTTTGGAAAAATCATTTGGGGGTAAAGAATCGCGTCGAGCCAATTTAATTCATTTCGACCGACAAAAACAATTTACGGGGCAATCATATTCCAGATGGACCCCTAATTAAAAAAAAACAGTTTAACTCTATGCGATTCTTTACCCCTAAAATTTAACTCACAATCGAATTTTCAAGTATTCCGGATTGCAAACGTCCCGAGTTGCACGCATTTCGAGGTCGCCTGTAAAGAATCTTAGCTACCATAAGCTTATCTGGGCCTATCACTGGTTTGAAAATGTAACATATCGAGTGAGTCAATTTTACGATTTAGCTCAGGATTTAATGAAATTACTGTAAAAATGTCCTAGTTTATAATCATTCATTAAAAAATTGTTTTCTCCAGAATATCAATATTTTTCCTTGGATACTCAAAATCTCAAAAGATACGAAGGGGTTAAGTTTTATCTTTTTAATATTGATATAGGATAAGTTTGCCAAATTTCGGCAAGTTTCAAGTTTCAAAAGTAATATTTTAAATACAAATTGATTTTTTTTATTCTTTCTTCTAAAAAGAGTGTTGCTTGGAACCTTGTAAAGAGTTTACCGTCTTTATTTACTCTAAAATCAGTCTACATTTTAAAATGAATAAAAATATAGACATAGCGGACATAGCTTTGGTGCCCTATTTCGGCCACCTTCATTTTCATAGTTCCTTGCCCTTCGGGAATTCTTTCAATATCTTTTTCACGTCATCTCGTTTATCGAAGCTACATTTTTTGTTATTCTTTTGCATTGTATAATCTGTAGAGTACGTAAAATCTAAAAGTTCATGGAATTTCGAGGAACAAAAAAGGTGGCCGAAATTGCAAGCTGGCCGGAATTTGGCACACTTACCCTATGTTTCTTGGAAAGAAAATCTACTCGGGACACGGTGGCTTTTAAAATTCAATGATCCTACTTGTTATTTAGAAATTAGTGATATTGAGTAATGGGATTAAACATCCAGTCCAGAAGACCAAGTTTATGTCAAGGAAGAAAAAGCTGGGCTTGGCCCACAAAAATTAATTAAATTATTATAAATAGGGTTTCTTACTAAATTCACTATATTTAATTTGCTGATTTACTGAGAAACAGTCTTCGTGTCATTTTCTAATAGAACAGTATAAAATGTAAAATAAGTATAACAGATGAAATAAAAAAAAAACGTGTCAGTGTGATTAAGTGAGTTTATTTTGCAAAATGACTGTGCTCTTCGAAACAAATGATGCGCAACTAACATTTAGGGCATAGCATAAAATTCTCTAGTCCTAGTGGTTTATTGTATTAATATTCTAAAAATAGCTTATATGAATAGAATAAAGTCAATCCAGAAACAAGTTGATTAAAAATATATAAAAGATGTATCTCTTCCTTTATCTCTATTCCTAAATGTTATTTGATAGCTGAAGAAAATTGATTTTTATTGTTGCCTTGTCGCTTGCAGGAAGCTTGCCAGAACTACATTCGTGTCCTCGTGGTTCCGAGTCCAGGAAAGTTGCAAGTTTGTGGCACAAATTCATTTCGACCTATGTGTCATTTGTATCAGATAAATGCAAACAATTATACATTGGAAATGGAGAAACCCGGTCAAGCGGTATGTCCGTATGATCCGCAGCACAATTCTACAGCAGTATTTGCCGGTAAATCATTCCTTTCTTTTGTAAATATTGTGTCTCGATGGTGGAAAGATAGTTTCTCTTTTAGATTTTATTTTATGTATGTTTCTCATTTATGTTTTTTTTTTTTTATTTTTTTGACTTCGATAAGGGGAAACAAATTAAAAAGCAAAAAGAACTTAGTTAAGTTTATAGCAAAAGGAAAAGTGTAAAAGAGAGATACAGTGATTGTGTGGGAATGTGGAAAGATTTGCTTTTGAAGAAAAATTGATATTGATTTTTTTTCTGCAATTTGTGTGATTTTCCTTTCAGACAATGAACTGTATTCGGGCACCGTAGCTGATTTCAGTGGCAGTGATCCAATAATTTATCGCGAACCTCTTCAGACGGAACAATACGACAGTCTCAGCTTGAATGGTGTGTATACTATAGAGAAATTGTGCCTCAATTTATCCTGCACAATAATGTCTTTTCTTCTTAATTGACGTTGTGAATAACGTGATATTTTGTTTTGCAGCACCAAATTTTGTTAGTTCGTTCACGCAGGGTGATTTTGTGTACTTCTTTTTCCGTGAAACAGCTGTGGAATATATAAATTGTGGAAAATCTGTATATTCACGTGTTGCCCGGGTTTGCAAGTGGGACAAGGGTGGACCACATCGATTTAGAAATCGATGGACTTCATTCTTAAAGTCACGGCTAAATTGCTCGATGCCCGGAGATTTTCCATTTTACTTTAATGAAATACGTGAGTGATTTTTTTTTCTCTAAAAAATATCCTAGTCAAAACATTTTTTTTTTGACATTTAACATCCAATTTTCCCTTTGGTAATAGAATCTGCAAGTAATTTGATTGAGGGTCGATATGGACATACAAATTCAAAATTGATTTATGGAGTTTTTACAACACCACCAAATTCAATTCCTGGTTCGGCTGTTTGTGCTTTCTCACTGCAAGACATTGCGGATACTTTTGAGGGGAATTTTAAGGAGCAGAGCGGCATAAATTCCAACTGGTTGCCAGTGAATAGTGCAAAAGTACCAGATCCACGTCCTGGATCTTGTCACAATGATTCACGCACGCTGCCTGATCTTACGCTCAATTTCATCAAGACGCATTCGCTGATGGACGAAAATGTGCCAGCCTTCTTTGGGCAGCCAATTCTAATACGCACAAGCACAATGTACAGATTTACCCAAATTGCGGTTGATCCGCAAATTAAGACACCAGGCGGAAAGACATACGATGTGATCTTCGTTGGAACTGATCATGGAAAGATAATAAAGGCAGTTAATGCTGATTCAGCAGATTCAAGCAAGAAGGCAACATCTGTTGTTATCGAAGAACTTGATGTTTTGGCAAAAAGTGAACCAATTAGGAATATGGAAATCGTGAGAACTGTTCAGTATGGTAAGTGCACTTTATTCATTTAATTTCAAGTTGATAAACCACCCAGATAAAAAAAAAATCCCATCAAAACTTTCTGTCGTAAATTTACCACGACAGAAAAAATTTAAAACTTTTTGTTGAAGTTTGGCATGGTTTTATTTGTCATTTGTTTATTTTTTTATGCTTTAAGGTTCTTTTTTAAATGCTCGAATGCAAAAGATTTTAAGGAAAATTATGTATTTTACTGAATTTGAAGAAAATGAAGACCCTCCCTTGTACTTCAAAAAACTAAAATTTGTGAAAGTTTTGCTTAGAGTTTTTTATATATATTTTTTTTAATTTCTTATTTTTCTGAAAGGTTAAGAAGAGATAGCAATTTTTGGTATGTGTTCCTTCAACCGATAAAGATAGAGCTTAACTTCATAGAAACGAATAATAATTTTCCAATCGGCTGTCAAGTTTTTTCACCAAAACCAATTCAAATAAAGAAGAAAATATGACCGCCCTTTTTAATGATTTTGAGGTCAGTCAAAGATTTGCTTCACTTTACTGTTTAGACTATTCAGTTTAAGATATCAATGTTTGGTTTCCTGCGACCCCCTCAAAAAGTTGATTTTGCTGCGTAGAGACACTCAGAGAAATCCGAAAAAGTTAAAATAACATTCCGGAAATGTTTATTTTACCCTGCAGAATTGATCCGAAATGTGTGTAAATATTATGCTTTTAAGGTGTATTATGGATTAAAGTTACCCTTTTCCATGTTAATTTTACACTTAAAAAGGCGTAAAATTAACATTAAAAAATGTCGATATATTTTTACACCTAAAAAATGTTAAAGTTATGAGGAAAAAAAGTTAATCGCATCCCCGTTTTTTCTCAGTGGAAGAACTTAGTGAATGATGTTTATTGTGCAATTATTTAATTCAATTTTATTTAATTTGTACATATCAGGTTAAAATTTTCAATCTAAAAACTCAAACAGCAATACTGATATGCCTGGAGTTGAGTTGGCCGGGTAGACTAAAGGGCTCAAAAGAGCCTAGGTGGTCATTGTTCGTAACATAATCATTTGACGAGCATTTATTTGTTCTTTTATGAACATTTGTTCATAAATGTTCGTAAACACAGAAAAATATTCGTAAAATTTTGACATTGGTTTATAAATGTTTTCCATAAAAAAGTACGAACAAATATTTGTAAAAAAACAAAAAAATAAATGCAAGTGGGAGATATTTGGGTGAAAATGTGTACACCACTTCCAGGCACTTCCAATATTTGTATGAAAGATGTTGCAATACTTCCAGTACTTCATGCACTTTTTATTCTTAGAAATCACTAATTTACTTAATCTGATGAAAAATCTAATTAGGAAAATTCTTAAAAAATCTCAAGAAATTTATTTTTAGACATAGTTTTAATATTTTGCTTATATTTGGAATTTCTACCTCCAGATATTCTTGCATACTTTCAATATTTTAATATTAAAATAAGTTTTTAAAATAAATCCTTATTTCTAAATTTTCAAAGCTACTTTATAATCATCCTTAGAGCAAGGACGCGATCTAAATTAACCCCCTAAATGTTTCTTTAATGGAAGTTCATGACTTGGACCTTTCCAAAATTAGTCTAGCATTAAATATTACAAATGCTCTTTTCGTTTTCCTCATAATAGTCCTCAAAAGCACAAATCTATTTTTTTTATCGAATACTTTTGGCATTGAAGTAATGTAATACACTAAAATCTTTCCTGTATATGCAAAAAGGTAAACAAAAAATGGTGGAGGTAACATATGGGATACCCCTTAACGATATTCGCGAAAAAAGTCCCACGAATACGATAAATCAGAAAAGAAAATTATATCAATTTGATTGAAAGTCAACTGCAATAGCTTATGTCATTATTTGCGAGCCACTACATGAATTTGTAATTCCTGCAAAAATTAAGGAAAATTATTATTTAACTGAATATTTTCCTCGGAAAAATTACGACACAAATTAAGCTATAATAAATTTGAGCGTATTTGCTCCATTTCATTTTAATATGCGAACTGGAAAATTTCAACAAACCTTTTCAAATTTTATAGTGCCGCCAGAATTAAAAATCTCAACTAAAAGCAACGTAGTCTGAAAAAAACGGAATTAGACAGAAAAGACATTATACGAGTACTCCCACTTCCAAAGACTTCTAAGCACTTCATCTTCAGCTGTACACCACTTCCGACCCTAATATCTCCCCCTTGAATGAATATCAAGTGATCATGTTACAAAATTTTGTTGTGAAAAAGGTACATATCTTTACGAACTTGTTTGTCGCCTATACGTTTTACGAGCGTTTTGCAGGTCCCCAGTAGAAATTCACAAGTATTTACGAAATATTTTTCCTATGTAAGTTCCCTGAACTCTTTCACTTTCAATGTCCTGTTATTATTATAACGGCCCACACACATTTTCCGTCGTTGCAAGGCGATTTAGGACTTCTTCTTCTTACAATTTTTCGAAATTTGTTTTCATATCATAATCCATGATCTAGAAGAGTTACACTTATTATGGATGGAACTTTACAACGAGAGCAGTATATTTATAACCCCTCAATTTTCTTTACCTATCAAAATTTCCACATTCAACCTCCACGGTATTACTTTTCACAGTGTTTCAGACGGTTTCTCAGAAATAATGTCACATTGTTTGTTGGTTATTAAGGGAAAATGTTTTATTAAATTCCGAAAAGCCTATTATATTGGTTGTTATTAAAGATTTTGAGACCTTTAGGAAATGAGCTAAACCTCTGTTCTGAAGACCGCTTTAGGGGACCCTAAGGATCATTGTTATGTCCTTGGTTTTTTTTGAATATGTTCTATTGTTGTGGATTATATTTGGATATGATCCAAAGATGCATCGTTTTTAACCGGCACTACAACCAATTGCTGACTTGGCCTGACTCAGGACCCATAGCCACTCGAGCCTGTTACGCGCCACTGTTCTCCAATTCCGCATCCCTATTGAGCTGGCGTCCTTGGGGTAAATTCTCTAATTTTCAAGGAGGAGATATTTGGGTGAAAATGCGTACACCACTTCCTCCAGGCACTTCCACAATTTGTATGGAAGAGGCCTTCGCACTTCCAAAACTTCGCAACACTCTCGAAAATGTGACAATACTTCCAGCACTTCTTGCACTTCATACACTTCTCATACCTAGAAATAAGTAATTTATTTAATTTGATGAACAAACTAATTAGGAAAACTTTTAAAAAATATAAAAATAATTTTTACACATATTTTTAAAATTTTTCTTATATTTTGATTTTCTAGCACCAGATGTACGGGTATAAATATATTTTGAATTTTCCTAAGAAATTAGTGAAGCTACTTTTGGAAAATAGAATCTCTAAAAAAAAAACGTAATTTCGCTTGTAATTATTGAAGTACCGAAATGTCTGCAAGAGTCGAAAAGTACGAGTGCAACAACTAATTCAGCACTTCACACGTATCTTCACTTTTTATTAAGCTTGATTCTCACTCTGGTTTCAAAATACTTTAAAATCAAGAGGAACGGTTTTTGATGATATATTAATGAATTTTTGCAACAGTCTTAGCTATTTTTTCTGGATCTTTTTTTTTTTGCTATTGTTATATTAGATCAATTTCTCATCACCTATCAACAATCGATCCAGAAAAAAGTTCTTCAGGAAAAATGCTCCATATTTAAGCTGAAAATATGAGACCCAAAATACTATTTGGTAGTTTTTCATATGACAGTTAATACATTAGTGAACCATTTAACTGTTTCCGAGTGTTTACACTTTTGTTATTTACGGAAATTACTAATATAGGTTTAAATTTAAATGCAAGGATTAGTGTGTTCTACGCGGATCGGAAGGGGTGTGCCATGGATCGGCAGATGTTTTCGATAAAGATTCTTCTGCTTTCTTGGCATCCAAATCACTCTACACTCTACAAGGCTTCATTGAAGCTTGTGAAGTATGCCGATCTGAGGAACAAATGGAACAAAACGTACTTGTTCGCAAAAAAAAAAATTATTTTCAATTTTTATTATCGACATAAATAAAAAGGTGCACTGATAGTGAAATTAGAATCACTAAGTATTAATTTTTTTAAATTAACACGGCTTTGTAAATCATTTTAATCAAACATAATTTATCATATTCTCACAAAATGTGAAATTTTAAAAAAAAGTGATGATTGGCGAATTTTTGGCTAAGGCTCAAATACAGTGGTTTAATAAATGAGAACAATTTTCTTAGAAACTGGAAGAGAAAATTGGTTCTATAGATTAAATATGAACCAAAATAAGCCATTTAGTTAAAAATCATTGCTAAAATGCAGCGAATAATTTTCAAATATACATTTTATTTCGGGATTCCAGTACGCGGGATAGCCTTTCGATCCGAGGAACACTAACGATCGCTGGTACCTCATTAGGAGAAAAATGGCCACATTTATAAAGTTCCCCTAATTCCTTGAAGTGGAGGAATGTGGCACCCATGTAACGAGTTTCTAAACACATCCAAGCTTTTCTATAAATGATGGCGTAATACGATATAATTATTGTTTTCTAACATTTTACCAATTTATTCAATTGTTATTAGACCTTTTCGTCCTTAATTTCGTAAAAGTCCTTAAAAACATAAATCGACTTTTTTGAAGAATACTTTTGGAATTAAAGAGATGTAATACACTAAAACCTTTCCAGTATATGTAAACAGGTGAAGAAAAAATGGTTGAGGTGACCTATGGGGACACTCCTTAACGACATTCGCGAAAAACTCCCACGAATTCATGCAATCATCCAATATACATATATATTTACTATAAATTAGAAAAAAAAATATATCAATTCAAAGTCGAGAACTGCAATACTTGTGTAATTTTTTGCGAGTCATTACATGAATTTGAAATTCCTGTAAAAATTAAAGAAAATCATTGTATAACTGAATATTTCCTCGGAAAAATTACAACACAATTAAGCTATAATAAATTTGAGTGTATTTGCTCCATTTCATTTTAATAGGCGAACTGGAAAATTTCAACTAACCTTTTCAGTTTGTCGCTCGAATTAAAAATCTTACCTAAAAGTAACGTAGTCTGAAAAATATGTAATTAGATTTAAAAAAAACTTTATATTTGAGCACTTCCACTTCCAAAGACTTCCAAGCATTTCATTTTTACCTGTACACCACTTCCGATCCTAATATCTCCCCCTTGCTAATTTTCGTGAGTTGGTCACCAGTGACCAACTCACGAAAAAATCGACCACTTTGTTCTCCGAATTATTTTTGAGTAGTGGACCATCATTTTGTGAGAAGTACAAAAATGAGCATAGAGAATAGAGAAAGTTTCGGAATTTTCTCATTTTTAGCACTTCTCACGTTCTCACAAAGTTAGATAATTTACTGCCTGGTCCACACCGTCGGTCCATCGGAGACTGGGTCGGTCTCATTTCCTCGAAGCATAGAGTCTGCCTCTAAAGATATTCCAGGCTGGGTCGCCCTCATCTTTGCGAATCAGATGATCAGGTCACCGGATCCTTTCTTGACGACATTTACCTCTCAGTAGCGATCATGCACCTCATGGTTTTGTAGGCTCCGGACCGGAATCGTCCTTCCTCACATACGGGAGCCAAAAATCCGTCGTAGAATCCTCCTCTCAAGTGTAGCTAAAGGTTCGCAATTTTGTTTGCTGAAGACCTATGTTTCAGACGAATACGTGAGGACTAGCAGGATCATAGTCCTATACAGTAGTAACTTAGTCTTTATACCTAAGTTTTTAGACCGGAAAACCCTTGATAGACTGAAATAGGCCCTGTTGGCTTTTAGTAGCTCTGCGCGACTTTCTGTTGAGATGTTGTTGTCGGCTGTGATTGCTAACCCCGAAGGAGTTAACAATATCAAAGTTGTAGTCCCCCATCGGGAACATTGTTTGATTGATGCTCTTGACGTATAGCTGTTGCCAGACAATTGCGGAGGCCACCATGAACTTTGTATTTGTCCTTATTCCAAAGATGCTATCAAAAAAAAAATTTCCAGATGCGTAGGTGTACATTTTGTCCATATGGGCTTATAACGGGTTTTTAAAGTTAAACGTTTGAAAACCTCGAGAGAGTATTTTTCAACAGAATGGAGTCATGTTTCGACTTATTAGAAAGGTCTTGGAATTTCTAACAAGTATGAACTAGTTCCAATCGGTTATGAACCGATCAGCAATTTTTGGACGAAAATCAATATTATTACTCTTAAAACTATTTTGAGTGATCTTTCGAATGCTTTATGAATAAGTTCAAATCGGTAAAGAATCGATAAATGGTAAAGTACTTTTGAGGTACAGCATCTAAATCAAGAATTTGAACATTCCGCAAAGCACGGGACGTTTTGCTACCCCTTTTCATTTAAGTCGTAATCTCACCCTGTATTAAAAACCGAAATTTTTACAGATGTTTTATTTCTGTTTACTTCTAAAGCACGCATTAAAATGTTTCAAAATTAATTGATATAAATTTAGTAATAGACTTTATTGGTTCTTTTTATTTACTGCTCGAATTTAAAGAGAAAGCAGTATACAGGGTTGAGTAAGCACTTTTGGCCACCTTTGAAGTTTTAATGGTCTCGTAAATTTTTAAATTTTAATAGAGTATATTACGAGTGTTGAAGTAACACTTTAAATGTCTTTTATTAGTTGTTTTATTTTATGGCCAAAACGACTGACTCCTACAATCTGTTTTTTTCGAATTTATTTTTATTAGGTTCTGGAATCAATATTGTCAAAAATTTGATTATTTTGAAAGGTTCTGAAATTCGTTTGGATCCAGGAAGCAAGTGAACAATAAATATTATTATCACAAATTAATTTTTTCGATTTGTACTCAAAGCTGTGAAGTTTTAAGTTGATTTATATAGTGACTATAAACTGATTTAGGGTAAGGGCTCATAATTTTGACCAGTCTGCTTCTAAGCATCGATGTTCCAAGTTTGAAGTGCGATATTTTCAAAACTTTTTTTGTTATTCTCTTTTCAGAAGGCTTGTTTAGAAACTTAGCAAGCTATTTATCGTCTTATTTTTACTAAAATTCCTTTTAATACGTTTAAAAATGAATTGATATATAGAGGTGAATTTGGCTCTTATTTTGGACAACTTGGTTATTAATTTGGACAACTTGGCTGTAAATAATGGACAGTTAATCCGCCTCAACAGGATGCCCATTGTTCTTCATTTCATGAACCAATCTTACCAAGTCCTATTCCTCTTCATGTAAGGGAAACGTAGAATGACACAAGAAGCCTGGAAACTTTCCATATCATTCATTAAAGTAAGTTGACTTCGGTACTCCAAGTACGTACGGATTCGCTCATTCCCTGGCCTTTCCGGGAGCCTTTCAAGGCTTTTCTCGCTACATCTCTTTCGTAGAGATGATGCTCCTTTGTTTCTCCAGGCATTTGTCCAACCTAGTCATCACAAAAGCTAAAACTTCACGAAATTTCGTGAGAAAAACACCTGTCCAAAATAAGGAGTATCACCTCACTGGTAAATGTCTTAAAAAATTTCCCATTTTTCACACGAAAAATCTAATTCACAAGGAAAATCTCACTTCAGGTCAAATGTACAAATCACTACTAACGTGAATCAACACAATATTAAATGAAT
The DNA here is from genome assembly GCF_024763615.1 of Phlebotomus papatasi. Taxonomy (NCBI): domain Eukaryota; kingdom Metazoa; phylum Arthropoda; class Insecta; order Diptera; family Psychodidae; genus Phlebotomus; species Phlebotomus papatasi. The sequence continues at coordinate 28,769,846 of NC_077224.1, forward strand.
ATTCAATAATATCACTCAAAAAAGCGAAGAAACATTGTTAGTACTTCACCACAGCTAAATAAGACTGAAATAAACACGATGTTCTGTCATATTTCTCGTAAGCAATTGCTCACATTGAATTTTCAACAAAGCAATTTTAACTCAAATCATATTCAAAATTTAACGTATTTAGTGTTAAAATCTTCCAAAAAGAACAAATATTTAGATAGAATTCATTTTTCATCAAATATTGGAATAAAAATCCATAATTTTAATCAACTTATTTTTAGTGTCCAATTTTATCCTCAAAGTGTTCAAAATAAGAAACTGGACAAAATTATGAGCCTTTCCCCTACACCAAAAAATAACAACTGCGGCGAAATCTTCTGGATTCGAGCATTTTGTAGATTTTCCTCCAGTTATAGTTTTTTTTAAATTGAATGTTTTTTTTTCAATTTGAAAATTATAAAATTTAATTCGTAAAATATATTCAGAAAAACAGTAAAATTGTTTCGGAATTTGGTTATTTAATTTTTTTGTCTTCAGATAAGGGCGTAAATCGAAAGATTGTACAAAAAGAAGCTGTAGAGTGACAAATTGGTCTTTAAATTTCAGATCAACCCAAGGATGGGAATTATGATGATGGGAAGTTAGTGATTGTGACAGACAGTCAGGTGATTGCTGTGAGGTTGCACAGGTGCAATAGCGATAAAATAACGAGTTGCAGTGAGTGTGTGGCTCTACAAGATCCCTACTGTGCGTGGGATAAGATTCAGGGCAAGTGTCGGTCTCATGGGGCACCTAGGTGGATGGAAGAGAATTATTACTACCAGAGTGTGGCCACAGGGCAGCATGCAGCATGTCCATCGGGTAAAATGACATCCAAAGATGCAAATGCAGGTGAACAGAAAGGATACCGCAATGACATGGACATGATGGACTCACACAATCGTCTGATGAAGAATCAACCGAGTGGGGAGGTGATCAATATTATGCAGGACAGTAAGAGCTTCGATGGTACTGGACCACAAATAACTCCAGACATTATGACAGCTCAGTATTCAGTGGAGACACTTGTAATGGCTGTTCTGGCTGGATCGATTTTTGCTCTGCTTGTTGGCTTTCTCACTGGTTACTTCTGTGGTCGACGGTGTCACAAAGATGAGGATGATAATCTTCCATATCCGGATACTGAATATGAATACTTTGAGCAACGTCAAAATGTCAATCGGATTCAGACAGAACCAAAACTTCTGCCACAAGTTGATGAGGTGACATATGCTGAGCCAGTGCTGCTACCTCAAACATCCAGTCAGAATAAGATGCAAAATTCTCCCAAGAGCACTCTCCGGAAGCCAATGAGCCTTCATCATGGTGGCAATTCTGATGCTCTTTTCCAAGTAAGTATTTTTATTTTATTTATTTTTTTTTGTGTTGCATTAATTCACCAAAATGATTTTTAAAGAAATTTGATTCTTCTTTTCGAATTTGTCCTATTTTCTTTTATTACACCAATATAATTGTTGAAGAAAAATATTTTTTGGACATTTTAAAAAGTGTCGCATTTAAAAAAAAATTAAAGCAATACTTCTTGCTCTTTTTACCCTTTACTCTGTTTACAACTTTAAAAAAATTATTTAGACTAAAATAAAATAATTTTCATAGTATATTACTTTTTGAAAATTACAGGCGACAAACTTGTTTTTTCAATTTCGTGATTTAATTATAATCATAAAGAGAATTTAAGAAATTTTAAATTGATTTTGCTTTTAGCAGCAGCCTTATAGAAGAGGCGTGGCTAATTTTTTTAAAAGAAACTTTGTATCTAAAATTTCTTTTGGATGAATCTTAGTAAGGAAGACTTTTTCTTTATCATTTCCCTGCAAAATATACAACTCACTTAAGAACAGTAACGGATACAGGCAGTGCCGGATTTAGTGGAGGCCATGGCACCGGGCCTCCACATTTAAAAAGTTTATTATGGTCACAAAATATAAATTATAACAAAAAAAAAGAAAAGAGCTTTTACCATTCCATTTTTAATCAATTCCCTGTAATTTTCGTCAAGGAAAAATTTTTCTTGGTGGTTTTATCAAGCTTTCAGCTTACGAAATCCTCCGAAAGATTGGATTTAATTTATGTTTTTAATTTTAAACGCATAAAAGAACATATTTTCTTTATCGGAATTACCACCCAAGAAATCCATGAAGTAAAATAGCTGCCTTATATAGGTTGTTCAAAATAAAAAAGTGCAACAAACTAAGACGCTGTATTATGCCCAGCGCACAATAAGTTTTGTTTGTAACCATGTTTTCAAAATTACATATGAGAATGAGCGAGATGACTAGATTTGAAAGTTATTGACTAAACAAAAGTTATTGTGCGTTGGGCATAATGCCCAGCGCACAATAACTTTTGTTTATAAACATGTTTTTGACATTGCAATGAGAGTAAGTGAGATCTAGATCTAGTCATCTCGCTCATTCTCATGGAAAATTCTGAAAACGTGTTTACAAACAAAAGTTATTGTGCGTTGGTCATTATCCTCATTTTCTGTTTAACTTTTTTGAATAAAATGGTAGTAAATACATCAAAATTTTAAAATACTATATCGGTTTTGTTCAGTACAATCTTATTTTGACTGGACTATGGTCTTAAGTCTGTCAGAAAATGCATTGTTGCACGAATGCCCTGCCATTTACGACGAAGGAAGGACTGTCTTCAGCTCATCAACATTTAGCTAATTTTTAGTCCTGTCCTTGACCAACAAAATACCCCTTTTGGAGAAGTCAAGCAGTTTTGCATCCAGGAATCGTTGAGGTCATTGTGTTCCAAAATCGAAAGGCTAAACGTTGTTTTTTGTCCAAAATCTTATTTGGAGCGTGATTTCTGCGACGGTTTCGAGCAGGGTTTTTTGAGAAAGGACGAACTAGCTCTTTGCAAATAAAGAGAAAATTTGCGTTGTTTGAAGGTTCACTCTGTGCGAACCATGCCAACATACCCCTACTGCTTTTTTTTATAGACTTTGAGTCTGTTCGAGTAGTAAAAGCAAGGTCTCAGGTCTCATGTAAATTTAAAGTTGCTTAAATTTACCTGTACCACGGAATGCCGTTATTTTATGTAAAATATTAAAGCGGCGACACTGTTGGAAAACGTCAGATTTTTGGGGCCCCACAAATGGGCATTGGGCCTCCACATTTCTAAATCCGGCCCTGGATACAGGATGAAATCCCCAGCAAATGGTTAAAATGGCAACGGAATAATACCAAGAACAAAAAAAATGTGAACGGGGGAGCGTTACATCTTGTCTATTGTTCAATATTGTATATAGACAGATTTCGGTGCCCATCATTCAGGATTGAAAAGAGGCTCTATTTAGTGTACAGAATAGGAGTATAGCGTCATAGTCAAAACAATTATAGTGTACAGTGTATAGAGGGTATAGCCAGGAATTTAGTAAGACGGGACCAAATTGGAGGATTATCCCCAGAAATCATTTTTGGAACACTAAGAAAAAGATAGGGGGAAGTGGGGCAGCTTTGTAATTGTGATTTTTTTTTACCTAATTTTAAATAAAATTAAGCCTTATCATGATATAATTAAGCTGCACAGATTAAGAAGCTAAAGTATCTAATGATATGGTTCAGTTCCATTTAAACATTAGGAGAAAAGTTCCAATTTCAAAGCTACCTCACATTCAAAGGTGCCCCTTTTCCCCCTAATGAGTTTTCTCAAGAATTTGAAAAAAGTCCACTTTTCTGATTTAACTATTTCAAAATCAATAAAATCCTTATGTTTTTCAACCAAGTTATGTTTTTCGAAACATAACTTGGTACAGGGATACTAGTAGCATTTTAAAATGCTTTGGTGGAGGTCTAAAAAATTGCTTCATCGCTAGTTATCGTTCTTAAAGTGAAGAAGCAAATTGAACAAAATCTGCGTCACATCTGCAAACAAACGATCTCTGAGACGCATAGATCACAAATAACAATGAAATAAATATTGTCAAAGGACCTCTATATGAAGCCTTAAAAATCCTGAAAAGGAAGAGACATCGTCGATCCTCATAAAGAAGTTATGCTCGATCGACGAAGGAGTAAATTCGCTTGCACGTTCCTGGTCAGTTCTCGAATATCATAAATTATGATAAGAAAAATTTTCAATTGAGCAATTGATGTGCAAACAAAATGATTGTGTATATCTGAAGGAAAGATCATACGATAATCTAGATGTTAGAATGACCACCGGAAGTCAAGGACCACCTTATTTGAAGGTCTGGACTTCTTTGAAGACAAATTATCACTTTTCATTGGGATTTTTTAGGCTTTACCGTCAAAACGAATTTCAATGTGTTTCTGGAAATTGTAATGGAATTTTAAAGACTCAGAGAGATCACCTCCTTCCGGGTGCGTCAGTGGTGTTTCTCTTTTTAAGTACACGAAAAACGCACAGGATTCTTTGCCAAAGCTTTCGGCGCTTCAGTGCGCCTTCCTCAGTGGCCAAACTGTGATATTGTCTCTGAAAATTGTCTTGAAATTATCTCCACTACTCCTAATAAGCGTATACAGGGAATTTTGGGATCTCTCTGCGGGAGCACTTCACTGGACATTGGTCAGAGGCCAACTCCGAAGCTTTGGCAAAGAATCCTGTGTGTTTTTCGAGTCCCTGAAAAGAGAAACACCACTGACGCACCAGGAAGGAGGTGATCTCCCTGAGTCTTTAAAATTCTACATAACGTCAGTCATAACGACATAACTCGAAGGAAGTAATGGAAGTTCGATCAAGACTCGACAACGTCGCAGAAATCACGCACCGAACAAAATTTGGCTAAAAAAAAAAAACGTTTCGCACTTCATTTTGGGAAAACAATGACCTCCGCAATTCTAGGATGCAAAATCGTTTGACTTTTCCAAAAGAGGCAATTTGTTGGTCAAGGTTAGGACTAAAAAGTAGCAAAGTATCAATGAGCCCTTCCTCGTGAATAGCAGGACATTCAAAAGGCTGACATTCGTGCAAACTGCCATAACACTTCCAACAAACTTAAGACCATAATTAAATCAAAATAAGATCGTATTAAACAAAACCGATAATATTTTAAAATTTTGATGTTTTTACTACCATTTTTTTCTATATTTAAAAAAAAAATTGCACAAAAAATGAGGATAATATAGCGCTTTAGTTTGTTGCATTTTTTTCAGCCACCCTGTAGAATCGAAAAGTAAATTCAAACTTTTAAACCTGCAGTATTAAAAGTGGCTGAATGGCTGAAATTAATGGTTTTATTAACTCAGAAAAACATACAAAATATTTAAAAGAGCTGTTCAGGGGGTCCACTTGGGGTAGGCACCCTGTGAGCATTGATTCTTTCCTTCCCCCTATATCCGCCACTGCTTGAGAAGAGTTTCCGTATTCTGTAAATGGTGTTAATGACTTGAGCGACTTGAGTATTCTTTTTATAACCTTTTTTGTATTTTTGGTATTTTATATTTTGTCAATTTACAACATGTTCGTTTTTCGTAGATTTAGATGGCATAAGATTAAAGAATTTTTTTTCGGATCTGCATTTGGCTGGAAAAAATGAAATGATACTTGTTTTTTTATACAAATTAAAAAAAAAATCATACATAAATCTTTATTTACTTTTGAATAAATAAGAAAATAAATTCACAAATTTACTTGTTTGTTTCGAAGATGCAAACAAGTTTATTTAGAGCATATAAAAATTTTCTAGAAATACTAGTGCATACATTTTGGAAAATAAGTTGGTCGAAATTTAATGAATACTTTGAAAAGTGAACTCAAAATTTCAATCTTTCGTTCAAGCTCAGCTTCAAGCGATTTGAAGCTGAGATATTACATGCAGAGTAGAGGATTTTTGAGATTTAAAATCTCTATAACTTTGAAAATAATTATCTTTCAAGTAGGGGAGACTGGGGCAAAAAGTCACAATACGGATATTTTCTAATTAGCGCAGTTTTTTAGGAAATTTACCGCTCTACAACTTTGTGAAAGTAATTTTCCTCTATTTTTTAAGGAAATACGTTTATCGAGCCAATTTCTAAAAGGTAATTTTGTGACTATTTTAAAAAATGCTGGGGCAAATAGTACCAGACATTGGGTATTTTCATATTTTGATTCGCTTCATTACGGGCTTCCGTAAATTTGAAAAAATACCTAGAGGACATATTTTCATAGATAATTTATTCATCTACACCTTTGTAAAACACCGTTTTCTCTGCGAGAAAAGTGAAAAGCGAGAAAAACGCTTTTCAAGCTATTTTAGAAAAAAAAACACACAAAAGACTGCAAATCGTTTGACCAATGCAAACAACAAGCGGCGAGATATGATAATGATGTTTCTTTTCGCCGTGAAACATCAGAAATTGCTTCGCTCTTTTGTTACCTTTTGCTCTATACGTTTTGTTACTTTTTACCTCAAGTGGCCATTTTTAATAAAAGAATTTCTGGAGAAAAGAACTTTTGTGAAATTCTAAAATAGATAGTGGATTCGTATTCAAAAAATCCAAATTATTTAGAAAATATTCACCAGTGCATCAATTTTGGAAAATAAGTAGGTTATCGTTATGGAAAATAAATCGTTATCTTCTGCAAGGAAAATATTTAAAAAGTAGGGCTAAATATTTCGATATATTTTATTTTCTAGATTTCTTGTTTGAATTCTAAGAGACTTACGACATTGAAGAAGGTCTATGGAGGCTATCTATAAAAAAAAAATTTGAGCTGCTATCTTTTTTACCTTGGAAGATATTGAATTTTGAATTTTTCGATTTGTGACTTTTTGCCCCAGTCTCTCCTATAGTATTCACAGAGAAGGTAGAGGGTATAAAGAAATATCCGAAAAACGAATAAAACGATTTATGCAAAAAATCGAGTTGTTCGACTTATATTCCGAGTCGTCGATTTAGTATTTTCCATAACACTGTGCAACAATTTTGAACTTTTTTTTTGTCCCTGGGTTCTCATGCTGTTTTTTCTATTGCTAGGGTCAAATGATTTACGAAAATACTGAAAATAGTTGGCTGAATGCTCATTTTTCATTTGAACCTCAATATCGAGGTTAAAAAAAATCTGAGAGAAAAGTTGTACATGGACGAAAATATAGCTGATTAAATTCTCTATCAAACCCAGAAAACAGAGATATTTTTGATCAAAGTTGCTAAAAAGTTCGATTTTTCCATGTTTTCTGACATATTTGAGACTACAGCGCCCCTCGTGTCAGTTGTACGAACTTCATCTGTTCAGAGGATTTATCGGGCATGTAAAGGAGACCAAATTATTCCATAGTGAGAAATAAATCGGTTCAGCAGAATCGGAGATATAGGCACCCAAGTATCAAAAAACGGCAAAAACGGTTTTTCCTAAATACCAGGCGCAAAATCCAAATGAAATCAAAATGATAAGTATTTTCGTAAATCATCTGACCCTAGCAATAGAAAAAATAGCATTAAAACCCAGGGACAAAATCATCGTTGCACAGTGTAATCGAATACTTTGAAACTTTGGACTTTTAACCCATTCTTTACAATAGCATTACTCATTATACTCAATTTGAGCGTTTTTTTTATAATTTATTTTTGCGCAATTGATATTAGAATCTCTGTCAGAAATGGATTTTAAGGTACTTTACTTTAGTCCTCCAATTATATACATTAATACATTTGGGTTTTTTTCTTGTTTCGTAGAAAGTCATCGAGTTTTTTTTTCTTGAAGTGATGCACGACAAGTTTGGCATTACGTCGAATTTGTTAAAATTTTTCTTCATCCTCTGCTGATTTGATTTTTGGTTGTTAATTGGGTTTCTTGGATAGTTACTTTATAAATAAGTTTGCAATGAATTAAAGTATAAAGAATTTAAATTCAGTAAATTTTTTTCTTAACAAAAAATATCTATTAAACTGTAAGAAACTGATACATTGATTGAATGGTACATTGAATGAATGGATTAAGGAGGTTCATGAAGATTAAGATAACAATTAGAAATTTCCGTCTCTCATTTTACTGCTCGAACTCAAAGACAGAGCAGTTATATTATTTTTTAAAATGTAGTTTTTCAAAATAAATGTACTTGAGACTCCGGTAAATATTTAGAAATGTTGACAACTGAATTCGAATATTAATAAATATTTTCAGAATACATTTTATACTTATGAGGAATTTAGGTGTTCTTGTTAAAGATTTGCTTTGCTATTAAAGTCATTTTAATTATATAGAGAATCTTATAAAACGTTTCACAAACACCATTTATTACAAAAGTTTAGCACTGCACCAGAAAAAAAGAAAAAAAAAAAGAAAAAGAAATAGAAAACTGCGAAAACTCAATGGATGGAGCTTTTTCTATTCAACCCTGGCTTCAATAGCTACACAGCATGATTCTCATTTTCTATAACAAATTTTTTCAAATCCTTATTTCAGTTCCAACCTGATGGCTACAATACACGCGACACGTATCGGGGACGAGATAATTTTGGAACTTTGCGATCACATCAAGGCGACAATTACCGCCGTGGCGATGGTTTTTCCACGACTCGAAGTGTGAAAAAAGTAAGTGTTAATTTTCCTTAGTGGCACACAAAATTTTCTCCTCCTAAACTGCTTATGATGAATTAGTTCTTATGCTCTTTTCGTTTTTCTTTCCTTTTCGTGTTTTACAGGTGTATCTTTGAGACGGGAGTGGGGCGGTTGAAACTAGTCAGGGACTCATAAATCAAAATATGGTAATTTCTTGTGTTGCTCCTAATCATTTCAATTGTTTTACCAATTACACCCTTCCATATCACCACAATTGATTTCATTATAGTTCTTTTTTTTTAATTTTGTTGAATCACATTATTATATATTTTTGTGGTCAAAAATTTAAGTTTGCTTCATGTTTCTTCGCTCCTAATTTTTTTCACAAAAACTATTGAAAAAAAAGTCTTGAAAAAAAACTTGCTAATTCTTACTTCATATTACACATTATCTTTTTTTTTATTTATTTTCTACACATATTGCAATAATAATGAAAATGTATTTCTAAATAAAAATCTAGAATAGAGGAAGCACATTAGTAATCTTAGACTGAAATATAAAGTATAGAAACATATTGAGCAAAAAAAAAGAGAGAACAATTGAGAGCAATTAGAAGACCAATTTTGTTGCTTCCTTTTCCTATCCTATTCTCTCTCACTCTCTTTCACTTATTCACATTGTCACCAATGTTCCAAGTCACATGCTAGAAAAAAAAAAGAAACATTTTGACGAAGAGACATTTGTAGAACAAATTTTCTCCCCACTATCTCTTGACAACGATGAAACCTTTGTTTAGTATTTTGTTATTTTGCTTTTAAATTATTTATAACAAAACACTCGTAATAATTTAGGGCTTAAATACAAATGCAAGAAACAGAAGTCTCGGTCGACTAAGGAGGCAGCCGCCCCGACATGGAATTGGTAAGTCTTCATATTTCTAATATATACAGATCTTTATCGAAGAATTGCAAACATTTACCTATCATTTCGTAACACTTGTAGCGTACAATAATTTTATTATGCAGAAGTTGCCAAAATTAAGGAAGTAGGAATGAAAGTGACCAGGTTTAATTTTTTGGTAAAAATTTTTTATGATTAGTTAGGGGGAAGTGGGGCACCTTTGAAAGGCGGGTACCTTTGAAATTCAGATTTTTCACCAATTTTTAAATAAAGTTGAGTTTTACAGTTTAGCTGCACAAACAGATTGAGAAGCTAAAGTATCTTGTGATATAGCTCAATTCCACTTAAACATAGGAGAAAAATCCCAATTTCAAAGGTGCCCCACTTTCAAAGGGGTCCCACTTTCCCCTACTAATATTGTGACATATTTTTCTAAAATAAAATTTTGGAAAGTTATTGAAACTAAATTTTCAAACATTCATTGGTCGTAAAATTACCGCAATTGGGGATCTCAGTGGCGTAATAGGCAAAACCGGATTGAGCGGATGAGATCTCTGACTCGGCTCTCACAGTTGTGAGCTCGACTCCCGTCCGGTGCAAACAACAGAATATTTAGAAAAATACATTTTTACATGGAATAAAACGTAATAAAAACATGCACCACTTCTTTTCAACAATTCCGGGAGCATAGAAGAAGCATCCACAATGCGGGGAAGGCGCTCCTCCCTGGGCGAGTCTACAAAGGGACTAGCATATTCTTCTAACCCGGGATAAAACAACAGTAACATATAAACATGATTACATTGTAACAAATATTCCGATAAGATTAATAATAATAACCGCAAGAAGCTCTTTGAGAAATTTTTAGTCAGATTTCTAAAAAAAAATAGGTGGCAACGTGTCCCATGTTTTGCAAAATACTTAAACTCGCGATGTTGCCTTATAAGTACCTTCGCATCACTTAGCATTCAACGGTTCACAACCGATTTGAACAGATTACACTCAGTCCCGGCATTAAGTCTTTCGGGATTATGCACGTATACAATTATGCAAGTTTGCCTAATTTTGGGAGTCAATTTATTAAATCATTTTTGAAATACGCCTGAATGTATACTGTATTGCAACGCGGGAAATTTGAAAACACTGCTTCTTTTTCAGAATAAAACTTTAATTTCTTTTATTAAAGTAAAATTTTTAAATAATCTAACCATTTATTGGAGAAGTCTGGCCAAAAAGTACTATTTGTTAATGAATTTCTATTAAACAGTTGAATCTTTTTGTTTTGACTACTTTTACTCCGCACGAAATTCGTCCTACGGCCGATTTATTCAAAAGAATGCCCCTGCGGGTATGCAATTTTTCTCGATGCATAATGCCATTTCGCGCGTTTTTTTTTTCAGTCCCGAAAATGTGCATAATCCCGGGACTGAGTGTAGTTCACTCAAAAAACGCTTAAAATATATTAGGAGTAACTTATTGGAAGCGGATTAGATTTGATAAAAAAAATCCAAGACCTTTCCATCGAGCTAAAGGATATCCCCATTCATTTAAAAAAAGCACCATCTGGAGCCTCTTTTAATATTTGATCTTGAAGAACAGAAGTTAATATCTCTATAACCGTTTAATTGCCAGATAGAAAAAATATATACGATCTACAAATAAAAAAACATTCAACCAAGATTATTTACGAGTACTTTACCAATTTATCAGTGATTGAGACAAATGTAGCCGAGTTGGAAATTTCAAGACCTTTCCAAAATATCGAAATTTAAGCAAATCAGTTGAAAAATAGGCGCCTCAGCATGATTAAACTTTGATCTTCAAAAATTCAAAATGGAGAATCTTCCGGTCATCGCGTTTTCCGGTCCGCCGAAATATTCATCTAGGCTACCTCCAAAACATATACAAAAATGCAAGAAATCGATGGAGCCGTTTTCGAAAAAAACTTAAAAAAAAAACATTATTTTTCTGAGGAGGAGAGGGTAAGGGAAAAAATGGAAAAATATCTCTAGATAATTATTTTTTTAGAGGGGGTCACCGAAGACCGGAAGTTTATATCTCGTACGGTTTCCTCTCTAGCTTGGTAGCAAGTTAAAAAAAACAGCTGATTATATACTGCTCTCCCTCTCTCTCGCTCTTTAAGTTCGAGCAGTAAAATAAATATAACAACAAAACGCAACATGTGTTTTCGAGCAACCCACAAAAATATAAGGTTTTGGAATGAACTTTCGAAGGAAAAGTACTTTTCCCTATGATTTTTTCTGCATTTCTAAAGAAGCTAGATCTTTACAACATTATTTCATTTAGTTCCACAATTGCTTTGTAGGGTTAGACTACGTGAAAGCACAGTTTCGTTTAGAAATATGCGAAAAACAGTAGGGGAAGGTTTAGAAGGTTCGTATTAAAAAAGGAGTCCAAGATTTAAGATTTTTTACTGAATGCTACACACACCGAATCAATTATATCACTATATCAAAAAAAAAACTCTTACTTATTGGGTTTATAATTCTGCCTCACAAAATTCCTGGAAGTCCTTGGATTTTCCTCTACAGGAAAATTAAAATGTAGCTGCTTTTTTTACGAATGTGCCCTGGTTAACTCAGCTTCGTACCACTTTTTCCTACCTCTGTAGGCCTCATTTTCCCCAAAAACATTACACCGGACACAAAAATTTGGGCATCACTACTTAGATGGAACTTTCATCTACTTGTTTTCACCATTTGTAGGAGGTATCACGCATTAAAAATCAATTTTAAGCTATTTTTCTAACACATGTTTTTTGACACTCGGAAAACCATTTTTTCCCTGAATTCTAACAGTCAGTTAAGAGCTTGGTTAAGTATGATTCTCTCATAATCACACCTAATGTAATCCTCAGATTTTCTCTAACACCTCCAATTGGTCTTACAGAACATATTTCGGACGTAACTGATTTCAAAAATGACCAGCCACCAATTTAAAGTGAAATGTGGGAAGTTACACTTTAAAACAAGGAAAATTGAATGAGAAATACTCAAAATACATCGAAGTGGCAATTCAAGAATGACATCTACCATAAGCAGTCTAGTTTCATCACTGCACAAATCAGAAAGTAGTAATCACACCTAATGTAATCCTTGTTTTTTCTCTAACGTCTCGAATCTGTCTTACAGAACATTTTTTTTAACATCAGTGATTCTTAGAATTACCAGTGATTAATTTAAAGTAAAATGTGAAAAATTCCGCTTGAAACAAAGCAAATTGGATGAAAAATTTTCAAAACGCACCGCATGGGCAATGAAAGAATCACACCTACCATAAGCAGATTCAGGCTTAATGTTTAATTTGAAAGAAGTGAAATAAAAACATCTGATGAAGTCTCACTTTGCTGTGGAAGTGCGTGTTTTTCCTCGAGATTTTCTTGAAAAATGTTGTAATCGTTGTAATATCACAATTTTCTTGTCAACTTGTTCAGTGGAATCTCTGGATGGGTCAAAATATCCAGAGCGTCGTGCACAGTGTGTCCCAAAACAGTCTGGAATTCACAGAGTTGGTAGTCAATGATTTTGAATGATATTTTTACGAACCTGCATTGAAGGCAATTTTTGTGAACTTTTCTTCGCCCACAATTCCACCCCCTTCTAGCGAAAGATTTTCACGGTAAATATTAACCCTGATAAACCTTCTATAACTTGGTATGTTGTTTTTCTTCGAAAAGACTCTTGAAGCGTGAAAAAATGCATAAAATAATACACATCAGAATTGCGATTTTAGGCCCATTTTTTATTTTTGCTTCTAGAACCCAGGAAAAAAGGCGTAGGCTCCAAAGGTTGTCCGGAAATGTGAGATGTGGGATTAGCTATAAGAATATATGACCATGGATGATATTTATTTAGTGACTTGGAAAAAAATCAACATTTACGAACCTGCGACGTTACGAAGGTGCAAAATCTTCCCTTAATTTTTATGAATTTTCCTCCACCCACAAAAACGACCCCCTTCAAGCAAAAGATTTTCACGGTAAATATTAACCCTAATAAACCCTCTATAACTTGGAATAGTTGCTTTTTCGAAAAGACATTTTCAGTGTGCAAAAAATGCATAAAATATTACACATCAGAATTACGATTTTAGGACCATTTTTTATTTTTGCCTTTTGGACCCAGGAAAAAAGCCTAGGCTTCCAAGTTTGTCAGGAAATGTGAGATGTAGGACAGGATTTTAGATTATATGTCCATGGATGAAATTCATTCAGTAACTTGGAAAAAATCAACTTTTACGAAGCTGCAACATTACGAAAGTGCAAAACCTTCCCCTATATCAATGTAGAATCACAGCTCAAAGTATTCCCACTTCCCCCTAATGTTTTATTATACGGCATAAAAAAAATCAGATTGAAATTAAATAAAACACAAAAACCAGTAGTAAACGCAGATAGGCAGCTGAGATTCTTTATAGCGGACATTATTATTATTAATCATATTGAGACACTTTATGTGTATTACAATGTAATCTTTACAACGTGCTCGTATTGGAAAAATCTCCTAATCGTAGATCGCCCAGGAACACCTTCCTCGCAGAGTGGATACCCTTCATTGTTTCCGGCAGTTTTTGGGCAGATGCGGTTCATTTTATTACATCTTTCACACATGCGAAAATGTGTTTTTCTAAAGCATTCAGATCTTTGCACCTGGCGGGACTCGAATTCACGACACTGTGAGTCAAGCCGAGGATCTATCCGCAAAGAGCCAGCGGTTTTGCCTAATGCGCCACTGAGATCCTCACAGTGGACATTGGAGTGCTTGCATCATGGAATGCGTGAAAATTCGATTTTGCGTTGAATTTTAGGAGTAAAGAATATCGTAAGTTACAAGAAGGCCAATTCAGGATCTTGCCTGGGATCGAACCCGAATGTCTTCCTGAAGTGGCAGAGGATCGTATATTAGCGTAGGCTGCTAATGGTTGAAAATTAATGAATCTTTCCCTCTCGCTAGTTTTGCAATCTTTTAAGCTATTTACAAATCAATTTAAATCGCCAATGAAATAATATAATCATTAAAAAATTCGAGCAGTGGCAAAAAAAAATCTGTGAAATTTTTTTAATACGTGCATACAATGAGGACCATGAATTGGACAGAAGAAAAAAAAACCTTTTGATAAATCAATTTATTTTTTTATGTTGCAATTCTTTGGTCAGTTAATATAGATTTTATTAAATTTATGAGATATATTCTTACTTGGTTTTTTCCTGAATGTGATGGCAACAGCGACTCAACATCGTTCCGATAGTCCACAAAATTCAAGTTCAGGCTCATCACCAGTCATGTCGCACAGTAGCTCGAGTCCAGCACCACCATCGAGTAGCCCAAGCCCTCAGGGCAGCCTGAAGAACTGTAGCTATATCTATCGCGATTGATTAATATGTGACGCCGTCGATTCAACATCATTGTCACCAGTGAAGACATCATCGAAACAGTTGAGAAATGCCCTCAATGTCACGTGGAATAATTTGTGGATGAGAAGAAAGAGGGACAGGTCATCATCATCCATATGGACGCACAATAATCTATTAATGGAAAATATCATTGGTGACTGTGACATGAGATCATCATCTTCAGCATCCACCATTCCCATTGATGAGTTCGTGATGGGTGGACACGAGGGTGCCAGTGGTGGGAGATGTGGGGGAAAAAATCGACGCCGCAAGAGTAACAAAGCTAATACATGTGATCCAAGAGAGTGTGAGTTGCTTGTTGTTAAAGCATCAGACTGGGATGACGAAAAATGAATTCTAACATGAACTTTTATTATATATAAATATTATTAACAAGAAAAAAAGGGAGATAATTCCAAAATTAAGTGAGAATGTGAAGAAAAATTTTCACAAAGTGTGAGTTATAAAAAGTGAGCAGAAAGGCATATTTATTGAGGGCGAAAATGAGTTTTTTTTTTTTAATTTTGAAAAGGCAGGTGTAGATAGATTTTTTTAACCAAAGATTTTATAGTGCATTTATTATTAATTCTTTCGAACTAACTTTTTGACCTATTTTTTTTTATTTTGAAAGAAAATTATCTTCATAGAAGAAAATCCCCGGAGTTTTGTATAGATTGTACATTTTTTTTGCAATTCATTTGCGATTTTTGTATGTTTTGTAAAATATATTTATATAGGCATTACTTTTATTTTATTAAAAAAAAATGAGGTATACAAAATGAGCTTTGTTTTTATAAACATGTTTTTAGAACTGTGAATGAGCAAAACGACTAGTTCTAGGATTCGCTCGTTATCTGTTTTGATAACAATAGCACTGAGGAATAAAGATATTTTTTGTGTTTCTTTTTCTAGTCATTGTGCTCATTTTACATTGTGCTCACAGTCTAAAAGCATTTTATAAGACTAAAATAATTGGGTATGCTCCATAATTTCCATACTATGAGCATTATGACCAGCGCACAATAAGTTTTGTTTATAAACATGTTTTCAAATTTTCCCATGAGAATGAGCGAGATGACTAGATCTAGATCTCACTCATTCTCATTCAAATGTCAAAAACATGTTTACTAAACAAAACTTATTGTGCGTTGGGCATTATGCCCAACGCACAATAACTTTTATTATGTAAACATGTTTTTGACATTTCAGTGAGAGTGAGTGAGATCTAGATCTAGTTATCTCGCTCACTCTCATAGGCAATTTTGAAAACATGTTTACAAACAAAAGTTATTGTGCGTTGGGCGGGCATTATGCCCAACGCACAATGACTTGTTTGGAAACATGTTTTCAAAATTGTCTATGAGAGTGAAAGAGATGACTAGATTTAGGTCTCACTCACTCTCACTGAAATGTCAAAAACATGTTTACATAATAAAAGTTATTGTGCGTTGGGCACTACACAGTTGACGTTGTTTTGTAAATATTTTCTTCGAGGTGCGTAAAGTTATCTCGTTCACTTTCATAAGCATCTTCGAAAAGGTTTACAAAACAAAAATAAATTGTGCTTATTGCATTATTCATACCCATTTACACTAAATTTCCAATTTTGTTGGGCAAATAAAAAGAGCAAAGATGGTAAAAATCAAGTAATATTAAAAGTATAAATGACTCACTAAAAAAGGAAGAAAAAAAAAACATGCAAGTGAAAAGTAATCTAAAAAAGGGAAAAAATTAATGAAATAACTTTATTAGAAATTTTATTATACAAGGTAAAAAGAAACTTTTTGAAACACAAGTAATAAATAAAAAAAAAGAAAACAAAAATGATATAAAATAATTCTAAGACATATTCACGCATAATATTGTTACACTTAGGAAAAAAATGAAAATTTTGAATATAAAAATCAATATTGATGCATTAAATTACACAAAGTTTTCGGTTTAAAGTTGACGTGGATGGAAAACAAGTGAAAAAAAAACAAACATTTAAATAATCTTTTAAATAGAATTTGCTCTTTTATAGCCATTTAGTGTGGAAACGAAGGATAATGAGAAATATTTAGTGGTGAAAGAAAGAAAAAAAAAAATGATACAATTTAATATTTAGTGAAAAGAATGAGAAAGACAGAAAGTCGCGAGAATAATATTTAAGAAGAAAAAAAAAACAAGTAAATAATATACGTATTGAAAGAGGACGATGCAGATAGAAGGAAAAAGTAACATGCAAAAAAAGGGGAAAATTGTACACAAAAATTAAAAAAAGAGAAACTTAGGACAAAGAAACGAGTTGATATGAGAGAAAACCTCATATATTTTCTTTTCAAAGCTAAATAAAATTAATTCTAAGCTATACTGAAATATTGAAGAGCGCAGGAGCAAATGATAAAAAAATGCAAATAGAACGATAATATATTTAATCCAAATGATATAAAAAAAAGACAGCATTAACAAGCCCATTAATACTATTGAATAGCAAAAAGAAAAACAATTACGTGTAAATACTGAATTTAATTACAAAGTGCAGAAACAATTCATCCACCCATTTGAGAATTTATAGCATCTTCTTTTTACGATGTGACACCTTTTGAAGACTTTTCTTTCTCTCTTAAATAAATTGTGTTTGTTGCCCTGAAAATGTCGCTGATTGATCTTACTTCTCTCTAGTTCTAATACTAGGAAGAGAAGGAATATAATTTAAATCACACCTAAAAAAAATTTAAGACAAGCAATGATAAGCCCTATTGAACTTATTTGAGCAATGATTCTTTCATAATCAATTTGCTGCGTTAGGAAATGGCAAGCGAATTTGTCTGAATATTTTACTTCCATCCTGTTTTTTAATTGGCTAATGGAATCTACACACTAGAAGAATTTATGTCCATATTGAAGCAAATAACCTAAGCTTGTGTAAGAAAAATTCTTCAATATGGACATACATTTCTCTAGTGTGTAGAGGCCAAAAAACGTGAAATTATTCAAAGTTTTAACCAATCGGAGAACACAATGTGAATACAATATTTTCCGGGATTAAATATTGCACTTTATAATTTATGGCCTCTACACACTAGACAAATTTATGTCTATATTGAAGAGTTTTTCGTACACAAGCGTAGGGGAATTTGCTTTAATATGGACATAAATTGCTCTAGTTCTAGTGTATAGATGCCATTAGAGATACCCGGTTTAGAACTGCCATCCACATGCATTTGTCGAGTGAATAATAAATTTAAAAAAAACTTATGTCTGTGTGATAATTCCTCTGATAAATGCATAATTATATATTTTTGTTTGACAGTAGTTTCAAAATTTATTTCCAGATATATATCAAAAACTTGACGAAAAATTATGCCATCATTTTGGTTTGAGAAATACAGAATATTACACTGAGAAAAAAAGAGGGTGCGATTAACTTTTTTTCCTCATAACTTTAACACTTTTTAGGTGTAAAAATATATCAACATTTTTAAATGTTAATTTTACACCTTATTAAGGGTAAAATTAACATGAGAAAGGGTACCTTTAACCCCTAATACACCTAAAAAGGGCAATATTTACACCGATTTTCGATCAATTACTGCAGGGTAAAATTAACATTTCCGGAATGTTATTTTAACTTTTTCGGATTTCTCTCAGTGTATGAACGATATAAGAACTGGGCCCCAAATACTTCTTGGTTTATTTAAGAACAATTCGATGTCAATTGTAGCAATTGACAACGCAATGACCCATATGGCAAGTGGAGTGACCCATAATTTAGTACTGACAATTGGTTGCCTTTTATTTACTAAACTAACAATTCGGTGAAAATTTTGGATTTGCTTTAAAGCTTCTACATTGTAGGAAGTAGGGCGTCTTTGAATTGGTTCACCATTAAAATGGGGCTATTTTTTGTACTATTTCTAAATAGAACTGAGCCTTATCAAGTGCCATTTAAAAAATAGGACAAAAAAACCCTATTTCAAAAGTACTTCTATTCAAAGGTGGCCCACTTCCCACTATTGAGAGAATATTTGTCCAAATAGAGCATTTTAATGAAAATCTCATCAATAAGGGCAAAAAGTATCAAATTACTCCATTTGGATGAAAATATCTCAGAATTAGTATAGGTGCCATTAGAAGCTTTCACAAGAAACATTTTACCTCAAATATAGACTACACATGGCTCTTCGTTATCCGGCACTTCGTTATCCGGGTGACAGCTGCCGAACGCTGGCGGTTGATATATTCAAAACGATTTTTTTTTACGAAACATGCAGTTTGTCTTGAAAGAATTAATGTGTTATTTTCATTTTATCAAAATTTTTGACACACAATCGTGCTACAAAATGAAACATAAACACACCACAAAGAAAATGTTGTTGTTTTTCGACAGAAAACAAATTTCCACAGCAGAAAATATAAAAAACGTTGACCAGATTCAAAAAACCAAAATGTCATTTTGTCCCCACGTCAGCCGAATAACGAAGAGTCGAGTGTATGATAATAACACTATGGTTATGAGAAAAGTTTAAAGTGAAATTCCTAAAAACGTATTTTTCATCTGCCAATATAGAGGGAAGTTGGGAACCTTTGAATTGGGGGATTTTTGACAAGGGAGCATCTAAACGGGGGGATTTTATTTTGAAATCGCAATATTTGACACAAAAGTCCCCCATTGAGCTTTAGACCGGTGCATTTTTGCCTATCTTTTGGCGCTTAAAATCTCCCTCTTCAAAAGCTCTTTTGTTTATGTTCGAATATTTTGACATTTCAATCGATTTCAAATCTTTTTTTTTGTTTTTCAAGAGATGTTTTTCTCGTGATCTATTTTCAAAGTTATTAAAAATCGAAAAGCAGGTGAAATAGGGACACGGTATCGATCTCTCTTCTGAATGTATCGTTTAATCTTCTTTTAATATGGTCGAATTGTTAAATAGACATCCTTAAATAGAATTAAAGAAATAGTTAAATAAAATAAAGTTGATTTATAGAAAAATGAAAACTTAGGATATTTTCTTAATTTAGCAACAATATTGGCATAAAATCCTGCGGTAAGACGGTTTTGATATAGAGGCTGGTTGCCCCATCTCCTCTTCCTTATAAAGTGTTTGTCACTAGGCATAAATATTAACTTTACCACTCTTTAACAAAATCTTTGATTGTAAAACACTGTGTGATTGACGTTTGAAACGTTTTGAAATAAAATAGATAGTCTTCCAGACTATCTATTTTAGTTAGAGCCCACTTGGAGAATTTATAACAGAGGGTGGAGAAAATTTATCTCAGGCATGAACCACTAGGGGAGATTTCCCGAGACTCACCGGTGCATAGCACAGTGAGGTGCATTTTCGAAATCTCCCCATATAGAAAACGCCTAATCGGTGTGTTTCTCCTATTTTTTTTTTATAGAAGGAACTGGACTTCACCATGATATGATTTAGCTCAACAAACCATTTTTTAAGCCAAATTGTATTATTAAAAACCTCAATTCGTTTTACAAATAAAAGAAAAAACCCATTTTCAAAGAGATTCCAATTCAAAGGTGCATCACATTTACTTATAAAGATGCTTAATGGCATCAATACATTGTAAGAAATTTTTGACAAAATGAAGCATTTTGACACTTTTAGACCAGGGCTTCGAGCACATCTTCAAGTAATTTACTTCAAAATGCTCCATTTTGAGGAAAATATCCCACAATGTGTAATGGCCTCTACATACTTGAGAAATTTATATCCATATTTGACAGGTTTTCTAAGAAACGTAGGCAATTTCCTTCAATATGGACATGAACATCTTTAATGGCGTCTGCACACTAGAAAAATTCATGTCCATATGAACATGAAATAACCGTCAAATATGGACATAAATTTCTCTAGTATGTAGATGCTATTAGTGTGCAGAGTCCATAATGGCGTCTACACATTAGTAGAAATTTTTTTTAAAAAAATACCTTTTTAAAGAAAATTTCCCCTATCCTTGTAGGCAGAACGTCAGAATTTTTTTTAAAAAGGCATTTTTAGAAAAAAAAAATTCTAGTGTGTAGACACCATAAGTCTCTGTCCTCCGAATTTCAGTGAAATTGACGAAGGTGTTAGCTTCACCAGGAGAATTGCAACAGCTGTGACTATGAAAGAATTATTGCTGGAATTATTGAATCAATTTTTGCGACATGTTTAGTGCATAAACCTAAATTACAAATTTCCTCTCCAATTTGTCCACCCATGAACCGGCCACTGTATTTTGTTTTCTTTTATTGCCATAAAATATATATTTCCCTCGCAAGTTCTCCAGAAAGAAGAAAAAGAAAAAAAAGGAACAAGACATGCACAAAGCATAAATGAAAATAAGAAAGTCAAAAGAGAATTTTATACGAAAGCAAATCATTGCCGTTGATAGAGTTCAACATTGTTGATTGTTTTTTAAATTGTAATTTTCAAATATATTTTTCCGTGAAATCTCAATCGATGAGGAAGAAAAAGGCAAAGAAAAAAAATTAGGAGAACTAGGTGAAAATAATGTTAAAAAAAAAGAAATGAGAAGAGGTTAAATCACATAAATTCTTTTCTCACCATTTGCTCTTTTTTGTAAATAAGAAAGAACATAAGCGTTGGGTTTTTTGAAAGCGAATAACAAACCAACACATGCACTAAATTAAAAAGATAAAACAAGTTATTAAAGAAAAAAAAATCATAGTGAGTAGAAGTTTTTAATAAATAAACATGATAAGAGGAAGAAGAAATGAAGAAAAAATATATTAACTATATTTAGAGGTATTTTATTTAATATTTAAAAAAAAGTATATTGTTCAAAGTTCAGTCAAGGAGCGAAAGCAAAGAAATGCAGTGGAGAAAATGTTACCAATATAAGAAAAAAAAGAGTGGAATAACGAGAGGAAGAAAATTCATTGTAAAGCATTTTCGCTATTTATAGAGATGAAATAAAAAAAAAACAAGAAATGAAAAATGAGACACAAGCAAAAAATAAAATTAATTTATTGAAAAAAAGGTGAAAAATATTGACATATAGAAATGAAAAATATATTATGAGGGATAGAGGAAAAAAACTTACTAAGAATATTAGAATATAAATTATATAAAGCCATATATTTATATAATTAATAAGTCATTTATAATATGCAAGTGCTTCTTACAAATATATTAAAAAGAAATGAAAAAAGATACTGCTTAGATGAGTAGACAGTTTTGGTGTGTAAAGATTTTACAATTGATTTTGAGTTTTTCAAAAAAAAAAAGTGTTTCATTTTATGCTCCAAACATAGAAATATAGAATCATTATACAGAATAATAAGACAAATTGCGATAATTCTAGCATTTTAAACATTTTTACCGTACAAGTTATTCAACAAGCAAAAGTAAAAGAACAAAGGGAATATATTGAAAATATAAAGTTTACATCATTTCACAATTTTCGATACCAAAAAAAAACCATCCTCAATTAATTCTTCCAAACAAATTGAGTTTTTCCTCCAATTTCCTGAGGATAGTTTTGAAATGATTTTGAAAAAAAAATCTCGGTAAACTCGATATTTTTGCTTCTGACGAAGATAGAAGACCCTTTGACATCTTTTTTAAAAAATTTAAGGAAAAAAAAAGCCATGAAAAGTTAAAGTATGATAGTGGTTTAAATTTTAGGATTTTACATTATTACATTATTATTGAATAGATTTATTGATAAGAATGCAGTCAATTGTATAGTAATGATGAACAAAAACAAAAAAAACTAAACTCGTAGTGAATTATTTATAAAAAAAAAGAAAATAGAAACTAAAAGGATAAAAAAAACGGTTCTCTCCAAAATAACCTTTTAGAAGAGTCATCAAATAGTTTTTTGCAAATGATGAAGAAAAAAAATTCCCAAACCGATAGCGGAAATTCCATTTACTACGTTTTTTCGATATTCTCTCTTGATGAAAAACTGGAAAAAAAAATCTAAATAGAACTATGAAATAGTTTTAAACACTTAAAAAAAAAGAACATGAACAAGTAATTATTACTAATATCTAATGTACTATTAATATTTACATAACATGCAAGGAGAGGAAAAAATAGAGTAAAGAGTTTTCTTTGAAGTGCAAGAATAAGCGCAAAGAAAATCGTAAATTAAGAAAAAGGGAAATATTGCATTCATTTGGAGCGATTTTATTTAACCTTTTGCAGATTGCTTCATAATTATCTAAATGATCTTTTTTCTCGTGGATTTTGGAAAATCAGTTTTTTATGCCAAACAAAACATTGAAAAAAAAACTAAATGCAAGTTTATGCTAAGCCCTAGACACACTTACGAGTTAAGCCGAGAGACTGATTAACGTAAGCAAATGAGTTAATTGAATCCCATCAATATCTTACCAACTCAGCCGTGTCTCGATTTAAGCTGAGAGACGATTTAGTCTGAAACTTATGGAAATGCAATTTGACCATTATTTTAATTATAATTATGTTAAACCGTCTGTCGGCTTAAGTCAGTTAAGTTATACGGATTTCAGACCTAAGGTTTAGCTATATGGCTTAACTACTCTAATTTTTTATCAATTACGATTTTTTGGAAAAAATTTAACTTAGGATTGGATTATTAAGAACAAATAATCTATTAGGCTCTCAAAAAGTAATAAAATTGCTCGCTATTTAAAATTTTGAGACATTATGGAACTGGGTTAAACTTCTAGTCTGAAACCGGCCTTAGTGTGTCAAGGGCATTTCTGCTTAAGACGAGGCATGGTTTCGAAAAACTGAACAATTTGAATAATTACGTTAAATCGTTTCTCGGCTTAAACTGTAAGTCTGCACAGCACATTACTCTTTAATAAAATATAATATAATATTATCAATGCGACTTTAGGATTTTATTCTATTGAAATCAAATTTACAATACAATCTTATAAAAAAACTAAATTTTTATTGATACCATCAATTTTTTTTTAATAATTCTCTTGGGAATGTAAGCAGGGTAATTTTAAAAATTAAAAGTCGCAAAAATCGTGTTTGCGATTTTCAGTGACCTCCATGAGATTTTGAATAAATTATAGTTATTATTAGAGGCAGTGCTTGTAATTTCGGACGGTTTTTTGTACTTTCTTTTCAGAAGTATTGTTTGGAACATTGACAAGCAATTTATCGTTTTTGCTTTTCCGTGAAATTAATCTTAATACGTTTAAAAATGAATAGATTTTAAATTCAGGCATGAGTTTGAATGCAATTTTGGACATTTTGCTTGTAATTTTGGACAGCAATTCCGCTTCAATAAGATGCCCATTGTTGTTTATTTCAAGAACCCAACCTACCAAGCCCTCTTCATGTTTATGAAAATGAACCGTAGGATGTCCCAAGAAGTCAGGAAACTTCCCATACAATTCATAAATGGGAGTTGATTTCGGATTCAAGTATGCGCGGATTCACGCAATCCCTTACTTTTCTGGGACTCTTAAAGCATTTTGTACTGGATCTCGTTCTCAGAGATGATTCTCCTTTGTGTTTTTGGACATTTATACAACCTAATCATTAAAAAAAAATGGTTGTCCAAAATTACAAGCATCACCTTACTCGTGAATCTCTGACAAAATTGTTTAATTTCACACGAAAAACCGAATTCACAAGGAAAATTTCACTCTATAATGAAAAAATCACTATTATTGTGAATAAACACAATATTCAATGAACACTTAAAAATATCGAAGAAAAATTATTAATACTTAACCACAGCTAAATAAAACCGAACTGGTATATTTATCGTAAGCAACTGCTCACACTGTAGTTTCAACAGAGCATTTTTTATAAAAAATATATTCAAAATTGGAAGGAATTGGTGTTAACATCTTCTAAAAAGAATAAATATTCAGATAGAAAATATTATGTCCAACTTTACACTCAAAGTGTCCATAATTACAACATGTTCCAATTTACAGGCAGTTTCCCTATTATTTCTTTTACTTTGCCTCTAGAGGGTGTTCTCAATAAATCTCTTCACAATACAACAAACTGTGAATAAATTTCTGTTAGAAACGCCATCTAACCTTAGATTAATAAAACTTGAATATTTACAAGTTTTGTAGAAGTTTGTAAAAATTTGTACTTTTTTCAAAAACATTGTTCGCAAAATGAACACTTGATGAGCATTTTTTGTTCTTTTACATATGCCATCAGGGGCATGACATTTCTTATGTTTCCCATATGTTTCTAACGAGCCAAAAAAACTTTTGAGTTTATTAGCTGTTTTCTGTTATTGTAGAATGAATTTGCAAAAAATACTAATACGAAATGAAAACCAATTTAATAACGAAGAGGCAACCGAAAACCCTAAATTGGCAACCTACGTAGTTTTGGAGATATCTCGTGAAATGTGTACGAAAACAGGGAAAAAATTACACTAAAACCGGTCGCATTTTTCAGAGCTAATGTCACTTCCCTGTATGCCATTATCCGACGTAAATCATGCGTTCCTAAGAAAAAGATTAGGGGAAGTGTGCCAAATTTCGGCATAGTTGCATGCAAGCGCCAAAGTCTCAAGTTTGAAATGTAATATTTTGAATACAAATTGATTTTTTTATTCTTTCTTTTGTAAGAGTGTTGCTTGGAACCTTGTAAGGAGTTTATCGTCTTTATTTACTCTAAAATCATTCTTAATACATTTTAAAATGAACAAAAATGTATACATAGCTTTGGTGCCCTATTTCGGCCACTTTCATTCTCCTAGTTCCTTGCCCTTCGGGAATTCTTCAAATATCTTTTTCACGTCGTCTCGTTTGTCGAAGGTACATTTTTGTTATTCTTTTGCATTGTATAATCTGTAGAGTACGTAAAATCTAAAAGTTTATGGAAATTCGAGGAACAAAAAAGGTGGCCGAAATTGCAAGCTGGCCGGAAGCTGGCACACTTACCCTAGTGAGTGTTTTCACAAACAATTTGTTCGTACATTTTTGTTTGTTTTGGAAAACTTTTCGAGAAAATGACAAAATTTTACGATCATTTTGCTATGTGTTTACGAACAAACGTTGCTGAAATAAGTACAAACTTTTATGATTTTTTTATGAGTTATACGATTTACGAGCATTTCGTACGGCCCCAGTGGGAATACACAAACATTTATGAACAATTTCACGAAATATATATTTGTGTATAGGGAATAGTTAGTATTTTGTTTAATATTTAATAATAATTTAAAAAAAAATCCAAATTCTTCTAACAGAAATGAGTTTTATATCCTATAAAATAGTTGGAAGAAAGTAGATTGTGCTGTAAATTTTGTTTTAATGGTAATAAAATGCATGTGCTTATTATCGCGTATTAATATGAAAATTCTTTATGCTCAAAATTTCACAATAAAATTGTTTCATATCTCGTAACTTGAAATCACAGTTGAAGACAGACGTTTATTTCCAAACAAGAAAAAAAAAAGTTTTGTGCGTAGCCCATAACTTTTAAATTTATTTGTTAACTTTATTATTGTACCGTGAAAAAATAAATCATAAATCCTTTAGGCATTTGTGGAGCATTCTGTATAACAAATATATAATTTTTTCGCTTCATTTTTTTAATTGTACAAAAATTACCTTTCTTTGAGTGTTGACAAAGTATTTGACACACGAAACCTTGTGTAATAATTCCGAAATTGAAGATGAAAAAAAAATCACGAAAGACTGAAATGATATTAAACAATAACCAATATTATTTTCTATTTTTAGTTTCTATAATAAATGTTCTAGTGACCCGTGAAAAGTGAAAAAAAATTGTATGTAGAGTGAAAAAAGAATTCAAGTTTCTCATTTCAGAACACAGTGAGAACAAATTGCAAAAATAAAAAAGAAATTCGACTAAAACATGAAGAATAATGAGTACAAAAAAATTGTTTATTGAATGTGAAAATCTCGATCAACGGAGACAGACCCTTGAGATGCAATAAAGACACCCAACAAAAAATATTAAGAAAAAAATTGTAAAAAAAAATCCAGTGAATTATTTATTTCACTTGTTAATCAACTTGAATTACACGTTCTTTTTTGTAATTTTCCCTGGGATATACTGATAAAATGTGAAGGATATTAAAAAAATGAAGAATCATCACTAAAATTAATACTCAAATGAGAAAAAAAATCATCGCATAATATTAACTTATTCTCTGGAAAAAACCCTAGAAAAAAAAGTTGTAAATATAAAAAAAAAGAATTTCAAAAGAGGAAGAAGTGAAAGAAGAACATGAGGAATAATTAATATTTTTTGGTTAATTTTTATCACTCACTTCTTTTTCATTGATTCACTTGTTGCATGAAAAATAATAAAGACGACGCATAAAAAAACTCTAGAAATACTTGCATTTAATGACGTGAAGAAAATAGATAAGAAAATCCACAATACGTATTCCGTAAATTTTCAGCTAGAAAATGAGCGTTATTATTGAACTTTCTCAATCCTAAAACAGTGATTATAAAATAAAAGGAAAAAAAAAAACAAGTACTAAAAGGTAAAGATAATTTTATGGACTGCATAAATGCATTTGAGCGTTATTTTATTCCTAATAGTAAAATAAATTAATTATACTTTATTAACCCAAAAAAAAAAGAATTGACTGATTTTCGAAAAATGAAAAATTGCAAAATGCATTAAATATAAAAAAAAGAAATAGACATGAAAAAGAAAATTTATAAAAAAAGACAATTCCAAGTGGAAGCCCTTTCAAGGCTGACCAATTAAAGGTTCATTCAAATAGACAGAAAGTTAAAAAAAAAATACACACACATTAGAAATTCTATTGATAAAACATTAACATTAAAATACCTATGTCATAAAAGAAAATATTATTGCATAATAAAAGGTGAGGTGGAAGAATTAAGAAACTCATCATTTTTCATACCAAATGCAAGTAGAGACTTTCATTATTATCTTTAAGTAAAATGAGAAGGAGATAAAAAAAGGGAAGAAACGGGCGAAGAGAAAGCAAAAAAAGTAAATAAAATTATTATTATAAATTATGTAATTGAATTAAGGAACGAATTAGAAAAAAAATTAAATAAAAACCAAATTTCACAAAAATGGCGGTTTTTTATTCAATTTAAGTTTAATTTAGGATAAGTTTTTGGCTATAGCAAATTGGTATTTTGGTAAAACCAGTAACTAAAAATGAAAAACTTGTAAATAAAAAATCAAAATTGGTAAGTAGTGAAATATTATTGGTAAAGGCAAAAATTACGAAATGACCATTTTCATATTTTACTTACCAATTTCACTAATTTACTTAATCAAGTTTACTTATCAAAAATGTTTCATTCATTAGTTTCATTATTTTTAAGTTGAGAATAGATTTATTATAAATTATGGAAAATCTTAAAACGATAGTTAACAATTGAAAAATTAATCTACACGTTTGTACTTGCGATGTTCGTAGAATCACCGCAAGAGGCGCTGAAGCTACAATTTTTTAAGCAAAATCTAATGGTAACGTAGCAAAACTGATAATAGTTTGAATTACATTGGTAATGATCGTCTGAATGGAAAAGATTAATGCTACGCAATGAAACTTTGGAGTCTATTGGTCCTATAGGCATAAAAAATTATGAAACATTAGCTTCAACTTTCAGCTTGTTCAAAATCAATTGAACTTGTGAGAAAACTCAAAAATTATCTATAAAAATTAGTATACTCAGGGACATTAGCAAAAAAAATTCGTATCTCACTTCCGCTATTTTGGTGGCATTTTGAGGATTTTTTAATTATTACAAAATTAAGGTAAGTGTATCATATTTCGGCCGGCTTGCAATTTCGGCCACTTCTTTTGTTATTGCTGAAAATTTTTCATATTTTTAGATTTTCCAAACCCTCTTCTTTGCTGTAGGGGGAAGTGGGGCACCTTTGAAATTGAGATTTTTCTCCTTGTTTAAGTGGTACTGAGCCATATCATAATATAGCTTCTCACACTGTGCACCTAAATTAGATTATGATAAGGCTCAAATTTATTTAATAGGTGAAGAATTCCAATTTTAAAGGTGCCCCACTTCCCCCTACAGGGAAGACCGGAGCTGAATTAGTCTCAGATAGAAGTAAACACATCTCTTACTACTTATGTTGAAGTGGTCCCAAAAAGAAGACCGGGCACTGCAGCTAATCAGTCTACTGTACCCATAAAACAAACACCTCGCTTCTTATTCATTGAAATATTAAATAGCTTGACACAAACATTTTTTTTACAATTTGTAATGAAAAATTGCATTTGCTGGTTACTTCTGCCCCTGTCTCCCCTAAATGACATTTTCAAGATTTTCTTAACAATTGTATATTACATTTTGTACGCAACTCAGATAATGATATTATGATGGTACAATTAAGCACAAAAATCAATTTCTTTAAGAATTATGTATTTATTTTTACAAAAAAAAAAAAAACTGAATTTATCATTTTGTGGAATATGTCGCGTTTGTGAAAAAACTTAGTCAAATCCTATAGAATTTTAAGTGGAAAAATAGTAGTTTTTTCTAAGAATAAGAGTGGCACCTTACGCCAGAAGAAAGTTAATATTTAAATATTAATCAAAATATTTAAATTTCTTCACAAAATCCTGCAAATCCTTTTTCGATATGCTTTATATAATTGTATTGAATAAAAGTATT
This sequence comes from Phlebotomus papatasi, assembly GCF_024763615.1. Taxonomy (NCBI): domain Eukaryota; kingdom Metazoa; phylum Arthropoda; class Insecta; order Diptera; family Psychodidae; genus Phlebotomus; species Phlebotomus papatasi. The sequence continues at coordinate 28,799,260 of NC_077224.1, forward strand.
TAAAATTTAAATTCGAACACGAAAATAACGTATAGGGAAATTAAGAAAAAAATATGTTCAGCAAATTTAGAAATAAAAACGAAAATAAGATTTTAAAAGAGAAAATTGTGTAAAATTAAGTATTTCAAGCTTGCTCTAAGATCTTACGTCACTTGTAAAAAGTTCCATTTGAAATATTATAATTAATTGTATGAGGACTTATATCTCAAAACACACAGATGATAAAAGTTCCACTAAAATCATTTTCATCTTTACCAATTTTAGAGATGAATTTTAAATATTTTGAGTGCAATGGTTCATTTGCATTTTCAGAATCAAAACATTTGAGGTCTTAGGTGAAGATCTTTTTTCCAATTTTTAATTATCTTTTCTTTTTTTGCAATTACGCCAGTGATTTCAACTGAGTGTTTATGGACAGGAGTTGTGTTTTAAAATTATGTTTAACTGAGTGTAGGAGAAAGTACTCTTCTTGCGAACGTTCATGCCCTCGAATAATATGAATTTCTTTTACTTTTCTTAAGAGACTTATGACCACTACACACTAATGATATTTATGTCCATATTTAATAGTTTTTTTTTTACATAATCATAGGCAATTTCCTTTAATATGGACATAAATTTCTCTAGTGTGCAGAGGCTGTTACACATAAATTATCAATAATTGATGATAATCATCTAATATTTAATGGAAATGTGAGGGCCTTGACAGACCTGAGGATTAGCCGAGAGACGGTTTAGCGCAATATATTAAAAATAATGGTTAAAGTACATTTCCATCATTTTCCACTAAGTCGCCTCTCGGCTTAAGTCGTAAGTGTGTCTAGGGCATAAGTTCCTTAGGAAAAATAAAAGAAAGTTCACATTATTCGAAGGCATGAACTTCGAAGGGAGTGTATTTTTCCCTAGGTATTTCTCAGGGTGAAAGCCCTGGAAATGCCTCATAGTCTGATATCTCGATCATCCCAACCCAATGTTTTACAATTTTGTATAAGACATTGAATATGTTATGATTTAATTTCTATATCACAATCAACTTTTTTTGCTTGAAAGTTTAATTCTTAATCTACCAAATATATACGATACGCTTTTAAGGATTTTTTGAAAAAAGAAAAACAAAAATATTTCTTTTTTTAGAGCCTTTAAAAAAGAAGATGCATTGGGTCACTTATCTCGAGCATTGTAAATCGATTATGTAAGTAGATATGGTTTACACACACATATATACATATATATGTAGAGGAGACCGGGGAGATTTGGGACAGGGGTAGTGTGGGACAAGGCGATTTTTTCATTAATTTTTGAAATAAATGGGATTTAACCACTATTCAATCGTAAACAATATTAAGATGTATCCTGACTAAAAGAATGGATATCCTCAGTTTTATTGTTTTAATTCTATGAACACTTTTTTAAAAATTATTAAAAATTGTATATTTTGACGTCTCAGTTTTGCTCTTTGTATTTTATATCACCGATATATATAATCAAAACTTTTTTATCCCATTAGGTAGCAGTGTAATCTGGGAACATATTTTTATAAAAGTTTCAGAGATTATAGGGTGGAATAACCGGCTATCGCCATGTGTAGGAAAAAATTAAATTCATTTAATCATAACTTTTGAATCCTTGTTACAAGATAAGTCAAATTTGACACAAAGTTACTTAAATGTATTGGCTCTAGATACGTGAAAACAATAATCCTAGAACATAACGCTGGACTACTTAAAAAACTGATTTTTATTAATAATGCAAAAATAACCATTTCGTCGCCACTTTTTACCACTTTTCGCCAATTTTGTAAAATTTGTAACCACTTCTCGCCACCCACTTGAAAAGAACCACACTCGGTTATTTTAGGCAAAGCTATGAAAAGAATACATTCACCATTTCTCTTTCCTTGTGATCACTTTATTATTACTCTCTTTAAATGATTTTTCTTCACTTTTATTTGAGAAATCAAATTATGGGGCTTTGCAGAAAGTAAACAATGCAGATTTGACAACTGAGAATGTACGAAGTGAAGTTAGCGTCGCCTATTGAAAAGATATGGCGACAGGTGGTAAAATCAATTCCAGAATATTACCACTTCTCGCCATGCCTCATTTTTATACAAAAATAATATAAAATGAAATATTAATTGACTAAATACAAATTTTATGTATTCCACAAGTGCAATTAAATATTCAATAGACAAATTATTTACCGAAATAGGTATTTTTGGCCTGATGAAAATTTGACGACACTTAGTACATTTGGTAAGAGATGTTGGATTCGATGCACTTGCTTAAAATATTGCTCTAAAAAGTGATCAAAATCGTGAATCCAAAACGAATAATTATTATTTTTCGATTCTATGCGTAGAAGCAGAAACAATACAAAAAAATTGCGACTCATTTATTTCATAAATTGCGAAAAATAGCGATTTCAATGTAAGTGGCGAGAAGTGGGGCACTGGCGAGAACTGGTGATTCCACCCTACGCTCTTGTTTTTTCCTTAAAGGTTTTAAATACCAAAACTACACGCGGGGATGTTTGGGACACCTGAAAGGGGATGAATGGGTCGTTGATTTTCGACAAGATTGTAGGTGGCATGCAATTGTTTATTGTCAAAATGAAGAGTAATTCACAGTTTCTCTTGTCTCTTCACAGTTTCTCTTTCTTGTGCATTTATCAGTGGAGCAGATTTCTCTAACTACAGGGACAATTAAATCATCAATGTCTTGAGAATCTATAATTCGTTCTCAGAGGATATTCGATCTTTGCCCAATCTCGTTAAAAACTATTTCCTCGAAAATTTCTCAAGCAATATCCTCTACAATCAAACAGGAATCCATCAATGAGTTCAAAACTAAAAGATGCAAGAAAATCTACTCGCGTGAGGAATTTGATGATCATGATTGCAATACATACAATTAAAAAAGCAAAGAAAGGTAGATTAAAAATAAGAAGAAAATACTTTAAATAATTGATTGACAATAAATGACTCTACCGTACAAATTAAATTGATAATAATTTCTAAGTATGCAAAAATAAGATTAAATATTTTTATTTCTTTTAGAAATATTTTTTATCTAGTACTTCAAATTAATTAACATGCTCCAATAATGCAAATTATGCGAGAAAAAATGCGTCCCATACTGCCCCAAATCGGGAAGGTTTGGGACAAAGCATCAAGTTAAATGTTTTATCTTCTCCAAGAAAATTCAGTTGCTTTCGAAGTTCTATTGAGTACTTTTTATAAAGTCAATACCCATAAGTATCTTATAGACCGCATAAAATTTTAATACACTATTGTGATTTCTTGGTATACTCTCTCAAAATCAAAACATGAGAAAGTGTCCCAAAGCTCCCCGGTCTCCCCTACATTTTAAGATTTTTGTATCTTGATTGTGAGAGAATGTATAAAATTTTCTTCATTGGCTTCAGCTTTTGGAGATAAAAGATGAACACAATCTTTAATAGTCGGCATGCTCGACATTTCTTTCCTCCGTGGCTTAAATACGTTACAGATTCAAAGACAAAAGAAGAAGAAACCAGAAACAACCCAATTGAAAAGGGAATTAAGGGTTAAGTTGAGATACTGATATGATATCAATGAAACCATATCAAACATATGTAGAAATGTAATTAATTGAGATTCATCTTTTCAAGTGTCTTGGACTATTCCTTAAATTTAAGTTTTTTCTATTTTCATTATAAATGGTTATTTCATTTATCAGTTGTGTTTAAATGGATTACCTGCAGACAAATTCAAGATTAGTATTAATCAATGATAGTGCAATCCGGTTCGGAGCACCCGATGATTACTTGAAAAACTTGTACTTCTGTAGTATAAATTTATTTTTGGTAGTAATTAACACTCCTCAGGTTAATAATCTTATTTTAATTTCAATTGAATTATTTTAATGCACTTGTCTCTCTCTTGACTCAAAGCTAACTGAAATATGATTTCATTTTATATTTTTGTATGATTACTATTTTTATCACTAAACTGCAACAAGGTGCATTTTATTTTTATTAAAGTTTTTGTTGAAGTTTTTTATTTAAAAGAACAGTAATTTCTCTTTTTAATGGATTTTGTACAGATCAGAAATATTTAATTTATTAAATTAAATGATTTTAATAAATTTTTTTTTGCCATTATAAAATAAATTATAGTAAGGGGAGACCGGCATAAATTAGTCAGATATGATATTTTTGAATTAATGGTATTTTTGTTTGCCTTTATGAAAAATATTTTTCAATTAGACTGATAAATATTTAAATAAATTAATATGTAGGGACTTAATTACTCTGAAAAGACAGTAGTTTGCTTAATATTCATTCTAAAAGGGAAACTGTAACACCCCAATATCTAATACTATACGTGGCTAATCTGCCCCGGTTTCCCTTACAGGTGCTTTAACATAAAGAGTATTAGAAAAACTGCATGAAAAATATTCAATCATTATATTTTAATATAATTATCTGAATTAAAATACTTATTATGTTTGATTAGAGAATTTAATTTTAGGAATCGGAGGAAAAAATAATATGAAAAAAAATCTGGCCCATGGGGGGATCGAACCCACGACCTTCGCGTTATTAGCACGACGCTCTAACCAACTGAGCTAATGGGCCAATATACCATGAAGTTTTCAAATGTTGAACACAAGAATTAAGCCCTTGCCAATTTAGGAAATGAGAATCTTTTCTTTATTTCTTTTAGGATTCTCCCTATTCAATAATTTAAAATATAAGTTAATTAAATTAAGAAAAAAAGATAAGTTTGCTATTATTGTGGAGGTTTATTTAGCGTGGATTTTACAGATTACTTGGCTTTCGCGGCAGCTTTTTGCGATGCCTTTTGAGCCTTCAGCACTTTCACGACTATCTTCTGCTCCTCGATGAGGAATGCGCGGACAATGCGCTCCCGCAGGCATCGGTGGCAGAGAACACCTCCGTACGTCCGGCGGACGGTTTTCTGTCTCTTGGAGATGCGTGGTCGTTCGCTGGGGCGCGTTGGCCGGATACCCTTTAGCTTCTCCTTGCACTGACCACACTTGGGCACATTGCGTCGCTTCTTCACGTACTGATAGACGAGAAGTCCTCCAGGAGTACGAACACTACAATTCCAGAAATCTCAATTAAAAAATATTCCAATGTGGTTTTGGCAATGTTTTGTACTTACACACGCCTCCTGTTTGACTTTGTGTTGTACGACAACCGGCGTCTGAGGGTCAAACGTTGAACCATTTTGTTGAGTCTGCAGAAAATTAAGAAAAATACAAGAAAAATTTTATTATTTTCCACTTTGGGGTTATGTTTTCAAGTAGATTTTCTTCTTTTAATTTTTTTACTGGATATATTACTAATTAGAAAAACAAATACACCAAATGATGCAACGAATAGTACTGAACAGATTCACAAGAAAAAATACATCTGAAAAGCCAAATTACTCGTAAATTTGGCCAAAAATCGGGACACTTACGCTCACGTATTCACGTTGTCAACAAGAAAGAGGCTCAGCGGAAGTCACCATGGCAGTTCAAAGCCAAATTCAGCGCAGCTGTCGGAAGTGCTGACAAACAAAAGTTGGCGTGGTGAATATGATTTGACATTTGCAATTCAGCGCGGAGGTGTGATGTGGCGAGTGGCGAAAAAGTTGTGAACATGCGGAAAATATGTAAAATATTTGTGATTTTTCTAGTTTTAGTGTTAATTAATCGTTTGTGTGATGCTAAAATATCCGATAAACGACTCTGTGCCGATCCAGAGTGCAAGGGTGAGTTTTATCATTTGTTTTTATCCTATCAAAATGTCTTCTGCAACTTTCACCGCGATCATCCGATTGGCAGATTGCAAAACAATTGCCTGAATAAGTAGCTTGCAATGAAAAATGGGGTTTATTGAATTGTTGTGGAATATCTCTCTGCAGAACCCATCTCCCTGGGCATCACTCAGGTGAACTACAATGCTGCGGATAAGTACGTGTTGGGTTTTCGAGCTAATGTCCATGTCAAGATATTCTCAAAGTCTGCCGGAAGGGAGCAGAACTATTGGGGCGCAGAGATTCAGGGTAGACGTGGCTATGTGCCCAAGAATCTTATTAGAGAAATGAGAGTGTTAACCAATAAGCTTGATTATGAAGTTCCCACGGAACTGGGACTCGAAGAAACTGGCCAAGAGAGTATTAATGTTGTGGATGATAATTTGGAGGAAGTCAATGAAACGGGAACTGTGGATGCTCAAGCTCCTGAAATTGCACCAAAAATAGAAGAGCATCCTAGGCAAGGTGATGCAGAGGAAGACAAGGGACTTTTCTCACAGATTTTTGGAGGAAATTCCATAGAGGATAATCCAGAAGAAAAAACTGAAGATAAATCTGTTGAGAATCTTCAAAATAATGAAATTCAAAGAGAACCAGCTCCAGTTACAGAAAATACAGAGGATGAGGAAGATTATGATGAAGAGTAAGTAGAAATTAAAAGATGACAAAGCTTCCTAGCTTTGCAGAGTGCTCGAACTCACGAGAAAGAGCTCTCCGAGAATTATCTGCATGGTTTTTGGGATGCATACCGGCTTGCTACCTAATTAATCGATTTATAAATTTAAAAAAACCATACTGAAATAGAAAATTGCTTAAGAATTAGGGTAAGTGTGCCAAATTCCGGCCAGCTTGCAATTCCGGCCACCTTTTTTGTTCCTCAAATTTCCATGAATTTTTAGTTTTTACATAATCCAGAGATTATACAATGCAAAAAATAACAAAAAAAATATATCTTCGACAAACGAGATGACATGAAAAAGTCATTTGAAAAATTCCCGAAGGGCAAGAACGGCAAGAACTATGAGAATGAATGTGGCCGAAATAGGACACCAAAGCTATGCTTACATTTTTATTCATTTTAAAATATATTAAGAATGATTTTAAAGTAAATAAAGACGATAAACTGTCTACAAGGTTCTAAGCGGCACTCCTTTAAAGGAAAGAATGAAAAAAATCAATTTCTATTAAAGATATTACATTTCAAACTTGAGACTTTGGCGCTTGCATGCAACTATGCCGAAATTTGACACACATTAATTGTAGAATATTTTGGCATCAGTGAAAAGTATAAGGACAAATAAAAAGTAAATTCGATACTTTACCGATTAAGTTCGTAACTGCCGGATTGGAAATTTCAAGATCTTTCAAAAAAAATCAAATTTAATCAAATCAGTTAAGAAATGAGCATATTCGATACGAAAATTGGATATCGACTTTTTTTTAGGTTATAAGTGTCTGAACAAAATGGACTAAATATTCACTTTGACTATCCAAGATATTCCAAATATGACAAAAAATTCTAGGAGCCGTTTCCGAAATAAACAAAACAAAACTGGTTTTTTATTTGGAGGGAGTGAGGAGAAAAAGGAAATATGACTATAGATAATACTGACTTATGGCGGGGTCATCTGAAACCGGAAATCGATATCTCCCGGCTAACACATTAAGTACTTATTAAGATCTTACTAAGTTCTTAACATAATGACTTATTTTTAAGAAATTGTGGAACATTAAACTAATTTAAAAAATATGTGAAAATGAGACAAACCTCAGCTCTTTGTGGTGAATAGCGAAATTAATATGACACGACTAAGTTTTAATATTAAATACTAAATTAAGGCCTTTGTTAAAGTCCTTAGTGAAGCACTTGGTATTGAAGGTCATGAAAAGTATTTTTGTTAAGTACTTGATTATGGACTTTCGACTAAGCACTTTTAAAGTAGTTACTCTAACTGTGTTATCACACTTGCACATTAAAATTTTAATATGATTCACATTAATTGTCGCTGGTGAGAGTGCAAATGTGTAATTTGTGTGTTTGAATCATTTTATATTTAAAATTTGATCTATTTGTTGATAAAAAGGTAGACTTGGCCCGCAAAATTTGATATAAATTGATTAATAGCATTAATGCGAAAAATTAAGCAATTCAAGTCTCATAATTTCAACACAATCTCTGATTTTCTTATGGTTTTTTGAATGACCTGGTGTTCCCGAAGCATTTGGATAATTATTTATTTTACTTATTTCGATGTAACTGAGCTTTTATTGCCATTTTGTTCAGTTTACAAGTTTATTATTCAGTTTACAATGTTTCGTGAAAAATGTCCATTCAGACGCTTCAATAATCATTTGCACCGGGCGGGACTTGAACTCACAACTGTGACAGTCGAGCCAGGGTCAACACCGCCCAAGAGCCGAACGCTCTTACCAATTGCATCACGGACCCCCCTCATTTGGATAATTATAATGAACGGGAAGAATTTCCTCAGTATCCATGTAAGAGTGAGACAACATTTCGACAGCCCCTTTTGTTTCAGTTAGAGAAATATCTTCAGTCTTCACGCACTTAAACACACTTCCAGAAAGGAAAAAAAAATCAATAATAAATTGAGATCTTAAAACTTTAATTTCTCAACTAATAGCAATTAATACTCCCGTTTATAACACAAATTTAGTATGAGATTGGGATTAGGCAAGAGGGGCAAGAGTTCAATGATAAAACACTGATTTAACGCAAAAGGAGGTTTTGTCAGAGAGCACTGTTCGTTCACGTCCGTTCTGTTTGAAATCTCAGTTGCAGTGTCTTTTTGTTTGAACTAATCCTTTACTCCGCGTGAAATTCGTTTTACGGTCGATTTATTCTCTAAAGTAAGCCCCTGTGGGTATGCAAATTATCTCGATGCGTAATGCCCGTAATGCCATATCGAGCGTTTTTTTCGGTCCCGAAAATGTGCATAATCCCGGGATTGAGTGTATGTGTTAGCCGGGCTCTTATAGTTTGGCCTCTTCTAGCTGTGTCATAAGGTTTCATGGGCGAACCCAGCTAGGGGCAGGGTGGGGCAGCTGCCCCACCCCTAGAAGCGTCAAAGAAGACAAAAACAAATGAGAAGTAAAAAAATATATTTGGTCAGCAAAAAAATTAACCCTCTAACGGGTAAGACCGCCTCCAGGCGGTCTTCACAAAAATCACATTTACAGCGACAATAAAGGTTTTATTTATATAAAAGTGCTATAGTGTCCTCGGTAATAGTCTTATAAACATCTTTATTGAATTGAAATTGAAATTGAAACATCTCTTGAAAGTTTGAACTCATTTTGACTCTTCGTTATGTTGCTATTCCCAGTTTTGTGTAACAGGTCAGAGAAAAAGCAACAAAAATATTTGTGCAGAAAAACTCATTTCCAATTTCCATAAAAATACCGATTTAAAGTTATCTGACTAAAATAAATTTATTTTTTACTGAAAGATATGTCATTCTACTTTGTATATTTTATTTAAAAAAATTGAAAAAACTAAAAATGTGAATTTTAGAAGCAAAAAAAGTTTCAAAATTTTTTATATATTCTCACCTAGCGCCTAAACTAATAAAGATAATGAAGAATGGATGGTTTTTTCGACTTTTTTGAATCATAATTATCCTAGAAAACATTGTTTTAGAACTTTTTTTCGCATATTAAAGAAAACACCGTTAGAGGGTTAAGTTTGATCAGTAAAAAAATAAAAATCTTTTCAAAAATGGGCTTAATTTTTCTATCCATAATGATCGAAACTTACATGAAAATTCTACTGCTTTTAAACAACCAGACTAAAAACAGCATATTTTCTCTGTTTACATTTAATTTTTTTTTTTAATTAAATTTAATTTAATTTAAAAAGTTTATTTAATTTGAGCTCTTAGGCATATAAAAGTACAACATTTAAAGTAGGGTAAGGGCTCATAATTTTGGACAGTCTGCTTATAAGCATCGAAGTACCAAGTTTGAAGTGCAATATTTTCAATAATAATTGACATTTCTTGTTACTCTCTTTTCAGAAGGGTTGTTTAGAAACTTAGCAAGCTATTTATCGTCTTATTTTTACTAAAATTATTTTTAATACGTTTAAAAAGGAATTGATATGTAGAGGTGAATTTGACTCTTCTTTTGGACAACTTGGTTATTAATTTGGACAACTTAGCTGTAAATTTGGACAGCTAATCCGCCTCAACAGGATGCCCATTGTTCTTCATTTCATAAACCAATCTTACCAAGTCCTTTTCCTGTTCATGTAAGGGAAACGTAGAATGTCACAAGAAGCCCGGAAACTTTCCATATCATTCATTAAAGTGAGTTGACTTCGGTACTCCAAGTACGTGCGGATTCGCTCATTCCCTGGCCTTTCCGGGAGCCTTTCAAGGCATTTCTCGCTACATCTCTTTCGTAGAGATGATGCTCCTTTGTTTCTCCAGGCACTTGTCCAACCTAGTCATCAGAAAAGCTAAAATTTCACGAAATTTCGTGAGAAAAACACCTGTCCAAAATAAAGAGCATCACCTCACTGGTGAATGTCTTAGAAAGTTTCCCATTTTTCACACGAAAAATCTAATTCACAAGGTAAATCTCTCTTCAGGTGAAATTTACAAATCACCATTAACGTGTATAAAGACAATATTCAATGAATATTCAATAATATCACTCAAAAAAAGCGAAGAAACATTGTTAGTATTAGTATACTTCACCACAGCTAAATAAGACTCAAGTAAACACGAAGTTCTGTCATATTTCTCGTAAGCAATTGCTCACAATGAATTTTCAACAAAGCAATTTTTAACTCAAATAATATTTAAAATAAAACGTGTTTAGTGTTAAAATCTTCCAAAAAGAACAAATATTTAGATAGAATTCATTATTCATCAAATATTGGAATAAAAATCCATGATTTTAATCAATTTATTTTTAGTGTCCAATTTTATCCTCAAAGTGTCCAAAATATAAAACTGGACAAAATTATGAGCCTTTCCCCTATATGTTCTGAAATTTTCTTTTAAAAATTTAGTTGTAGGGATTTGATTTCTGGAATTCGGAGACCATTCTGAAAAAAAAAAATTACTTTTCGATGGACAATATTTCTTATGAAATAAGTTCACCTGAAATCCAAAAGCCAAATATTTCCTGTCAGCTAATGACTTAAACCAATCCTTGATGGTCATCATCATCATAATTTTCAACCGCTTCTCCCCATTGGGATCGCGTCCTTTAACGAAGGATTTTTGAAAAAATGATATTCGAATTATTAAAAGACTATTCTACAAGAATAGCATTTTTGAAGTATTTTAGAGATTTCACACCACGTTTCGTCTTAGGTGTCTACACATTATAAGAAATTTCTATCAAAAATGAGCTTCAAGAAGTGTTCTTCAAGAAAATTGCCTACACATTGGTGAGAATTTTTGACAAAAAGATGGATTTTTGAAGAAAATTTGTCTAATGTGTAGATAAATTTCTTCAAAAATCATATCCAATTGAAGATAATTTCCATCAAGAATTTTTGAAAGAAATTACCCGCTACACATTGGAATAAAATTCATCAAAGTCATTCTTGACAGAATTCTTGACGGAAACCATCACGATTCAAGATTGTTTTTCACGAAAATTTGTTGTTTCACTGCTGGAAAAAGTGAGAAAAGCGTTTGGTGAAGTTCCTTGGGATAGTATTTAGTGAATTCCTGAAGAAAATCTTCTAAATATGCAAGGGAGTAGTATTTTCCGGAGATGTCGTTCCTGGTGGAATCCAACCCAGCCTTTGAAGGAACATTTCCTGTGATTTTCCTCCAGAAATTGCCGGAAGTTAATCCGTGTATTCTTGAGGTGTTCCACAGTACAGTGGCCTCGTACTCCATGGATTGCAAGATGGATGGAAAGGAGAAAATTTACGGGCACTTTGGAATCTCTGCCTTGGTTACCAATCAAAACAAGAGCTAACCAGAGCCACCGAGGAGATCTCAATGCAAACGAGAGCTGTCCGGAGCTACCAGAAGCCATCACTTGAACCCCCAGAAGAACATCAGAATGATCTTTTATATCATTCACTTTCTCAACCACTAGGAACTATGTGGGATTGCTTCCTTTCGAGAACACTAGAACTGGATAGCCACAGGCCTTCGATTCTTCCGTGGGACTCCCAGTTTGAGTAGTAGTGCATGAAAAGGTGGTGAGAAATAAAAAAAAAACTAAAGTAAAATCCTTAAAAAAAAGTCCAGAAAATCACAGGAAATGTTCCTTCAAAGGCTGGGTTGGATTCCACCAGGAACGACATCTCCAGAAAAACACTATTCCCTTGCATATTTAGAAGATTTTCTTCACGAATTCACTAAATACTATCCCAAGGAACTTCACCAAACGCTTTTTTCACTTTTTCCAGCAGTGAAACAACAAATTTTCGTGAAAAACAGTCAGAAGAGCAAGAGACTTGGAAATGATGGCAATCTGTCAAAACAATTTTTGATGGAAAATAAAAAAAACCCAGTGTGGAGGCATTTTTCTTCAAGAATTCCTTCAAAAATATGAATTTTTCTTTAAAAAATTCTTGAAATAATTCTTGATGAAATCAGCTCCAATGTGTAGACACCTGATTAGAGAATAAGTTATGATCAAGTAAACATAAAATCCTTCGTTCAAGAACTAGTTTAATTCAGCACCTAATAGGAAATATTTACGTTTTTGATATCAGAAAACATAGCTCAATGGCTGAATTTTGAAATTTTTAAATTAAAATTTAGAAAATATAGTTTAAATCTTGTTTTTATGCCTAAGAACTTGAATTATATATTTTTTATTATGCTATAAAAGAAATTTGGAAATAAATAAGTTTTTTTTAGTCGGCTTGATCCTCGTAACCCCTTAAATAAATTTTCGTTAAATAAAAATGTCAAAGCTGGAAATTTTCAGAAGCATATCATTAATTCTCTAAAGACTGATAGTCCTTTTTGCCTTCAATGGTATCACGAAACGAAATGTTAAGACCAATGCTCTATATTAAGTTTGAGAAAAATATTATAAACTCCAAAGTAGAATGATTAACCAACGGATGGAGCATTTTTATTCAGAAATGGTACATTTTTCTTAAATTCTTTATAATTTTTAAGTCTTAGATCCCACAAAAATAAATATAACACGAAATGGTACACGTATGTACAGAGAATATATTTTTATTGAATTTAAAATATTACTGGTGTTACAAATAGAAAAATTGTCAGAAAAATTCAAAAAAATGCGAATCTTACGTCTTTTTCATAAAGATTTTAGGAACTATTATCCTCGTGCAATCATTATAAATTTTGTGCTAATAACATAACATTAGATACTCTTTCATTTGGTAAAAGTTTTAAAATGATTGCATTTGGTTTTATACCAAAATTAAAACACCACTTAAGAAAAAATAAACTACATTTTTGCACGAAAAATGTATGAGAATGCTCCGCCCTGGCTCCAAAACACTTTGATGTTCTTGTATATGACAATTGGTATATAGTGTGATTCATTTTACCATATTTAAATTTGCGCGTTTATTATCAGAAATGAATAAAGATAGGTGTAATAGTAAATATGCACCGTGTTCTACGGATCGGAAAGGACTTAATCAGGTATTGCACGAAGAGTTGGTTCTATACAAGCGCCTGGCAAGTTGGCCTTTTTATATGGAGCTATTTGAAGCCAGTTCCTAAATTGATCTCGGACTCAGCTCACAGTGCTTCAAAGAAAAAATTTATTTAAACAAAAATTTAGTATATTTATCCCTCCATACGAAAAGGTATCTTATAATACGGAAAAACTTCTCACTTTTTAAATATTTAGCATAACGATCACGAGTGTAGAAAAATTCCCATACGCATTTTTATGTGAAAGTAAGAAATTGGCTTCGACTTTGAAGGTCACTCGCCAGGGACTAGGTTCTATAGATTAAATATGAACTAAACGGAATGCCTTACTTACTGTACTTTACTAATAAAAAGTGGCGAATCATTTCTAAAAATTAATTTTATTTTTGGCCAATAATATGGGAGAAAATGTACTGGTCTGAGGAACACTTACGATCATTCCTTACCAATACCTACAAATTGGGCATAGGTTAATCTATGGTGAAAAGTAGGACCAGTTTTATTATCCCATTTTATTTTTTACGTTTTTTTTTCTAAATAAAAATTGCGTACACCCCCCGCCCTTGTAAGGTTTCAAACAAATAAAATAGATTTTTGAAAAATCTTCGAGAGATACATCAACTACGAGTACTTTACCGATTTATTGCCGATTAAATTTAACAAAAAAATAATTTAAGCAAATCGGTTGAGAAATATAATATATTCCAAAACATATTCGAAAATGAAAAAAAAACTACCGTTTTCCAAATAAACCAAAAAATGTGGTATTGAAGATGAAGGACAGGATATAGGGGAAAAAGAAAAAAAGATCTGGAGATAATTTTCAATTTTGGGGTAATCGAATACCGGATATTGATATCTTACCGTGCTACTAGGCAGATGACAAGTCATATAACTAATCTCTCTCTCCTTGAGTTCGAGCAGTATAATATCACATTGATCGGCTTTATTGCAATTAATTTCTAATTTGTAGAGAAGAGGATTATGATGAAGATGAAGATGATGAAGCCGATGAATCCACTGAGGAAAGTGTTACAGAGAGCACGGAGAAACCCATAAATATTGAAGAATTGAAAAAACCTGAGGAAGAAGAAATTTTCCAAGAGACGAAAATTCTCAATAATTTTGAAGAACTCCCTCAAGAGAAGATTAATGAGGCAATGTCAGAGCAAAGTGTCCCCAAAGAAATGCCCAATATCGTTGAAGAAGTTAAGCAAGGAGTTCCAGTTGAAGATTTATCAACAGAGAAACATAGTGAGGAAGTAACAGTCAATTCCCAAGAGTCTGAAATCCCAGTCACTATAACAACTCCTCAAGAACAAGATTATCATCATTATGAGGAAGATGTTGTCACAGAACCTTCAGTTTTTGAGAATAAATCTGAAGAAGTGATTGCTACCACAGAGAAAGTTCCAGAATTTAAGCCAATTCCTCCTTTAGATGCCCAAAGTCAACCTCCAAGTGTTCTTGAACCACAAGAAGTGGAGCAATTACCCAAGGAAATTCCCCCAGAAGTAGCTCAAGAGCTTCCTCCAAAAATTGAAGAGATAGACGCTAAGGAACCTGTAAATCCTCAATCTAGTGATCAGAATGAAATTCCTGGTCAGGAAAACCCTCTGAATGATGCTGTTCCAGATTTTGTGGCAGTTAATCAAGAGCCATTAGTAAATATTGCTCCGGAAGTACCTCAAGCAGCTGTTCCAGTATTGCCTCCTCTGCCAAATTTTGGCTCTTCTGAACAGATTCCCCAAACTCCAGTTCCTGAAGTTACCACATTTCCCCCAATCCATGAACATATCCCACCTTTTTTGCCTGTTTCTGAAGTTCCTCTCAATAAACCCGAAGAAATCCCAAGTCAAGAAGAAAAAGTTGATGTGCCTCAAACGTCCGCTGAGACAGAAGCTCCAGTTGAGACAGTTACAGAATCCGTGGGAATGGGAAGTTTTGAGGAGATCACCAAACAGCCAGAAATAGCACAAGAGCAACAATCAGAAGAGGTTTTCCATCAGGACAATCTGAAGGATGCCGAAGGATTCTTCTCAGGACTCTTTAATAGCATCAAAGAAACCCTGAACATGAAAATGGGAAAAGATTCAACGAAGATTCCGCCAAAAATCGATGGCAAGGATCGTCATACAATGGGTAAGTTCTTAATCATATTATTTAGCACCAAATTTCTTCAATATTTTTTGGAAAAATTGTTCAAGTGTTTATTTATATAGCAAAAAAAAATGAGTGCAATTAAATTTGCAAGAAATTTTGAGTTTTATTTTTCTCAAAAATTCATTTATAAGCATTTCTTTCGCACATAAAATTTTGAGGGTTGAATTTACTTTTTTTTTAAGAATTAGAAAAGAATTGAGAATTATTTCCATCATTTCCACCACTCACTGAGAGAAATCCGAAAAAGTCAAAATAACATTTCGCAGTGTTGATCCTAAAACGGTGTAAATATTACTCTTTTTCGATGTATTATGGGTTAAAGTTACCCTTATTTCATGTTGATTTTACCCTTAAAAGGTGTAAAATTAACATTAAAAAATGTTGATATATTTTTACACGCGAAAAGTGTTAAAGTTATGAGGAAAAAAAGTTAATCGCAGCCTCTTTTTTTTCTCAGTGACTGTAATTTATTTTCATATTGAAAGTGCTTTGATAAGAAAATTGATTCGAATCATTAAATTAGCCATTAAGTTATTTAATTATTGCGGTTCTGTTGTGTAGGGTTCAACTCGAAGAGCATTTAATTCTGAAAAGAATAAAGCCTAGACTAGACACACTTATATGACTTAAGCCGAGAGACAGATTAACGTAATTATATTCAAAATAATGATCAGATTATATTTTCAGCAGTTTTTGACTAATCCGTCTCTCGGTTTAAGCCTAGAAACGACTTAGTGGGAAACTGATGAGAATTCAGTCAAATCTTTATTTTGATTATAATTACGTTAAGCCGTCTCTCGGCTTAAGTCGTAAGTGTGTCTAGGGCATTAGTTTATTTCAATCAATCCACACGTTTTGTGCGTTTGCAAGTCTGCTCGTCGATACTATTTTAGTTCCGTCTTTATATCTTTGAAAATTACTTTGAATTCGCTTCTGAAATTTTGATTGTATATTCTTAGATCGCCAGATAGCTTATCTATCGGTTTAAGTAATAATAGGAAAAATAATTTTTCTACCTTGTAAATCAGGTTCCCCTGTTAAATTCTTAAAAATAAAATTCTTTGTAATATTTAACCAAAAAGTTAAACTTTGGCGCGATTACTATTGTAAATATTACTATGACGGGCATTTTAAAATCACTGCGATAGTCGTTATAAATCTTAGTAATTAGAGTTTTTACTAATATCTACAATGATCGGTTTAGTAATATTTACAAAGTATAATCGTAACAAAGGATTTATTTTAAACTGCTCGAACTCCAAGAGAGAGCAGTTTAAACAACCGTGTTTTTTTTCCAACTTCTCTCCATCCTGGGTGACAAACGGTAAGAGATATTGACTTCCCGTTTTCGGTGATCTATGACAAGTCTACATTTTCTATCGAACTAACTTCCTCCCATCCCTTTTATTCCCGCCAAAAACATCTGTTTTTGACTTTGTAAAAAATTGGCCCTGGCGATTTTTTTTTATTTTTGGAAATGTTTTAGAGGTAGTTCAACTGAACATTTCGTCCTTGGACACCTATCATCGGAAAAATCGCTATCTTGAATTAATCAAGGTTAAAGTTCAACCACTCTGGAGAGACTAATTTTCAACGAATTTGGTTAAATTTGGACTTTTTTGAAAGGTCTTGTAATTCTGAAGCCGAATGCATCGGTCACAATCGGTGACGTATCGGAAAAGTAACGGTAATAGCTCTATTTAAAAAAAACTGTTTTTTGCACTTTCTCAGTTTTTTGACCCATATAAAATTGAAACGGTAAGAGATATCAACTTCCGGTCTTGGATGACCCCTCCTCAAATAACATTATCTCAAAAGTAACCTCTTTATTCCCCCCCCCCTTTTAAACGTTCATTATCCCCCTAAAATATGTCAAAAATGAGTTTTTTCTAGCTGCAAAAAAGGCCCTGGCAATTTCGATCATTTTTGGAAATGTTTTAGGGGTAGTCCAGCTGAACATTTCGTCCTTTGACACCTATTTCATCGGATTTGGTCAATTAATTAATTAAAAGATTAATGATTTTTTGAAACCCTCTTTTTGAACAATTTTGAACTTCAAGATGGTTTTGTGGTGATTTATAGACAAATTTAATTCGACAATAATTTTATATGCACCATAAAAAATTGCGGAAAGGTATATAAGGCAGAGCTCTTCAATGGTCACAAAATTACCTTTTAGAAATTGGCTCGATGAATGTATTTCCTTACACAATAGAGGAAAATAACTGTCACAAAGTTGTAGAGCGGTAAATTTCCTATAAAACTGCGCTAATTAGAAATTTTTGAAGCGCTCGAGTAGCTTGTAAAACAATAAAATATCCGTTTTGTGACTTTTTGCCCCAGTCTTCCCTACTAATAAAATTAAGGTCATAACATTTTTCTTCGATCGTTTGCTTTGGAACTGAACATTGAGCTTTAGTTCACTGTAATCGTTCTTGTTTAAAATTAAAATAATGATGAAAGATCCAAAAATTTCATCCATAATTACAACAAAATGACCCATAAAATCGGTTTTAATCTTTTAAAATATTGTAAGTTGTGTGAATAATATTTTATAGTGCGTTTATACTATATTGGAGTGATTGGAGTATTTATAGAACAGTGAGTTTATTTACACTATAGGAATCGCACTGTGTAGGGTAAAGGCTCATAATTTTGTCCAGTCTGCTTATAAGCATCGATGTTCCAAATTTGAAGTGCGATATTTTCAATAGTAATTGACTTTTTTGTTACTCTCTTTTCAGAAGGGTTGTTTAGAAACTTGGCAAGCTATTTATCAACTTATTTTTTACTAAAATTAGTATTAATACGTTTAAAAATGAGTTGATATGCAGAGGTGAATTTGGCTCTTATTTTGGACAACTTGGTTATTAATTTGGACAACTTAGCTGTAAATTTGGACAGCCTATCCGCCTCAACAGGATGCCCATTGTTCTTCATTTCATGAACCAATCTTACCAAGTCCTCTTCCTGTTCATGTAAGTGAAACGTAGAATGTCACAAGAAGCCCGGAAACTTTCCATATCATTCATTAAAGTGAGTTGACTTCGGTACTCCAAGTACGTGCGGATTCGCTCATTCCCTGGTCTTTCCGGGAGCCTTTCAAGGCATTTCTCGCTACATCTCTTTCGTAGAGATGATGCTCCTTTGTTTCTCCAGGCATTTGTCCAACCTAGTCATGAGAAAAGCTAAAATTTCACGAAATTTCGTGAGAAAAACACCTATGCAAAATAAGGAGTATCACCTCACTGGTGAATGTCTTAAAAAATTTCCCATTTTTCACACGAAAAATCTAATTCACAAGGAAAATCTCACTTCAGGTCAAATTTACAAATTACCACTAACGTGAATCAACACAATATTCAATGAATATTCAATAATATCACTCAAAAAAGCGAAGAAACATTGTTAGTATTAGTATACTTCACCACAGCTAAATAAGACTCAAGTAAACACGAAGTTCTGTCATATTTCTCGTAAGCAATTGCTCACAATGAATTTTCAACAAAGCAATTTTTACCTCAAATAATATTTAAAATAACACGTGTTTAGTGTTAAAATCTTCCAAAAAGAACAAATATTTAGATAGAATTCATTATTCATCAAATATTGGAATAAAAATCCATGATTTTAATCAATTTATTTTTAGTGTCCAATTTATCCTAAAAGTGTCCAAAATAAGAAACTGGACAAAATTATGAGCCTTTCCCCTAACTATTAACCAAAATTTTAATCTTCAAAATTTTATTTACAAGCAGACTTGCTAATTTTCTATAAAATATTCCTCTCTCATTTTCCAATTAAAATTTAAAAGAAAATTCTGAATATTTAATTATAAATTCTGTTTGTAAAATTTAATTATGAATTCAAACGTTTCAAATTCAGAACTGAATAAAATATTTTTTCTTTGCCTATAAGAAATAGACCTAATTCTTCTTATTAGTATTTAACTTTGAAACTTGGCAATGAAAATTCTTGGCAGAAATATTTTTAGTTTTATTGGTGCTGTGCAGTTGTTGAAATAGTCCTATAGGAATAATATTGTAAATTTGCCTATTTTTAGACAAAAATACAGAATGTGTTGATGAATACTGCTACCATCCTCAAAGTCAAGAATTGAGACATCCTATGGTTAGTTCACATTTCCAATCACCTCAAGAGCATCAACAGCCACAAGCTGAAAGTGTTCATGAAGATTATGAGACAACAAAGAGTACTAACATGACTCTGGATGAATTTGTGAATTTACTAATGGGAAGAGTTTTGGGCATGAGTAGCTTGATACTGTATTTATCTGTGAGTGCTGGAGCTATTCTCATTTTTACATTTGGCCACTATGTTTTGGTTCAGTGCAGTCGAGAGCGACAGTTGGTGTATAGGCTGAATTCTGTCGAAAGGAAGCTAATGGTGGCTTATAAAGAATGTGGAAGTGTCAAAGGAGAATTGATGGAGACAAAAGAAAAACTCACGAGTATTCAGGATAATTCTTTTGGGTCCAATGATATGGTAATAGCTCTTCGGGGAGAGCTCGAAAATAGTCAGGCTATGAGGGAGAATTTGCAAGAACAAGTGGCATCGCTCGAGAAGGAACTCGAGAATGCTGCTGAAGCTGGTTTGGAGCTCAATCGGATGGTATCTGAACTGTTGAGTAATCAATCTGGGAGTGATTCAATTATAAGTAGTGTTGAAGAGTTGCAGAAGCAACTCAATGAGCAACAAAATACAATTTTGACAATTAATGCTTCATTAGCAGAAAAGAGTAGAGAGAATAGTGAATTGCAGGTGTCTTTGGCAAGTCAATCAGACAAGTTCATTGAGGAATTGAGTGAAGTTCGTGAACAGTGTAAGAAAGCAGAAGAAGAAAAAGAACATTTGGAGGTGAAACTTAAGGATTTGCAGGAGCAAATTGATGCATTTATGAAGGAGAGAACCTCTGAAAGTCAGGATTTGAAAGAACAAATTCAGACACATCAAAATCGCTATGAAGATGTTAGTAAGGCTCTCACACAGAGTCAGTCACGTGTTCAAGTGCTCGAGGATTGTATAAAGACCCTGAAGCAAGAAAGTGGTCAGAAAGGTGGTGGTGGTGGTGGAAACTTTGAGGAAATCATGAATGTGGCTAATCTCAAAACACAACTGGTGGCTGCGACCAAAGAGAAGCAGATGCTAAAGGAGAAACTCGAGGAGGAGAATGATGCTCGAAAACTATTAGAGGATCATGTGAAGATTGTCAGAGAAGAAGTGGAGAAGCTCAGGAAGGAATACAATGATGCCGAAAAGGAGAGACTTGAAGCTCAAACACGCCTAGAGGTCCTCACGAGTTACTTCAAAGACAAAGAGACACAGCTGCAAAAGTAAGTTAATTTTTTTTTAATTATCTACTACAGATTTTAAACAATGTCTTCTTGGCAAATTAATTAATTTAGAAAGTAGAATATATGAAATATCTGGTTGGGCGTTATAAACGTGTTCACAGCTTTGTGGAATACTTGAATTCGTGACTTAGATGATATACTTGTGCTCCAATTAGCTTGCTACGATTTTAACACTGAGAGAAATCCGAAAAAGTTAAAATAACATTCCAGAAATGTTAATTTTACCCTAAAGTATTGATCCAAAATCGGTGTAAATATTATGCTTTTTAGGTGTATTAGGGGTTAAAGTTACCCTTTTTGATGTAATTTCTACCCTTAAAAATGTGTAAAATTAACATTAAAAAATGTTGATATATTTTTAAACCTAAAAAGTGTTAAAATTATGAGGAAAAAAGGTTAATCGCACCCCCGTTTTTTTCTCAGTGAAGTATTCAAAGGCCTTTCCAAACAATTCAAACTTTCTCCAATCGGTTGAAAAAAATATTTCCAGAGTTGATTTACAGTTGACCTTGAGAAATCATTACAATTAATGTTTCAAGGATATTGTATGAAAAAGAAAAGTCGGCATAAACAACCTCCAGAACGTATTCAAAAATTAAAAAAAAAATACAAGGTCTATTTCTGACATATTCCAAAGTCCATGGTTTTGAATGAGAATGTGGGGAAAATGGAGTACATGTGAAGATTGATTTATGAGACATCTGTCGAGGACATCAAGTGGCTGTTTAGTGTCGGTGCCAGCGGAAAACACGAATTTATGAAAATCCCGAAAAGCCAAATTACGAAAAGTCAAAATTCCGTTAGCTAAAATCTCAAAAAGCTAAAATTCCGAAAAGCCTAAATCCCGAAAAGCTAAAATTCCGGAAATCTAAAATCCCGAAAAGGCAAGATGCAAAAAGCCAAAATCCCAAAAGCCAAAATGCCAAAAAGCCAAAATCCCAAAAAGACAAAATCGTGGAAAGGCAAAATCAGGCTCAGGCTGATTCTACAGAGAATTTGGCCAGTAAAATTTGGCGGTAAAATTTGTAATTTATTTACAGGGTCGTGGTAGGTTTAGGGTAAGTGTGCCAAATTTCGGCCACTTTGAGTGTAATTTCGTCCATGGAAATAAATTAATTAAAATTATGTATGTTATCTTCGAATAGTCAATGAATTTATTTTGCTTTTAAATATTTATTCATTTTAGGATGTTTTAACACAAAGGCGTTAAATTTTAGTTATAATTTGAATTTAAATTGTGTTGCAAAAACTCAGTATGGAAACAGTCTTACAAAAAATGTAACAGATCGATTGTGTTTCTAGTAGTCTTGTGATTTGTGGTCAAATGCAGAGGGTTTTTCTTCGATGTTTTTCATGAAAATTGATTAGTTTTCATTAAATATTGCTTCTGTTTATGTTAATAGTGAATCAATCTTTAAATTTCGGGTAAAATTTCCCAGCTGTATCCCGTATTTCGCGTAAAAAAGTATATACTTTGTGAGCGTCTTTTCTGTGAAGTAGTGTTGCTTATTCCGGCAACATCTTTTGCTTTCCTAAATTTCTTATTCATTTTGTGTTTTTTTTTTCAATTTCTGAGTTCTACAATGTCCAAAGAAAAAAACCATCGCTTCTATTATAAAGATGATGTAGAAAAGGCCTTGGAAGAATTCAGGAAGTGCAAATTGCTACGGGAATCTGCGTGTAAATTTGAGATGCTACTCTTTAGGTCTTCAGGACAAATTACACGGAAGATCTCAGAGATTGTGGGTCATATAAACGTATTTAACTAAATACAGTAGACTCTCGCAAATTCGGCTCTTTTAAGATCGGGCTACTTTTTAATTCGGGCAGCTGTTACATTTGAAAAAAGTTTGTTGTCATTTTTCAAGTTTGATTATGATTATCAAATGAATCAAATATGCTCAAATTTGGCATGGTTTGGCCAATCCATCTCAAAACGACCGAAAAAATCGCAAATCGAGGGGTCATGGTCTTAGATGTTTTTGAATTTTACATATGTTAAAGTACACGATAAAATAATATACTCCTATTTTTTTTTTCGTCCGAAAAAAAATCCTGGCCGGAGATACATGGCGTCAAAGATGGCGCCTCGCGCTTCATTCCTCAATTGTGATTTTTAGCAAATATTTTAAAATGCTCTATTTCGGGAACGGGTTGAGATTTCTTCTTACTCTTTTTTTTTATTTAAAAGATAATTTTATACTCTTTAAAACTATATACTTGATTTTGCATTATCTGCTTAAGTTTTTTTGTAACGGTCTTTTAAAAAATTTTTGAAAAAATTTAAAAATTAATTTTTCTCAAAAACCCCATTCTCAAACATTTTAATTTTTAGGCGAGCTTCCACTTTTGCACTTACTTTTTTTTTTTAAATATTTGAAAAATTACCATATTTTCAAAATTAAAAATAACCAGTTAAACTCAAAATTTTGAGTTCAACTTTTCAGGGAATATAGTACTCTACAATATTTATAAACAGCCCAAAAATCAAAATTTTTCGAAATCAAGTTTTTGAAAAAATTTTTTTTTGATTTTTAAATAAAAATGTCTTTTATTGACAAAATCAAGTATATCGTTTTAAAGAGTATAAAATTATCTTTCAAATAAAAAAAAGAGTAAGAAGAAATCTCAACCCGTTCCCGAAATAGAGCATTTTAAAATATTTGCTAAAAATCGCAATTGAGGAATGAAGCGCGAGGCGCCATCTTTGACGCCATGTATCTCCGGCCAGGAATTTTTTTCAGACGAAAAAAAAAATAGGGGTATATTATTTTATCGTGTACTTTAACATATGTAAAATTCAAAAACATCCAAGACCATGAAGGGTACCCCTATGGTCGTCTTGAGATGGATTGGCCCTGATGGATTTTCATGCAATTTACGTTATATATGAGTGTGTAAACTCAATATGTGTATGCACATTAGGGCGTTTCAACTAGGAAAAATTTTTTTTGGCACTATTCTCACGGTGCTGTATTTGATGAGACAAGAAAGTTTTTCTTCTACGACCATAATGATCAGACGCCGTTTAGAGGTGGCTGAATGACCCTCTCTGTAGTGCAAAATCCGGTAAAATCAGAAATTTGTTCTACAGATTTGTTCTACTTTCTTGTCTCATCAAATACAGCACCGTGAGAATAGTGCCAAAAAATTTTTTTCCTAGTTGAAACGCCCTAATGCACATGAATAAAAAATCGTTGCATTTCAAAAAGTTTGTCGCCTGAATTTCTGTCTAATTCGGCTGACATTTCGGTCCCATATGCCCGAATTTGAGAGAGTCTACTGTATTAAACTTGTTCCGTTTGACGTTTAAAAATTTTTTATCCGTTGCTTCACAAAAGGTGGTCAGAAAAAAGGTGGTCGGTATTTCACTCAAAGTGGCCGGAATACTACCCAAAGCAATGTCCACATTTTTATTAATTTTTCAATATTTTAGGAACTGATTTAAAGAAAACAAAGATGATAAACTAGTTTTCAAGGTTCCACACAACCCTCCCGAAAAGGAAGTAACAAGAAATATCAATATGTATTAAAAATATTGCATTTAGGACTTTGGTGATTATTTGCAACTATGCCGAAATTTGGCACACTTACCCTACGGTAAGGGCTCATAATTTTGACCAGTCTGCTTATAAGCATCGATGTTCCAAGTTTGAAGTGCGATATTTTCAATAGTAATTGACTTTTTTGTTACTCTCTTTTCAGAAGGGTTGTTTAGAAACTTGGCAAGCTATTTATCGTCTTATTTTTACGAAAATTATTTTTAATACGTTTAAAAAGGAATTGATATGTAGAGGTGAATTTGACTCTTATTTTGGACAACTTGGTTATTAATTTGGACAACTTAGCTGTAAATTTGGACAGCGAAACCGCCTTAACAGGATGCCCATTGTTCTTCATTTCATGAACCATTCTTACGAAATCCTTTTCCTGTTCATGTAAGGGAAACGTAGAATGTCACAAGAAGCCCGGAAACTTTCCATATCATTTATTAAAGTGAGTTGACTTCGGTACTCCAAATACGTGCGGATTCGCTCATTCCCTGGCCTTTCCGGGAGCCTTTCAAGGCTTTTCTCGCAACATCTCTTTCGTGGAGATGATGCTCCTTTGTTTCTCCAGGCATTTGTCCAACCTAGTCATCAGAAAAGCTAAAATTTCACGAAATTTCGTGAGAAACACACCTATCCAAAATAAGGAGTATCACCTCACTGGTAAATGTCTGAAAAAATTTCCCATTTTTCACACGAAAAATCTAATTCACAAGGAAAATCTCACTTCAGGTCAAATGTACAAATCACTACTAACGTGAATCAACACAATATTAAATGAATATTGAATAATATCACTAAAAAAAGCGAAGAAACATTGTTAGTACTTCACCACAGCTAAATAAGACTAAAGTAAACACGAAGTTCTGTCATATTTCTCGTAAGCAATTGCTCACACTGAATTTTCAACAAAGCAATTTCAACTCAAATCATATTCAAAATTTAACGTTTTTAATGTTAAAATCTTCCAAAAAGAACAAATATTTAGATAGAATTCATTATTTATCAAATATTGGAATCCATCATTTTAATCAATTTATTTTTAGTGTCCAATTTTATCCTCAAAGTGTCCAAAATAAGAAACTGGACATAATTATGAGCCTTTCCCCTATATTAATTGAATTTTGAAAAATTACCGCAATGATGAGAAAATTGTAATTTACAAGTTCTCTATATTTTACCCCTTCCGTTCCGAAATAAGTCGTACGTTTGGGAAAAATTCTTGTTCCGAAATAAGTCATACGTTTGGGAAAAAATTGGGATTAAGGGAAAGTTTGTTGGTAAATGTTTTGTGTATCAACAATTATCTCTTGTAAAGAACTATTGTTAATGTTCAGCACTAAAATTGGGATCCAGTCTTCATGGTAAGTTGAGGAACGAATGTCTTAAAAATGTCTTATTTTTTGCGTTTTATGTATTTTACGACATGTTTTCGACCAATACCAAGAAACATGGTTTTGGATGGGAAGGGGAGGGGTGGGGGTAAAATAAGGCACATATTAATGATCCCAGGGTCAACTTATGGGGGGTCCGCTGAAGGTCCCAAGTCCCTATCTCTAACCATTTAGCACTCAGATATTCGTACACATAAAAAAGAATGTTTTTTTATTGCTCATTGTGCAAAATTTGAGCAATAAAAAATGTCATATCGGTAATAACTGTTGAATTCTACTTATGCATAATAAAAAATTTAGAACAAATTATAGCCTGTAATGTTAATCACAGTCCATTTTTTAGTAATTAACTGACTATCGGAGCTCTTTGAAAAAAAAAACGGAAAAAAATTAACAACTTCAACATATGGATTCCTCAACCAACCATCGTTGTAAGATCCCCCATATTATCCCTGAACATGGAGGATAGTTCATAGGGGAGACTGGGGCAAAATTTGTCAAACCGAAAATTTAAATAATCACTATTTTCTAACTTAAAAGAGACTGAGGCTTGAAATTTTTATTATTGATAGCCTTCCTCAACTTTCTTAAACTTACAAAGTTTCAAGGGATTCGAGGAAGGATTATGTAAAATAAAAAATAATGAAATTTTGAGCCCTATTTTTGGAATATTTGGCTTACAGAAAATATCAATTCAATACAGATTAGCTCAATTTAAGAATATTTCTCGTTAAGATAGAGAAAAATTATCTTCGAATATAGGAATAAATTTCCTATAAAAATATGTATATTTGATGTTTTTAACTTTTGCGAAAGTAAAACGTCACAAATTATTCGAAGACTGACAAAATTTGCCCCAGCAATTTTGGGAATCTCCACAAAATCGATTTTTAGAAAATGATTCGAAAATCGTATTTCTTTCGAGATAGAGGAAAATAGTTTGCTGCAATGTTGTAGAGCAGTAAATTTCTTATAAGAATATATGCTCATTGTAAAGCGTGTAAGTTTTGTCACAGCTCGAGAATTAAATACGTGTTTTGACAAGTTTTGCCCCAGTCTCCCCTACATAAGATATTTACAAATAACAAAAACATTCTCTGAAACCATTCCTTAACCCCTAGTTTTTCTCCAAATGTACGACTTATTTTGGAACGGACGGAAGTACTATTTTACTGCTCGAACTTCATGATGAAATTATATGGAGGATAATGTGCAGAATAATTCCCCAAGTCACAGAAAATTTCCCTTTGCCTCCAGCAAGTGCGGATACGATCGTGAAAGTAGCTATGAAACTTTTAAGAATTCGTAATTTTGGCTTTCGGGATTTCGGCTCATTCGGAATTTTGGCTTTCGGGATTTTGACCTGGACCCGACCCAAGGCCAATTAACATTACTTTTTGGTATCAAATTTAGGCTCGTCTTGGAATTTTCGATGGAACTGAACCGGTTCCGAATCGGTACTGAACCGTATTATAACCGATCAGTGATTTTTATCTCAAATTCAATTATATTACTCCTCAGATATACTTTGGGCAGTTTTGAGTGATTTATAAATCAGTTGTGAACCGGTTAGTAACCGATAAGTAATTTTTGTCCGAAAATAAATTTTATTACTCTTAAAACTATTTTGGGGGATCTTTTGAGTGATTTATTATAAATCGGTTGAAAAACGGTAAATGATCCGAAAGTCATTTTGAGGCAGGAGAAACCGGCGCAGAATTATCCAATTAAATTAAATTTTTCTTTTACCCCATTTTCTTCACAACACTCCTAATTCTGAAATATACTTTTTTCAACTATAACTTTAAAAATTTAAAAATTTGTAGGTAATTCAAAAGTTTTTCATAATATCCATATTATTGATATTATATTATATTATCCATACAAGACATATATTATTTTAATAGCAAATGTATAGTGTTTAATTTAGTGGAATAAAAGTGAGAAAAAAATCTAGACAGCAAAATATTTTTATTTTATTATTCCTCAAATAAATTCAAACATGTTTTTTTTCACTTCGCAATATAATCGTTCAGCATTAAACATTTTCGTTCTAATTTTTATCGTGATATATTTTCTTTTTCAGGGAATTGAGTGTTAAAGAAGCGATGTGGATGAAATCGCAAGGTGAAACAACGAGTACTGTTGAGAAAATTCGTTCAATGCAGGATGAGATCCAGACTCTAAAGTAAGTTATCTCCATTAAAAAAAATTCTCATGTGCAATCTGTGAATTATTTACTTTTTCTCACATTTGTTTATGCATGCAGCAATGTGAAAACTGCTGTTCTTGCTTTTGAGGCTTGGTTAGACGTCTTCCCTTTTCCCCTTTTGCAATTGCAATATAAATTCTCTAGAATCATGAAGACATCTATATCTTTACTTTTAGGTCTCAGAATGATGCTCTAAGGGCTGAAATTGAGGCTCAGCGAGCAGCTCATAAAGCTCAAATTGGTGCTTTGGAGACTCGTGCTCAGGAATCTTGGCTGGCGGCAAGGCAGGCTGAGCGACGTTTGGAGGAATCTAGGGTTGAATCTTCGACATTACGTCGAAAGTTAACGTCATTCGCGGAGAATGGTGTGAATAGTAGTAATAATACTAATAACATCGACAGTTTGACTGATGCTCCATCACCGCTGCATGGAGTGGAAAATCCAGGGTCGCCGTTGTTAGGTGTTATGCCACCGCCACCTTTCCTGCCGCCACCATTTATGCCACCTCCGCCACCCTTCATGCCTCCAGGTAGGTTATTTATTTTTTTATTAATCTGGGTCATTTTCCGATTTCTGTTCGTTTTACATATTTAAAAAAAAAAATATTGAGAACGGTTATATGTTCTTTAATCCTAAATCTTTTTATGGGGACAGCGAATAGAGTAAGGGAGACTGGGGCAAAAAGTTACAAATCGAAAAATTCAAAATTCAATATCTTCCAAGGTAAAAAAGATAGCGGCTCAAATTTTTTTCCATAGATAGCCTCCATAGACCTTCTTCAATGTCGTAAGTTTCTTAGAATTCGAACAAGGAATTTGGAAAATAAAAAATTTCGAAATTTTTAGCCCTATTTTTGAAATATTTTCCTTGCAGAAGATAACAATTATTACCTACTTATTTTCCAAAATTGATGCACTGGTGAATATTAGGTGAGATTCTTAACAATCTCACCTACTATAATCCTAACAAAATTTCATGTCGTCCGATCGACCTCAAATTTGGCCAAAATGTGTTTCGCCACTTCCTGATTCCGAATATATATGTGGCTAAGTTACGTTCCCGGCCGGCCGGCCGGCCGGCCGGCCGCTCTTTGGAGCTTAATAGCTCCTAAACTAAAAAAGATATCGACTTGCGGTCTTCGGCAAAGGTTATATATCGGGTGAAAATTGCAACTTGGTGCATAGACCCCCCACCCCCCACCCCTCCTTCCGCCATTTTGAAGACCCCCCTTTTTTTGTTTTCTCAATAGCTCCGCCCCTATGGCATTCAGCGGACTCAAATTTTAGTATGTTATAGCTGGGCCTTAGAGCTTTCCATCAATACCAAACTTAAGGTCCCCCGACCCCCCTGACCCGAACTATAAGGGTCCAAAAAAAATTTCTTAAAATGGCCATAACTCCGGTTCTAATTGTCAGAATTTAAAAAGTGAGGGCTTTTTGGAAAGCTCTCGTGAAATGCCACTTCTCCTTATAACATCGCAAGTTCATAAAACCACCGCTAGGGGCGCTTTTTTTAAAAAGAAAATTTTTAAATCTTAAAAGTTAAATAACTCAAAAATTCCATTGTGCATCGGGCTGAAATTTTAGTATGTTGTAGCCGTTGATTATACCTATCAAACAAAAAAAACCTTAAGTCGATCCATAACCCCTGACCCGAGCTATAAGGGGTCAAAGTTCGAACATTGTCCGGCCTCTATCTCCGGTCCTAATTAACATAGCGACCTAAATTTTACCTTTTTGGTTTCGTCTCGATGAGCACTTTCAGATGGAAGTTCAAAAAGTCACCACAGGTGGCGCTGTGATAGCGTCAAAATTCATCGAAATTCAAAGTCACTTTTCTCAAAAACGGTATTGTGCAAGTTAATGAAATTTTAGTATGTTGTAGTCCAGTCTAGGACGTTTCCAAAATGGTGCGTATGTGCGCTGTGGTTAAAACAGAACCGGAGATGTGAGGGGTCAAAGTTGACGAAATTCAAAAAATCATATCTCCGGTTCTATGTGACCGATTTTGATGAATGAGGGCTTAAACGAAAGATCTCACCAAATGCTACAACTTTCTAGAATATTTGAACTTCGTGGGACCAACACCAGGGGCGCCACAGTCGAAAAACCAATTTCAATATCACATAACCTCAATTATCTCGACTGTCGCTGAACCGATTTTGATGATTACTTCAACATAATTGTAGAGTACATTTGTCTCTACATTTCGTCCATACATCATTTTCCGCTCAGACTACGCTATCACTCCGATTTTGCCGTTTAAGTGTGAAAAAATTGATTTTTCCAATAATAACGCTTTGAAATCACTCAGATGCCAATTTGACTGCCTCTACTCCACCGAGACACTTAAAATAGGGTTTTAAATGGAAAGTCCCACAAAATACAACAATTCTTTGATATAGTTGAAGTTCAACAAATCACTACTTGGGGCACTCTGGATGAAAAAACAAGTTAAGAAACAAAAAACCTCGCTTATCTTGGCTTCTGAGTAATCGATGAGTTCAAGTTCTACGGCAAAATTATAGAGAACATTCTGGTCTACATTTCATCCATATATCACTTTTCTGTCAGTTCATCCAAATCCTTGACATTTTGGTTCAAATACAAAACTTGTATAATTTCACGAATTTGATTCAAGATAACTGAATGGCGTCTCCCTACTTCAGCATCAAATCGAATTTGCATGCACTCCGAGTTAGCTCACGTTAAGAATCTCACCTACATAAGCCGGTTAGGATTATCTGTCCCTTTTCTAAATAATTTGGATTTTTTGAATACAAATCTGCCATATATTTTAGAATTTCACAAAAGTTCTTTTCTCCAGAAATCTTTTTATAAAAAATGACGACTTGGGGTAAAATGTAACAAAAGGTATAGAGGAAAAAGTAACAAAAAAGCGAAGCAATTTCTGATGTGTCACGGCGAAAAGAAACGTCATTATCATGTCTCGCCACTTGTTGTTTGCATTGGTCAAACGATTTGCAGTCTTTTGTGTGTTTTTTTTTTCTAAAATAGCTTAAAAAGCGCTTTTCTCGTTTTCTCACTTTTCTCGCAGAGAAATCGGTGTTTTACAAAGGTGTAGATGAATAAATTTTCTATGAAAATGTCCTCTAGGTTATTTTTTCAAATTTACGGAAGCCCGTAATGAAGCTAATCAAAATATGATAATACCCAATGTCTGGTACTATTTGCCCCAGCATTTTTGAGAATAATCACAAAATTACCTTTTAGAAATTGGCTCGATAAACGTATTTCCTTACAAAATAGAGGAAAATGACTTTCACAAAGTTGTAGAGCGGTAAATTTCCTATAAAACTGCGCTAATTAGAAATTTTTGAAGCGCTCGAGTAGCTTGTAAAAAAAAATAAAATATCCGTTTTGTGACTTTTTGCTCCAGTCTCCCCTATTCGTAAAATTTCGAGTAAACATTTTTTTTCTCTGGAAAATTTCTTCAGAAAAAATATTTTAATCAATAATATACCTACAAATTGAAAAGAAAAACATTGGTCTTGCTTGTGAGTAGTAAAATATTGCGTTTCTAGCAAGAGGCGAATAATGGGAAGATTGAAAACCTCAAGCCATTATCTACAACTGTTTAATTCAAATGAGGTCAAATGTTTAATAAAAAAAAGAAGAAACACCGGGTAACATAAGTTCTTTATTAAGGCAATTTTGGATTGATTCCCAGGTCCATTCATTCCGGCAGAAATGCGTCTGCCTCCCCTCGGACGTCTCATGTCCCCGCCACCACCTAATAATCGCTACTCTCCCGGACTCGTGGATGAACGCGATGGGAGATTTAGTCCTTCAGATAGGGGTAGATACACACCTGATCGTTATCACGATCGCTATCCACCCCATCGTCTAGGATCACCGTATGAAACGGAGACGGATGTAAGTCCTCCACCAACACCCCCACCGCATCCAAGGGGAGGATATAGGGGATACAGCGCCTATTCTCCTCCACCGCCGCATCTACAGTCGCAGCATGAGGAGCGAGCGAAGCAATTCAAAGGTAATTCTAATCTCTCTCCTCATCCTTACTGTTCTTCTCCATCTAGTTCTTCGCGCTCTTGCTCCTCATCATCCTCGTCCTCCTCCTACTATTCCAACTATGAGAGGAGGAGACACAATCAGGGTGTAGGATCTCAGTATGACGATAATAATGACAGTGATGCTGAAATCTCATATTTTTGATTCATATTTTTTTCACACATTTCATCAAAGAAAAGTTTAAGCAAAACATGATGTTTTTTCTTCATCTCGTTCGTTATCTTTTTGTAGTAAAATATTGAATTTAAATAGAGCACTTTGTTGAAAGCCTGACAGCGTTGAAAGTCGGACAACGCTATAATTCGGACTATGAAAGGCAGATTCGGCACACAAAATGACTAACCACTTTTATTTACATGTGGATTATGTGGTTCAATCCTATCACAGAGAGAAATCCCAAAAAGTTAAAATAACATTCCGGAAATGTTAATTTTACCCTGCAGTATTGATCCTAAATCGGTGTAAATATTACCCTTTTTATGCGTATGAGGGGTTAAAGTTACCTTTTTTATGTTAATTTTACCCTTGAAAAGGTGTAAAATTAACATTAAAAAATGTTTTACACCTAAAAAGTGTTGAAGTTATGAGGAAAAAATGTTAATCGAACCCTCTTTTTTTTCTCAGTGAAAATATTCGAACCTTACTTACACCACAAAAGTACTTTCACATCTTTTACCAATATAGGAAAAAAATATTTAGAGGTTCAATTCATGAAGAAAGGCGTAATATTTACGAGTTTGATGATATTGCAAAGTTTTTCCCACTGTGAAATTCATTTTTAAGTTTACTTGGTTCATAACCGTTTTGAACCGATTTATAACTCATTGAAATATTCGTGCAAAAAGCATAAGACTACCACCAATTGAAGTTTAGCTAAAAGGGATGGCAAAGTGTCCCAGGGTTTGTGAATTGCTCAAACTCGTGACTTAGATGCTATGTCCATCAAGAGTACTTTCGCATCATTTGCCGTTCATCGGTTCTCAACTGAATTAAAACCGATTTGTAAATCACTTGAAAGATCCTACAAAATAATTTTAAGTGTAATAAATTTGATTTTCGGACAAAAATTACTTATCGGTTCATGACCGTTTCACAACTGATTTGAATGGATTTATAAATTACTCAAAACATTGCCCATAATAACTTAGGACTAATATTATTGAATTTCAAATAAAAATTAGTTATTGATTACAAACCGGTTTATTACCGGTTCAAAATCGATTGGAACCGATTCAGTTTTGTCGGAAATTCCAAGATCTTTCCAACGAGCCTAAGCATGAACCCATTCCCCTAATAAATGCGCTCTCTGGAGCCTTTTTTAACCTTTGACCTTGAAAACCCGTTAGGGGAATGTAGGCATGGTTCGCACAGAGTGAACCTTCAAACGATGTGAATTTTCGCTTTATTTGTAAGGATCTAACTTACCATTTCTCATCTTGTCTCATGAACATAATAATTATCTATCCTATGGCTAAGAATTGTCAAACCCTTTGCAAACAAAGAGAAAATTTGCGTTGTTTGAAGGTTCACTCTGTGCGAATCATGCCAACATTCCCCTAATGATTCAAAAGGAATGATTCAAAGGTATTTTCAGACATGGTCAATTGTCTACCTGGGTAATCTCTAAAACCCAAAAACGAAAAAAAAATCGCAAGACGTGTTTTCCAGCAATCGCAGAAACATGGTTTTGGAGGTGAAGGGGAAGGATGGGGGGAAAATGAGGGGCATTTTACGATCCTTGGGTTGACTTATGGGGAGGTCTTCCGTAGATCCCGAGTCGGTATCTCGAACCGTTTGGCCTCTAGACCTGGCGTCAGCCGAACATACGGACAGAATAACAAACAGCGACACATTTCGTCAGAAATCTACTGAAACGCGAAGATTTGTTAAGAAAAGTGGTCTCCGGGGGGGGGGGGTAAGGTGGAAATTTGGGGGGTGAAAAAATCGAGGGATCGATATATACTGCTTTCTCCGTGGAGTTCGAGCAGCAAAAATCGTCTTACGTTCCGGTACCTTTTCGACAAGCCCCTAACATGACCCCATACCGATGAGAAAAGCGTGCTCAAGCCCTTTTCGACTTTAGAATTTAAAAAAAACTGATATTAAGAATGATTCAACGGTATTGTCGTATCCAGAAAACATCAAATGCTAACCGATTTTAATTCAGCTGAACACATATGAATGTTCAGCTGCATTCTGCAAACCTTAAAACAACACTTGCGAAGCAGTGCCATTTCCATAAATTTGATTAGCACTTTTTGTTCGAAAACTGCTGACTGGTCAGCATATTTTTGCTGATCGATTCAGCAAAAATATGCTGAAAATGCTGTTTTTTTTTTAGCTAACTGCGCTCGCTGGGTATATTAAACTTTTTTATATGCACAATTAGGGTAAAGTGATATAATTTGGAATTAGTGTTACAAGTTGGACAATTCACCGGTACAAGTTGGAGATGGCTTTTTCTTGATAAATACAGTACAAAATTTGTTTTTAAGCACAAGGAACCAAATTATAAAAATGAAAAATGAAATTCTAAATTTATCAAGACAAAAAGCCCTGTCCAAATTGTACCATTGCATTGTTCAACTTGTACCACTGTTTAACTTGTACCACTTTACCCTAATCTAGGCAATCTCTATCATATCCAAAAACGAAAAAAAATCGAACGACGTATTTTTGAGCAATCTAAAAAATGATTTTGGAGGGAAAGGGGAGTTTTGGGGGAAAGTGAGAGACATGTCAATGGCTCTTGGATTGATTTATCGGGGGTCCTCTGAAGGTTCCAAGTAGCTATCCCTAACCGTTTGGTCTCTTGGTCTTTAACGGCCAGACGGACTACCTGATCATACGGACAGACCGTACAGACGAACAAACAATGTGATATCCTGAAACGCGAAGATATATCGAGGAAAGTGATTCTCGGGGTTGGAAGGTGGAAATTTTGAGGAACGAAAAATATGAGGGGTTATATGTAGGATTGCAGCATTACTTATGACCTGTCCATACTTATGACCTTTTCGCAGAAATTTTCAATTTTTGTAAAAAAAAAATAATTTTGAGAAAACACGAAATTAAGAATATTTGTGGTTATTTGAAATTCTTTGTGACTAAAATTGCGACAAAGCCATAAGTATAGACGGGCCACAACCCTAATATTCTGTTCTCACGATAGAATTCGTGCAGGGAAATGTGCCTTTTAAGATTTTTTTTTACAAATTCCTTGAACTACACACAAAAATCGAACTTCCAATTAAGGAATCACATCTCACATAACTTCTTACAAGCTTAACATTGGCACTGACTTTGAGCTGAAAGGCTCTGTTTATAGTAACCTCAGGCTTTCTAATTGTATTCTGATCAATCTGTCTAGAAAAGAAATGGAAATGACTTTGCTGACTGCTAAAATTCGTAATTTATATTTAGATGATTTGTAGATCTGGATCTAGTCTAGATAGTGGTTCTTCCTTTATACAACTGTTGAGATGAATGCCAGGAGGATAACTAAATTGTTATTTTCTTTTATTTTAAACTTACGTGTTGTATACTAAATTATCTAAAAGCAAAAATCAGCTGAAAATCAAGAATTAAAAATTATTCTGAACGAGAGGATTATAATGATCAAATAGCAATAATATGAATTGAAGAAATAATAATTTTGAATTTTTACAAAAGGAAAAAAATTATTAGAAATAAAGTTTTAATTTTTTTTTTGAAAATTAATAAGTTTTTTTGATTGCTCAAACTTTTCTTAATCAATCACTGTCTATATCATCTACCACAATGTTGCTTTTCATCTTTTTCTTCTATTGCACCCTGCATTTTATCATTGTGCACATTCACAAAATATGACTGAGTTGTCAAAAAGAATAATTGAGATGGTTAAGTTACTTCCAATAAAGACTAATAACTCTACACAAAGAACTTTAGTTAAAAATATTTTTTTTTTACAATTTGAAGATTTAAAAGAAAAATTGTGAAGAGCTACATACTAATTAAAATATTTGTATGTTATAGGATAAGTGTGCCAAATTCCGGCCGGCTTGCAATTCCGGCCACTTTTTTTTATCTTCGAATTTCGATAAATTTTTAGTTTTTGCATACTCTAGAGATCATACAATGCAAAAAATAACAAAAATGTCGCTTCGACAAATGAGATAATGTGACACAGGAAAAATTCTGGGAAGGCAACAAACTATAAGAATGAAGGTGGCCGAAATAGGCCACCAAAGCTGTGTCTATATTTTTATTCATTTTGAAATGGAATAAGAATGATTTGAGTGAAAATGAAGACGATAAACTGCCTATAAGGTTCCAAGAAACACTCCTTAAGAAGAAGGAATAAAAAATTCAACTTGTATTAAAAATATTACATTTCAAACTTGAGACTTTGGCGCTTGCACGCAACTATGCCAAAATTTGGCACACTTACCCTACTATTATATTATTTACTTGTTAGTTCTTTTTTTAAATTTTTTTTTTTCAATAAAGAAGCATCAGTGAATGTTTTATTAAATGCAACCTTATCCCTACCATTCTTTTTGAACTTTCTTTGGCTTGCAGTTTTATTATCAAATCGTATGAAAATATGAAGAGAGTGAAGTCACAATATCATTTTGTTAATTTAAATCATCGTCATCATTTGGTGTTATCGTGTAATTATGTGCTTTTTATTGTTTTTTTCTTTTAATTTTTTGAAAAAAAAAAGTATGGAAGCTTAATGCATGACACAATTGACATATGGGATTTTATTTATTAAGAATTGCATCGCTTTTGGAGATCAATGGAAGGTGCATCATCAGGTTAAGGCTTTTTTTCTTTATTATTTTAATATAAAATGTAGAAATTGTTCTCTTGGTTTATTTGAAAAAAAAAAACATTTTTGCTATTTCTTTCTTTTTTTTTAGTAAGAATTGAGATATTGTTACATCAAGATGATTAAGAGCAGAATCACATTGACAGTAAAATGCTCACCGTATTTCGTTAATTTACGCATTTTCATTGCAATTCTTACGCAAATTCTCGATTACCGTATTACCTTATCTCATACTCGGTGGCACTAGGTGAAAATGATATAAGAAAATTGAAGAAATAAAACGAAAATGCGATAAACCGTTTATCGAATTTTCGTTTTATTTCTTCAATTCTCTTATATTATTTTCACATAGTGCTACCGCGTATGAGATAAGGTAATACGGTAATTGAAAATTTGCATAAGAATTGCAATAAAAATGCGTAAATTAACGAAATACGGTGAGGCTACGGCAAGCATTTTATTGTCAATGTGATTCTGCCCTAAAACGATAGTAAGATAAAGTTTTGTGATTTTCAATAAAACCAAGAAAACATTTTATAGATACTTACTTCATCCATTCATTACTTCCCATTTCATCATGTAAAATTCAATTAATTTCCATATCGTTAAACATAATTATTGCAGGAGGACTGAGTTCGGGATCAGCAGATAGTTTGGGTCCTCGAAAAAGTAGTGGAAATGCGAAAGTCTAAGGATATGTGCTAAATGGGGTACACGATAAGGGATTTTAAATAACTTTTACAAAAAGAAGTTAAAATAATTTTACGAAGTAATAGGTGTAACTACAGCTAAAAAAAAAATTGGTGTTTCAACGTATTCAGTGCATTCAGAGGATTCTTCTAAATCAACTATTTTGCTCCAGATTGAGGATTGGTGCAATTGACAAGGGACATCCTTCAAAAATTAATGAAAAAAAAACTATCTTAAAATCATACAATATGTGACTTGTATTTAAAATGTAAATAAATTTTTAATAAATTTAATTTAAAACACATTATTTCATCTTTTCATGAAGAAATCTAATTGGTTAACTAACAAGTATAACCGCTTTACTAAAAGTGATTCATGGCATCACATTCCATGGCTTAAAAGATCCAGGAACAGGCTCAGAAAACTGAAAAGGAAAAAAAAGTTTGTTTTTATTGAAAAACACAGATTAAATAAAGGCTCAAATTAAAGGAATACCTTTTTCGTAAATCGATCCTGACATGCCATTCTTATGCGTGCAGAAGTGGCAGGACTGATGAGTGGAAAATCTGGACTTAGATTTTCGTGCCGACGAGCATCGGCAATGGCCTCTTTGATCGCGAAAAAGACGGAGGCCGCAGAGAAGAGCGGTGGCTCTCCTACGGCCTTTGAAGAGTACACGGCTTTGGGATTTGGGGCACCGCTCAAGAGTGAGACGTTGAACTCTCCAGGGATGTCTGCAAAGCCAGGAAGCTTGTAAGCTCCAGGTCCACGTGATAGGAGTGTTCCATCTGCTCCGTAAACCATTTCTTCTAGCGTAAACAGACCATAGCCCTGCATGAAAGCTCCTTCGATCTGTCCAATATCGATGGCGGGATTGATACTCGATCCCAGGTCCATGACAATATCGGTCCTGATAACTTGATGATCTCCCGTCAGGCAGTCAATTTCTACTTCGGAACATCCAGCTCCAAATGTGAAGTAATTGAATGGTCGTCCCGAATTGGATGCAAAATCGTAACCAAGATGAGGAGTTGCGTAGAAGCCGGTTGCAGAAAGTGAAACACGATCGAAATAAGCACGAGAAATCCATTTGTTCCATCCGTCTTCTGGAAAAGCTTTCTTATAGGGAGCTATGCGTTCATTGAGAATGTTGCAGGCATTGAGAATGGCCATTCCGTTAAGATCAGATCCAGCACTAGCTGCTGTTGCTGATGTATTTGGAACCTTATCCGTAGATGTCTCAGAGACATGAATTCTGTCGAATGGGATGCCAAGCGTAGTGGCAGCAACTTGGATCATCTTGGTATGAAGACCTTGACCCATTTCTGTTCCTCCATGAGATAAGAGTACGCTGCCATCGGTGTAAATGTGAACTAGAGCTCCTGACTGATTGAGAAAAGCCGTTGTGAAGGAGATGCCGAATTGTACGCTTACAACGGAAATACCTCGTTTTCTCCACCTGTTTTGAGCATTAAATTTCTGAACGTTTTCTCGTCGTCTGTTAAAATCAGAACTTTCGAGCAACTCCTTCCAGCATCTACCAACTTGACAAAGTTCAACTACCTGATTGTAGTGCGTACGAAGTCCAGTCTGCATCATATTAAGCTCAGCTATTTCCACATAATCCCTGTTTACAGTGCGTGCTATATCCCTTATAATATGCTCTCCAACGAACATTCCCTGTGGTCCGCCAAAACCTCTAAATGCTGTGTTGGAGGGTAAATTAGTCTTACATACCCAGCCTAGGACAAGAGCATTTGGAACATAGTAGGCATTCAGGATATGATACATAGCTCGTTCAACAATCGAAAAGGACAAATCCATAGAATATCCAGCATTGTTGTATATCGATACCATAATTGCTGTAATTTGACCTTCTTTTGTACATCCAGCTTGGTACTTAAAGTAAAAAGGATGACGAGTGCCTGTCATCTTCATATCTTCATCCCGATCAAGCATGCATCGAACTGGGCGACCTAATTTATAAGAAGCAAATGCAACGGGGAGTGCAGTTAACGAACCCCGGCTTTCTTTACCGCCAAAACCACCTCCCATTCTCTTCACGCGAACTGCAATTTTGGAAGCTGGAATGTTCAATGTATGACTCACAAGTTTCTGGATTTCTGTTGGATGTTGCGATGAGCAAAAGAGTTCAAGTTCATCATTGTCACGAGGAATAGCTATAGATGCTTGTGTTTCTAGATAAAAATGCTCCTGACCACCCATTCTTACTTCACCTTCAACAATATGGTCAGCGTTTTTGAGGGCTCCTTCAGGATCACCTTTTCTGATAACTTTTGGATATCCTGGATAGTAACTTTGATGTTTGATAGCATCTTCCAAGGTTACAATGACTGGATTAATGTCATCATAAGTCACTTTAACCAACTTTGCAGCTCGCTGAGCTAAAGATTGATTATCTGCCACAACAACTCCTATTGTTTGGCCCTGAGATGTCACAATATCTGATATGAATAGTTCTTCATCATGAAACACAGCACCAACAGAATTCCTATCAGAAGAAATATCCTTCGATGAGTAAAATGCTACAACACCAGGAAGTGCTAGGGCTTCAGAAGCATCTATATTAGTGATTTTAGCATGTGATTTTGAGCTTAATACGAAAGCTAAGTACAGCTCATTTTCATAGCGAGGCATATCGTCGCAATACACAGCCTCTCCCGTTGCTTGTTTGAATGCAGATGCATGAACATGAGGACGTCGAATAGGATTCCAAGGCTCTTGCTTGTCAGGAATTTTTTCAAACGTTTGAGTTGATTTTGGAGGTAGGGTGCAGAAGTTATCAGCACCACTAATCTCATCTGGTGCAATATCACGCTTAAGATCTCGACTAATGGCCAGAAAAGCCTTGAAGAAGAGACTCAAAGTAAGTGATCGTCGGTAGAGAATCATTCCACCCGGTGCTCCAGGATCCAGTGGAAGTTCATTAGCCAAGGCATCTGACACAATTTCCACCAGATCAGAATCCCATTCTTTGCCTTTGGCTCTTTCAGAGGATATTGGTGCTGTGACAACTGTAGGAGCCATTCCACCAAATGCCAAATCCAGATATTTAATTTTGTGCGATTGATGTTCAAAAATTACGTTAACTGCAATATTAACAATGGCAATGTCATCATCTCGACGTCGAGCTTGCTTCAAGGCCACAAAGTGCTGCTCCTCACAAGTCCACGGCAAAATCAGAGACACGAGGATCTCATCCGATCGGATGAGATTACGACGATAGCTGGTGAAGAAGCCAGGGCCCATGCAAAGCGTACGACGATCTCCAGCTACGCTTACGGTCTCTAATTCGACCCTCGCGGCCGTTAAGATGGGCACCAAGTCAGAGATAGGACTCCCATGCATAATGTTTCCACCCACTGAAGCCACATTTCGTATTTGCTTCCCAGCAAAATAATGTAGCATTGAAATAATGGCCTTGAAAATCCTAGTCTCTGTTTCTGGACGGTCTTCTATCAATCTTATGAGTTTTTCTTCCATATCAGCAAGAGAAACAGAAGCGCCTATCTTGACTCCCTTAGTTGTTTCTGTGATTTCGTTAAGCTCTGGAATCTGGGCTGTTGAGATAAGAACGGGAAAGAGGCAATTTCTAAATTTGACTTCAACTCCTACTTCCGTGTTCCCAACGACAATCTTCGAATCAGGAAACTTCTTTTTAATATTTAAAAGCTCATTGAGGCTTGTAGGTCTGTACCAAGAAACTCTATCACCTTGAAATGCGAGGAATTGGCGATCAAGTGCGTCTGAGCATTTAAGTTCTGGCGGAAAGATGGGCTCCTGGCTAGGATCATATGGCATAAATTCGTTGGGTTCAAAGAGAGTATCTTCCTCTTTGCATATTCCATTTCCGTTGACTTTGCAGCAATTTTCTCCCATGGAACATCCATCGACTGTGAAAGTCCGAAATCCCTCAATGATGGGTCGGTATCCTGTGCATCGACACAAATTTCCTTGGAAGGTCGTCTCTAAATCGGCCATAGTGGGTTTCGGAATGCTCCTCAGAGTAGCGTACATGGACATGACGATTCCTGGTGTACAGAAACCGCACTGTGATCCATGGGCTTTGGCTATTCGTTCTTGGACAGGATGGAGTTTAGTCCTGGTGCTGCCAATTCCTTCAACTGTTGTCACAGCAAGTCCGTGCATGGAACAAAGAGGAGCCAGGCATGCATTCACTGCCAGATGATGCAATTTTTGTGTGGTTCTGTCCACTCGAGACACCATCACTGTACACGCGCCACACCCTCCTTCGGCACATCCTAACTTTGTTCCACACAGATGTAATTTTTCTCGAAGATAAGTCAGAAGTGTCAACTCTGGATTTGGATGCTGCTCCACAATCTGATTACATGGAAAAATGAAAGTATTTTGTTTATTGCGAATAAGTTGTTGATGTTTTTCTCTTGTCACTCGTTTTCTTATCAAACTTAACCCCAGTATGAGATAAACGTATGACACTAATTGTCTTATCAGTACTTTAGTTTAGCGATTGAAAAATAATTTCTTCGCAAAATGAATTTTAGTCAGATTGAACTAATTTAATTTTGAAGTAAATTCTTGATAGAATTACTGCCACATGAAAAGAAATCACTTAATTTAATTAGTTTGCGCACAATTTTAATACAAAACACTCTTTGCTGCTCGATGTCAGAGAGAGGGTACTGTATATTAGTTAATACGAACACGAAAATTACGTTACTTCCTACGTTCTTTTGTAAATGAGATTACTTATAGTCTCATTTGTCTATTATAATCGTTACTAATTTTTTTTTTTAAGTTGATGGCTTTCTTCGGCTTTTCATCAATGATAAAATGTTTTAGACAAAAAAATAAAATAGTTGATAAAATATATTATGATATTTAACCTTTTTTCCATTTACAAAAAATATTAAATTACTATTTCCTTCCATTTCTTTTTCACTAGAAAATATATTTGATTCACGTGCGTCAATTGGGCAATTTTGACTTAATAACACTCAATGATTTTCAATGCAAGATCAATTGGGAGTAATTAATGTTGCTTCAACAACGAATCTTGAGAGACTGACTTCAGAATATCTATAGTGACTGCTCGGTAAAAAGAATTCAAATGTGTGGAAAATACTTAGTCACATTTTATTATTATCAGCTTTCAGCAGTACAGAAATCTTTGATAAGGCACTTCAAAGTTGTGTAAGTAATTTGATGGATTTATGGCATAACATTCCATGGTGTATAAGTACCATCCTTCGGTGATTGAAACTGAAATTGAAACAAAAAAGATTTTAAGTAGTACTTTATTTTTTTTTTTAAATTTACTTGTGATTTCGGAAAGTTGTAAACACATGTAAAAGATATGTAAGACTGGAATATTAAATACGGATTGTTAAGTGAGAGCTTTATTTCCTAATAACTTCATACGACGTTTCATGGATAGGGACAAGGTTAGCTTCGTAATAACTATTTTTTCCCATGTTTCTCAATAAATGTGACTATTCGCATCCATATTTTAAAAACTAGGGAAAGTACCCAGTTTTAAAATATATTCCGGAGGCAGATTTATACAGAAACATAGGAAAAATTTAAGCATTACAAAGTTTGGGATCATACGGAGCATGGGCATTTTCCCCTATTTGCATCCTTCTTCAGGTATAGCGATAAAAGCGATAAATCGGTCTGATTCGTTTCTTTCATCTCTGTTGGGAACTTTCAATCCCCAAGGAGAAAACAGTTATCTGAGATTCTTTACAATCTCAGCTTTTGTGGTCACAGGTGAAATCCGACCTCGTCAGATCGGGCCCAAATTTTGGATTTAAACGTTTTGAGTTTTGACGTCCCGTCCGTCCACCTGTCGTATAACCACTTCTGGAGAGAGAACGGAAAGAGATATCGACAAGCGGGTTTCGGCAAAGGTTAAATGTTGATGGGCGACTAGAAGTAGGTGATATCAGATCCACCCCACCCCCCTACCGCCATTTTGGAATAAGAGCTTTCGATCAGTAATAAACTTAAGGTACCCCGACCCCCCTGACCCGAGCTATAGAAGGAGTTAAAAATTTAATTTTTAAATGTACATATCTCCGATTCTAATTATCGGAATTTCAAAACTTTTAGTGTTTTAAAAAGCTCTCGTGAAATACTACTACAACCCTTATGACACCTCAAGTTCATACGATTTAATCGAAAGTCCGATTAATCGAAAAATCGATTTTTTATTAACTGATTTCGAATATTTTGTAAACTAGACGATGCTTTTTCTTTAAATTTTAATAAGTTGTAGCTGAGGTCGAGACCT
The DNA here is from genome assembly GCF_024763615.1 of Phlebotomus papatasi. Lineage (NCBI taxonomy): Eukaryota > Metazoa > Arthropoda > Insecta > Diptera > Psychodidae > Phlebotomus > Phlebotomus papatasi. Next base: position 28,843,257 of record NC_077224.1, read on the forward strand.
TTCCAGGGATGGGTCGCACTCCTCCCTCGATGTTCCCTGACCTGAGCTATAACCAAAAATATCTTGACCGGGCCATATTTTTGGTGTTTATGAACCGATTTTGATGATATTTTATTATATATTGTATCTGAGATCGAGATCTTTCTATTTATGGGTCCCATCCGTCTCTATACCAACCCACTGTACCCGACCCTCACTAGGGGAAAGTGACCATGCTTGATACGATCCAAGCTTGATAATAACTATTTTTTTCTTGTGCTAATCAATAGTTGTGACTTTTAGCAATATATTTTATTAGCTGGTCCTAAGTCTCACACTTCCTGAAAAAATTATTAACCTAGCTCTTTTTTCCTAGTTTCAGGAAGCAAAAATCAAAAATAGGTCCAAAACTGTAATTTCAATACATGATATTTTATAAGTTTTTCTTAATTAATGTCGCTGTTCAGGAAAAATACTATCATAGGCACATAGAGGGTTCATCAGTATTAATATTTATCTAAAAATATTTTTACTTGGGAACACTGTTCTTGTGGGTGGTGACAAATTTATAAATTCTACCTGTGTCCATCCTATATTTTAAAAAGGGTCCATGAATGATAATTTAAAAGTGGTAACTCTATCGTTAGATGTGATTTTTTCATAATTACACCTATTGTAATCCTCCAATTTTATCGACAATTGACATAGCCTTCAACCCTATTGCCTGAATTTTAAGGTTGCAGAGTGACATTTTCATGGACTCAAAGTGAAAAAATGGTTTTCGCTAGCGCCCTAATGTCATAAAAACATGGCTTAGAAAAATTACATAAGAGTGGTTTTAAAACTAATAACCAGTCTTACAAACGATTTAAGCAGATAGATTAGAGTTTCGTCCAAATATTGATGTGTAATTTTTTGTATCCGGTGAAATTTTTACAGTGAAAATGGGCCTCCGAATTGTCGAATCAATTATTATACAGGAAGGCCCCGGACCCAACTTGTATAAAAATCGCCACTGAATTTCCATTTTCTTCTTGAGGAAAATCTAAGTTTTTTCAGGATCTATTTGAGGTGGGATTATGAACCTAATAAGTGAGACATTTTTTTATAATAGTGGAAGAATCGCTTCGGTTTGTGTGGTAACACTGTGCGACACGTTGTGGGTGTCTTTGACGAGAGTGCCAAAACTTGTTAGAGGGTCATTGAAGGACCTCAAATCTGCAATCTGTTTGTCCGGGTCACCTCTAGATTTTTTTGGAAAAGCATTTTTTGTTTTTTGCTGTTTTATAAAATTCAAAAATTCATATCTCCGGTCCTATTTATCCAGTGGTAGTCACATAAAGCTAAACTGACGCGTAATTTCATCCTCTATAACTCTTGTGAACATATCAAGCATCTACGATGAAAATGAAGTATATTTTTTAAAGATATTTTGAAAAAGGGCACCCAAAATGGTGCATTTTTCTGTGTTTTTTCCATCTTCTAGTAATTTTCCCATTTTAATAGAGCATTTTATATGTCAAATAACTATGCCTAAAAGTTAGAGAATTTAATATTCTTTCATATCTTTTTGGTTTAAATTTTCTATCCTAATTCGTTTATTCACAATAATTTATTGAAAATAAAATGCATTATTATAAAAATAAAATCTCTTATTATATATAATTACTTGGTATCTTTGTCTAACCTACTGAAGAGCATTCTCTTTTGCACTCTCACTTACACATTTCATATAAAAAGAGGCGAAATGAAAAAAAGAGACGTATATAGAAATAAAGAGAGAAGAATAGTTTTTTGGCACTCATAACAGCTATTCTTCTCTCTCTATGTCTAAATACGTCTCTTTCTTTCATTTCGCCTCTTTTTATATGAAATGTGTAAGTGAGAGTGCAAAAGAGAATGCTCTTCAGTAGGTTAGACAAAGATACCAAGTAATTATATATAATAAGAGATTTTATTTTTATAACAATGCATTTTATTTTCAATAAATTATTGTGAATAAACGAATTAGGATAGAAAATTTAAACCAAAAAGATATGAAAGAATATTAAATTCTCTAACTTTTAGGCATAGTTATTTGACATATAAAATGCTCTATTAAAATGGGAAAATTACTAGAAGATGGAAAAAACACAGAAAAATGCACCATTTTAGGTGCCCTTTTTCAAAATATCTTTAAAAAATATACTTCATTGTCATCGTAGATGCTTGATATGTTCACAAGAGTTATAGAGGATGAAATTACGCGTCAGTTTAGCTTTATGTGACTACCACCGGATAATTAGAACCGGAGATATGAATTTTTGAATTTTATAAAACATCAAAAAACTAAATATGCTTTTTCAAAAAAAATCTAGAGGTGACCCGGACAAACGGATTGCAGATTTGAGGTCCTTAAATGACCCTCTAACAAGTTTTGGCACTCTCGTCAAAGACACCCACAAAAAGGTAAATTTTGTCGCACCGTGTAGGGGAAAGTGACCATGCTTGATACGATCCAAGCTAGATAATAACTATTTTTTTCCTATGTTTATCAATAGTTATGACTCATCGCAATATATTTCAATAGCTGGTGCTAAGCCTCACATTTCCTAAAAAAATTAGGATCCTACCTCTTTTTTCCTAGTTTCAGGAAGCAACAATCAAAAATAGGCCCAAAACTGTAATTTCGATACATGATATTTCATAAGTATTTCTTAATTAATGTCGCTATTCAGGAAAACTACTATCATAGGCACATAGAGGGGTCATCAGTACTAATATTTATGTAAAAATATTTTTAGTTGGTGGACACTGTTTTTGTGGGTGGTAACAAATTCATAAATTCTACTTGTGTCCATCCTATATTTTAAGAAGGGTCCATGAATGATAATTTTAATGTGGCAACTATATCGTTAGATGTGATTATTTCATAATTACACATATTGCAATCCACCAATTTTACCCACAATTGACGTAATCTTCAACCCTGTTGCCTGAATTTTAAGGTTGCAGAATGACATTTTCACGGACTCAAAGTGAAAAAAATGATTTTCGCTAGTGCCCTAATGTCATAAAAACATGGCTTAGAAATATTACATAAAAGTGATTTTAAAACTAATAACCAGTCATATAAACTATTTAAGCAGATAGATTAGAGTTCCGTCTAAATATTGATGTGCAATTTTTTGTATCCGGTGAATTTTTTGCAGTGAAAATGGGCCTCCGAATTGTTGAATCAATTATTATACAGGAAGGCCCCGAACCCAACTTGTATAAAAATCGCTACTGAATTTCTATTTTCTTCTTGAGGAAAATCTAAGGATTTCCAGGAACTATTTGAGGTTGGATTATGAACCTAATAAGTGAGACATTTTTTTGTCATAGTGCAAGAATCGCTTCGGTTTGTGTGTTAATCAGAAAATAATCACAAACCTTGGACATCATTTTACAGTATCAAGCATGGTCACTTTCCCCTAATCAGAAAATAATTACAAACCTTGGAAATCATTTTACAGTATAAAGCATGGTCACTTTCCCCTATATCCATATGGACCGGACTCAATTTCTTATGTTTATTAACCGATTTACTTTTCTACGTATTTTACGATTAACTTTTCTTTCTTTTGTTGGCTTTTCCTACTCAGACTATTTATAAAAATAGAAAATGACCAGTGATAAACCCAGACAAGCTTATAGTGGCTGAGATTCTTTACAGGCGACCTCGAAATGCGTGCAACTGGGGGTAATCGCAACTCAGGGTGATTGCAACTCGGAATGCGTGAAAATTCGATTGTGAATTGAATTTTAGGGATAAAGAATCGCGTCGAGCCAATTTTATCCATTTCGGTGTCCGAAAACCGTTTGCTCGACGCAATTCTTTACCCCACTGAGAGAAATCCGAAAAAGTTAAAATAACATTCCGGAAATGTTAATTTTACCCTGCAGTATTGATCCGAAATCGGTGTAAATATTACCCTTTTTAGGTGTATTGGTGGTTAAATATAACCTTTTTCATGTTAATTTTACCCTTAAAAATGTGTAAAATTAACATTAAAAAATGTTGATATATTTTTAAACCTAAAAAGTGTTAAAGTTATGAGGAAAAAAAGTTAATCGCACCCTCTTTTTTTCTCAGTGCCCCAAAATTCAATTCACAATCGAATTTTCACGCATTCCGAGTTGTAAGCATCCCGATTTGCACACATTTCGAGGTCGCCTATAAAGAATCTCAGCTACTTATCTAGGCTTTTTTTTGAGCTTTTGAGAATTTAAAAAAAAATGGTTTTTATAATAGTTGAGAAACAGAAAGGAATCCAATTCTTAGATAATTTTTCAAAGCATATAGCTAAATTTTGGGACGCTTTTTTAAAATGTAACGTTTTAAACGTTTATTCCGGAAAAGCAGATATTTGTTTTTGTTTTAGTAAAGTGTGTTCTAATTCAACATAATTTTATGTTTTTAACTAGAATTTTCATTATATCTTTGAAAAAAAAATATATTTGCATTCTGCAACTCTTTGGCAAGGGAATTTGGTATATGATTAAGCAAAGTTTTAAAAGGCTATTTACTAAACTTTTTTCGGATCGGAAAAATTGGATAGAAAAAACACAATAAATTTCTCATTAAGAAGTTAAATCTTTAAAAAAGCAGGGTTGAATGAAATTGGGCTACTGGATATCCTACAGTCTGGATTCGGAAAGAGTTAAGAATTTATCTAGTTTTTTTTTTTTGAACTGTGATTATGACCATTTAACAGTTTATATTTTTTTGCTGTCAATTCTTCGTTTTTTATGTTAGGTCTCCTGTTACTAAGGACTACAATAAGGTAGATTAAGTGGCAAAGTTAAAGTACTGCTAATCTAAATTGAACTTTTTATGGAAAGCTTATCATACTTGAAATATATCTTCAAGTAATTCGTGATTATTTTTAAGAAAATAACACATTTTGAGGCAAAGCGTCACAATTTTGCGAAATGCTTGAACTTGTGACTTGGATGCTATACCGAAAAAGTGAATTTGCATCATTTACTCATATTGATAAAGTTCTTTAGTGGTCCAATTCACGAGTAAAGCCAAATACTCACGGGATCGAGAGTTTAGCAATTTTTCCCGTGCGCAATTTCATTAAAAAAAAACTTTTGTAAAATATACTATTCACCGGTTTACGACTAATTTAAACCGATTAGTAAATCACTCAATAGATTGCCCAAAATAGTTTAGGAGTTATAAAACTGAATTTTGGATAACAATTAGTAATCAGCTTTTTATCGGTTTATTGGAATCATATCCAATTGGAATCATATCGGAATTGTCAGAAACCTTTCCAACGAGTCCAAATAAGACACCATTCGGTTAAGAAATGCACTCTAGAGTCTTTTCAATCTTTGACCTTGAAAATATGTTACAGTAGACTCTCGCAAATTCGGCTCTTTTAAGATCGGGCTACTTTTTAATTCGGGCAGCGGTTACATTTGGAAAAAGTTTGTTGTCATTTTTCAAGTTTGATTATGATTATCAAATGAATCAAATATGCTCAAATTTGGCATGGTTTGTCTTAGTTTTGATGTGATTTTGCATTATTGAGGGATTTTCATGCAATTTACGATATATATCAGTGTGTAAACTCAATATCTATATGCACATGTCGCCCGAATTTCTGTCTAATTCGGCTGACATTTCGATCCTATATGCCCGAATTTGAGAGAGTCTACTGTATTAAGAATGATTCAACGGTGTTTTTGATCGTTGGTCCCGGTGTTGGAGGGCACCAGAATAACGAAAAAGGCCCCATGGAGCGACATCAGGTTTGACGACGATCCTACCACGACGATAACGATACTTCAAAATGGCTACATGAAATATCTTTTCGCTCACAGGGAAGCTCCATAAGCTTAATAGTGAAGTAAATAAGTTCCAATTAGATATAATTGGTGTTTCTTCCACTAAACAAAGAGGTAGTGGAGCTGTGGGCTTATAAGAAGGGGTGAGCCCGCAACCTCAATAAGGATAAGCGGATTAAAATGATGATGATGATTTTAAAAGTTTTTCTTAATCAATTTGCTTCAGTATGCAAAATATTGCAGAAAGCTCATTAGAAGTCGAGATATTTCGATATTACTTAAAACCAAACAAAAAACAAAAGAAAGTTTTTTGATTAAATTGAAATGAGAGTGTCAAAAAATTTATAGGAATATTTAACTCACTTTTTTCGTAAATCGATCCTGACATGCCATTCTTATGCGTGCAGAAGTGGCAGGACTGATGAGTGGAAAATCTGGACTCAGATTTTCGTGCCGACGAGCATCGGCAATGGCTTCTTTGATGGCGAAAAAGACGGAGGCCGCAGAGAAGAGCGGTGGCTCTCCTACGGCCTTTGAAGAGTATATGGCTTTAGGATTTGGGGCACCGCTCAAGAGTGAGACGTTGAACTCTCCAGGGATGTCTGCGAAGCCAGGAAGCTTGTAAGCTCCAGGTCCACGTGATAGGAGTGTTCCATCTGCTCCGTAAACCATTTCTTCTAGCGTAAACAGACCATAGCCCTGCATGAAAGCTCCTTCGATCTGTCCAATATCGATGGCGGGATTGATACTCGATCCCAGGTCCATGACAATATCGGTCCTGATAACTTGATGATCTCCCGTCAGGCAATCAATTTCCACTTCGGAACATCCAGCACCATTCGTGTAGTAATAAAATAAGTGATTGGTCTCATTATTTGGTGAATAAGGTGTTATTTTAGGAAGCTGACAGCTTCCAACAGCAACAAGAGAAACTTGATCCTGGTGGGCCATGTTTACCCAATCTATCCAGCTCTTTTCAGGAGCTTGTGTCCGATATGGCTTTAGGCGTTCCTGTAAGATCCTACATGCATCTATTACAGCAATTCCATTTAACTCTGAAGATATACTTGCAGCAGTTGGTGGAGCATTGGGTATCTTAGCTGTAGATGTTTCTTCAATATGGATCAAGTGAAAGGGTATACTGAGCTCTGTTGAAGCAATTTGGATTATTTTGGTGTGAAGCCCCTGGCCCATTTCCATGCCACTGTGAGAAATTAGTACAGTTCCGTCCATATATATCATGATGAGAGCATTTGCTTGATGGTAGACGTTCATCATAAACGAAATACCATGGCTAACAGGAACTATTGAAATTCCTCTCTTACGCCATCGATTTTTCTCATTGAATCTTTTCACAATCTCACGCCGTTTGTGAAACTGGGAATTTACTATACATTCTTCCCAGCATCTCAATAAATTTGAGTTTTCAATGGGTTGTTTGTAATGGGTAAAATCGTTTCGTCTAACAAGGTTTTGCTCCATGATTTCAACAAAATCTTTTTGCAAAATATGAGCTATGTGCCTTATGATGTGTTCAATGGCAAACATCCCCTGTGGACCGCCGAAACCACGAAAAGCTGTATTGGAAGGAAGATTTGTCTTACAGACGCGTCCTTGTACTAGAACATTGGGGACATTATAACAATGGAGGAACTGAAACATTGATACCATTAAAACGGCTTCAGACAAGTCTAATGAGTACCCTCCGTTATTAAACATTTTCATGTCAATGGCAGTGATTTTACCGTCCTTTGTGAACCCTGTTTTATATTTGTAAAGGAAAGGATGACGAGTACCAGTCATCATCATATCTTCATTGCGATCCAACATACAACGAACGGGTCTCCGAAGTTTGTGAGCCGCAAATGCAACGGGTATGGCCACCAAAGGATTCCGGGTTTCTTTTCCACCAAAACCTCCACCGATCCTTTTTACGTGACACACAATTTTGTGTGAAGGCATATTCAGTACGAAAGATGCATATTTTTGAACTTGATTAAGACCTTGGCAAGTGCAGTAAATGTCCAGTTCATCCATATCGCGAGGAGCTGCAATGGTTGCTTGTGTCTCCAAATAGAAATGTTCTTGACCGCCCATTCTTACTTCTCCTTCAATTGTGTGATCAGCTTTCCTTAAAGCATCCACAACGTCTCCTCTTACTATGTCCAAAGGAACATTGGTGAAGAATGACTGATGCTTTATGGCGTCTTCAATTGTAATAATTACGGGTGATAGATCTTCATACTCGACTTTTACTAATTTTGCTGCTCTCTGCGCAAGAGCTTGTGTATCAGCAATAATTATTCCCAGGGTCTGACCTTGAGATGTAACAATAGATGAAATAAATACTTCTTCATCTTTGACAATTCCAAGGTAAATATTTCGTTCTGGCGGAATATCTTTAGCTGAGTAAAATGCTACAACTCCAGGAAGTGATAGGGCTTCAGAAGCATCTATATTAGTGATTTTAGCATGTGATTTTGAGCTTAATACGAAAGCTAAGTACAGCTCATTTTCAAAGCGAGGCATATCGTCGCAATACACAGCTTCTCCCGTTGCTTGTTTGAATGCAGATGCATGAACATGAGGACGTCGAATAGGATTCCAAGGCTCTTGCTTGTCAGGAATTTTTTCAAACGTTTGAGTTGATTTTGGAGGTAGGGTGCAGAAGTTATCAGCACCACTAATCTCATCTGGTGCAATATCACGCTTAAGATCTCGACTAATGGCCAGAAAAGCCTTGAAGAAGAGACTCAAAGTAAGTGATCGTCGGTAGAGAATCATTCCACCCGGTGCTCCAGGATCCAGTGGAAGTTCATTAGCCAAGGCATCTGACACAATTTCCACCAGATCAGAATCCCATTCTTTGCCTCTGGCTCTTTCAGAGGATATTGGTGCTGTGACAACTGTAGGAGCCATTCCACCAAATGCCAAATCCAGAGATTTAATTTTGTGCGATTGATCTTCAAAAATTACGTTAACTGCAATATTAACAATGGCAATGTCATCATCTCGACGTCGAGCTTGCTTCAAGGCCACAAATTGCTGCTCCTCACAAGTCCACGGCAAAATCAGAGACACGAGGATCTCATCCGATCGGATGAGATTACGACGATAGCTGGTGAAGAAGCCAGGGCCCATGCAAAGCGTACGACGATCTCCAGCTACGCTTACGGTCTCTAATTCGACCCTCGCGGCCGTTAAGATGGGCACCAAGTCAGAGATAGGACTCCCATGCATAATGTTTCCACCCACTGAAGCCACATTTCGTATTTGCTTCCCAGCAAAATAATGTAGCATTGAAATAATGGCCTTGAAAATCCTAGTCTCTGTTTCTGGACGGTCTTCTATCAATCTTATGAGTTTTTCTTCCATATCAGCAAGAGAAACAGAAGCGCCTATCTTGACTCCCTTAGTTGTTTCTGTGATTTCGTTAAGCTCTGGAATCTGGGCTGTTGAGATAACAACGGGAAAGAGGCAATTTCTAAATTTGACTTCAACTCCTACTTCCGTGTTCCCAACGACAATCTTCGAATCAGGAAACTTCTTTTTAATATTTAAAAGCTCATTGAGGCTTGTAGGTCTGTACCAAGAAACTCGATCACCTTGAAATACGAGGAATTGGCGATCGAGTGCGTCTGAGCATTTAAGTTCTGGCGGAAAGATGGGCTCCTGGCTAGGATCATATGGCATAAATTCGTTGGGTTCAAAGAGAGTATCTTCCTCTTTGCATATTCCATTTCCGTTGACTTTGCAGCAATTTTCTCCCATGGAACATCCATCGACTGTGAAAGTCCGAAATCCCTCAATGATGGGTCGGTATCCTGTGCATCGACACAGATTTCCTTGGAAGGTCGTCTCCAAATCGGCCATAGTGGGTTTCGGAATGCTCCTCAGAGTAGCGTACATGGACATGACGATTCCTGGTGTACAGAAACCGCACTGTGATCCATGGGCTTTGGCTATTCGTTCTTGGACAGGATGGAGTTTAGTCCTGGTGCTGCCAATTCCTTCAACTGTTGTCACAGCAAGTCCGTGCAGGGAACAAAGAGGAGCCAGGCATGCATTCACTGCCAGATGATGCAATTTTTGTGTGGTTCTGTCCACTCGAGACACCATCACTGTACACGCGCCACACCCTCCTTCGGCACATCCTAACTTTGTTCCACACAGATGTAATTTTTCTCGAAGATAAGTTAGAAGTGTCAACTCTGGATTTGGATGCTGCTCCACAATCTAATTATAGTGGAGAAATTATAATTTGCGTCGTAAAAATTACATGAATATATTTACTGACCTTCTTGCCATTGACAAAGAAAATTAAAGTGGAATTTAGTATATTGTCTCCCATGGTTAGATTACGTCTGGTTATATTTTCAATACCTGTCCTTTATATAACTTTAGTAGCATCCCCACCATGTTGATAGTCTTATTGGATTTACATGATGATTTAAACTCGTTTAAGAGTTTTATTGCTCGAACTCAAAAAGAAATCAATGTTGTATAATCACTTGGTTTATTAATATTTCAATTTTATTCATAGATTTTAGCGGGTATTTGTGAATACAAAATTCTGGAAAATAAGTTTTTGCTTTTTTTTTTATTTAGCCAGTTCATAAAAAAAAACTGAAATCTTGTTTATCTCACAAAAAGCGTGTTTCTCATCCAAGTTATAATTGGACTTACCTGAGCTTGAAAGTTTTCTAATTTTTCAATATTTGAATAAATTAAAAATAATTATGAATTTATTAACATAAATTTATGCATATCTTATCTTCGTTGAATTGGCAAACATTGGGTTATTTTTTTTCGTATCGTTTGGGACTCTGAATATCAAAATCTTGGCTTGGCCACCTGACCTCTTGAACTACTGACTTCAATCTAATCGAAAATATTTGGGGGATTCTTGTTTGCCACTTACGCCGATATTCGCCAATACACTTTTACGTTTTGGAGGCAAAATCTGAAATTTTGGATGCCTGGAACAAACCTGAAGATGTCATCAAAAATCTTATCGATAGTATACCTAATCGCACTCTTGAAATACTTCATAAAATCGCTGGAATCACTAATTTTAAAGATTTGCATAGAAATTGTCTCGCTTAATAATATTACAAAAGAATTTATTGACATTATCGTAGTTATATACGATTAAAAACGCGCAAATTTGATATTCTCTCAATTAAAATCTAAGAAAGACGTTGCGCTGTCACAAAAATTATCACAAATAGGTTCAAATCAAATTATTTTGTGGAAAAAAATAAAAAAAAAATATTATATACTATGAAATGTGACTATTGAGGAGTGACCTCATATGGTAATGATGCACTGAAAAACCATAAAAATCAGCATTTCTTCAATGGAAATATGGGAGAGCCGTTACAATGTCAAAAAATTACAATAATCAGTTGTAAAATAATTCAATTCAAAGTATTTTGCAGAAAAAAAATAAAACCAATACACAAAAAAATTTTGAGTTCTGTAAAGTGACCTTATGGTAATGGTATACGCACTGTAGCATAGTATCACTGAGAAAAAAAGAGGGTGCGATTAACTTTTTTTCCTCATAACTTTAACACTTTTAAGGTGTAAAAATATATCAACATTTTTTAATGTTAATTTTACACCTTTTTAAGGGTAAAATTAACATGAACAAGGGTAACTTTAACCCCCAATACACCTAAAAAGGGTAATATTTACACCGATTTTGGATCAATACTTCAGGGTAAAATTAACATTTCCGGTATGCTATTTTAACTTTTTCGGATTTCTCTCAGTAATGGAATGGAAGCGTTGAGATATTTTGGGAAAACTAATTTTTTTGGGAACACAATTCGATAAAAATCCAATCAGTACAAAGGTATAGTATGTTTTTTTTAAGAGCTTGATTAATTCCTGAGCGTATAGATATTTTTATTTAAAAAGAGGTGGGAATAGGAAAGTGTCCTGTGCTTTGCAAAATGCTCGCCGGACTCGTGATTCCCATGCTAACCGTTTACCAATTCACAACCGATTAGAATCAGTTAAAACTACTTAAAAAATTGACCAAAATAACTTAAGAATAATACAATTGATTCTTGGATAAAAATTAGTTCAAATTAGTTGGGTTGAAATTGGGTTTCTTTCTAGAGCCTTTTTAACCTTTAACTTTGAAAACCCGTTATTACTAATGATTCAATTCCCCTTCCTCTTTCTCCACAAAACCAACCATATATTTTGGGATGTATCGAAAATAGGGTAAGTGAGCCAAATTTCGGCATAGTTGTATGCAGGCGTCAAAGTCTCAAGTTTGAAATGTATTATTTTAAATTCAAATTGATTTTTTTTATTCTTTCTTCCTAAAGAGTGTTGCTTGGAACCTTGTAAAGAGTTTACCCTCTTTATTTACCCTAAAATCAATTTTAATACATTTTAAAATGAATAAAAATATAGACATAGCTTTGGTGCCCTATTTCGGCCACCTTCATTCTCATAGTTCCTTGCCCTTCGGGAATTCTTCTAATACAGTAGACTCTCGCTAATTCGGCTCTTTTAAGATCGGGCTACTTTTTAATTCGGGCAGCAGTTAAATTTGAAAAAAGTTTATCGACATTTTTTAAGTTTTCGAATGAAGATAAATATTCTCAAATTTGTCATGTTTCGCCTTAGTTATGATGTGATTTTGCATTATAAAGGGGGTTTCATGAAATTACAATGAATATGACTATGTAAACTTAATATTAGCATACGGAAGAACAAAAAATCGTTGCATTTCAAACAAGTTGATGCCCTAATTTCTCTCTAATTCGTATGACATTTCGGTCCCAAATGCCCGAATTTCAGAGTCTACTGTATCTTTTTCACGTCATCTCGTTTATCGAAGCTACATTTTTTGTTATTCTTTTGCATAGTATATTCTCTAGAGTACGTAAAATCTAGAAGTTCATGGACATTCAAGGAACAAAAAAGGTGACCGAAATTGCAAGCTGGCCGGAATTTGGCACACTTACCCTACGTCGTACGATTTTTGCTGCTCGAATTCCACAGAGAGAGATAATCCTTCGATTTTGAATTATATAATATATGTATATCTCGCCTCTTTATCGCCCAAGGGGTCATATTTCGGTAGAATTTTGTATATCTGAAGTTTCGAGTTTTTTGGCGGTAAGAGATAGCGTCTTGGGACTTTCGGGGGATCCATCACCGAAAATCGATCCAAGAACAAGAATCGTTAACATACCCCTTATTTTACACTCAGCCCTCCCTTTCCTCTCCGAAATTAGATTTTTTGGGATTGATCGAAAACGCGTCATGCGATTTTTTATTTTTGGATATATTTCGTCCCTTCGTCCTCATGCGAAAATACCGTTAAATCATTCCTAATAACGGTTTTTTTCAAGGTCAAAGGTAAAAAAAATGCTCTAGATCTAGACTAGACAGCCTATTTCTCATACGAATGTTATCATACGTTTTGAGTGATTTATAAATCGTTTCAAATCCGTTGTGAACCAATAAATAATTTTTGTCGAAAAATCAGTTTTTTACTCTTAAAACTATTTTGTGGGATCTTTTGAATGATTTATAAAACGGGTCAAATCGGTTGTGAACCAGTAAATGGTACATGATACGGAAGTATTTTTGAGGAATATCACCTAATTCACGACTGCGAGCACTTCGCAAAGCCTAACACGCTTTGTTATCCGTTAATATTACTTTTATACATATTTCGGTATTTCGTAATAATAATTCACAGCATAATACTTATGTACTAAGAAAAAAGGTTTAGAAAAAAAAATTGTCGTAATAGTGCGTAGTAAATACGATTTTTTGCATGTCGCGAAGTCTCATTCACTTCGTCACATGAACATTAAGTTTTCAGTCTTGATTTTAATTTGTCGCGAGGAGATAATATAAGTGAATTATGGTTTATTTATTAATCTAAAAATGATTTAATCTCTACTCATACAGTGTTATCTCTCAAGCATCTGTTCCTCTCTTTTGTACCTCTTTGGCTAGATCTGTTCCTTCGTACATAGCATATTCTTGCATACCACGTTTTAGTTGATTGTACTCGAACTTTGTTTTTGACCAATTGTATCTAAAAAAAAAAATAATGTCATTGAGAATGTCTCTTTCACTGACTTTTGTAATGATTGTGAATCAATTTTGGCTATATGGACCTGATTGAGTCTGACAGCCAAAAACATAAAAAGAAGAGAGAGAGAGAGATTGTGAATCAACTCACCGGCATTGAGACCAATAGCCCAGTGTTGTGAAACAGAAAAAAGCCACTGCTGCGTGAGAAGACAGTCTAGTGCGCGACGTGAAGAGGAACGTTGCAAATCCTGCTGCTATTCCTCCACTTATCCCGTACAAGAAGCTCTGTCTAAAGCAGGGAATTTGGGAGACATCTCGTCCGAAAATCATCAAAGACTGAGGTGAAATTTTTGATTAGAAGTGAAAATTTTAAATTCTTTACCAGATTTTCTCACTTTGTGATTTGGCTCATCGTATTCGTCCGTGTCGTCGCTCATATTTGAGTTTTCCTTTGATCCTTACCAAGTGATAATTATAGTTCAGAACAATTCTCTTGAGAAAAATATAAACAATTCAGTCTGTGTGAATGAAACTTCTGAAACTGTCAAGATGTGGGGAATGTACCACGTGCATGATGATTCAAATTGTAGGGGAAAGTGAAAAAACGCGGGAAATATAACCATTTAATTTAAAAATTGTATGTATGTTTTAAAATAAAATAAAAAGAGTGACTAGTGTTTTTATATTATAAATTGGTCTGTATTGTATATTTTTTTTACTATAAATTAGCTATTATTTGTTAAACTGTTACGAGAAGTAATAATAATTCAGTGCTTTTGAGGGGATAAGACTGTAAGCCGAAAAAAAATTCCAGGCGGTTTCTATTTTTTTTAATTAAAGAATATGAATAAATTGTGAAACTTTTTTTTTAAAGGTTTTTAAGCACAAATAATTAACGACCTATAATTTTTTTTTATTCCCATTACATTCTAAAATTAGCTGAATCTTGAATGTTTGATACTTTCAAGCTCTAGTTTAGCTGAACGAAAAAGGTACTAAATATATATATTTTTTTATAAAACAATAAATTAAAAAGAAATACACATTTTATATATATATACATTAGCTTTAGTCTACCTTATAAAGAAGTATTCGAAAAGTGAATAAAACGATTTTTGTAAAAAATCGAGTTGTTCGATTTATATTCTGATGAGTCATCGATATACTCGATATATGAACAATATTTTCAAAAACGTTACGGAATTCATGTAAAATACACTTTCCCTAAATTAAGAAAAATGACTTCAGAGAATATGTATATCAAAACAAGTTGTTGATAAATATTTTGAATTTGTTGAAGAAGTTAATATAATACAATAATATTGAGGAAACACTAGAGAAAATGGTTTTAATTCAGACTACGCAAAATTTTCTAAACATAACCCCAAATTTTATATACAATTAATTAATTAATTTTGTTTTTTTTTTTGAGTTTAATCGTGGTTCATATTTCAGTAGTTCATATAAGGAATTTGACTGCATTGTGTAGCTTAAACTTTTAGTTTAATAGCTATATAGTTCATAATTATATGTAGCTACAGTTCCGCGCTTATATATTATATACCAGCTATAGGTAGCGCGCTTTCCCCTACTGCTCCCTATATAAAGGCCAACGAACATCAAATGCTAAAACTCAGCAAAATATTGCTAAAATTTAGCAAAATATTCTGAAAAACTCTGCTTTTTTTAGCCTTTTGTGTTTGCTGGGAGGTATAAACTAAACGAAAGTTTATAAGTATACTATTTTTTTGCACTCAGTGTTATGATAATATGCTCTCCCTTATCCGTGGACTCTTTGTCCGGGTAGCATAAAACAATCCGTGAGACAGATTCATTTTTAAAATTTGGTTGATACATAGTTAACGTTTTGGAGGTTTTGTTAGAGCAAGTGTGCTCTGTGCTCTTTAATTTACTTTACGGTGATTCTTTCTCACCATGACTTTTTAGGAAGCGTCGATATTAAAAGTTTGAAGCTTAAGTCGTCCGAAGGTAGAGCGCCTCTTTCCCTATTATGATTTATTGTTATTTCATAAAATCTACTTGCCTCCCAACCATAGCTTTTTTTCGTTATATTGATTTTTTTCTGAAGAAAAATTACACATAAAAATATAATATCAATATTTTCGAATTTTGAATTTTTATTTTATTCCGCCTTGGTCGTCTTAACGGCTCTCACTTCTGGAAGAGAAATGGAAATTCGGAAGTGTCCGTTGAACTAACAGACTTGTCCTATGAATATACGTCAGATATCTACGTGACCAAATTTATAGGGGTTGAATTCGCCGTGTACTTATCAGTCACTCACACATTCTCGTGGCGACTGATTATGCAAATAAAAACATTTTGCTGAATACCACTTTCTAAAAAGGTACATATTTTGCTCTCCTTTTAATACAACATCCAGTATATAGATTCTTTTGTACAATATCTTGCACATCATTCCAAATGTTGATTTATTGTGTTGCAATCATTAATTTTTTGTGAGATAAAGAAAAAAAGGTATTGTGACTTTGTCATGAGGTTAAAGTATACCAATTTCCGTGATGTCCAAAGGTTAATCTCGACAATTTCTCCCCTTTTTGGCTCAATTCAGCAATGATATGGCTAAATAGTATTTTATCATTACATAATTGAAATGTTTACTTTTACATTTCAGCCGCTGAAAGTGGGTCACCGGAGAAATGTCGTCTAGTCACACGAGTCCCGTAAAATATTTCCTCTCCGGAGGATTTGGTGGAGTATGCACGGTGATCGTGGGTCATCCACTAGACACAATCAAGGTATTATTTTTTGGTCATTGGAAATTTCCACTACAAGATTTTTTTTTATTTTTTTTGTTTAGGTTCGTTTGCAGACGATGCCAGTACCCGAAGCCGGACAATCTCCACTCTATGCGGGAACATGGGATTGTGCCAAGAAGACAATCCAACGGGAAGGATTTAGGGGTCTCTACAAAGGGATGTCAGCCCCTATTAGTGGAGTAGCGCCAATTTTTGCCATGAGTTTTTTTGGTTTTGGTCTGGGGAAGCGGCTACAGCAGCAGACTCCCAATGAGAAACTATCAAATACACAGCTTTTCCTTGCTGGAGCCTTTTCTGGGGTCTTTACAACTAGCATTATGGCTCCTGGGGAGCGAATTAAGTGCCTCCTACAGATTCAACAGGGTGGCAATCAACCACAAAAGTATAACGGGATGGTTGATTGTGCCAAACAGCTTTACAAAGAAGGTGGAATTAGAAGTATCTACAAGGGATCATTTGCGACACTTCTGAGAGGTGAGTAAATTTTTAAATTATGTTGTAGGGTTAAAATTCCAAATTCAGAACAACAGAATTCGGTCCATTTCTTTAAAATTTGATAAATTAAATATACTCTCTAGAAATGGATAATACTAAAATATTAGTCGAGCTTTCAAATTGATTTATCCGAAATTCCAAATTTTATCATAATGTCTCCTATAAGTTTGAAATTCGAAACCCTTTGTCACATGTTTTGCATATGACTATATCATTCTTTCACTTACCAAATTCGATTGAGCTAAATTGAATTTGAAGTGATGTTTAAGAGAAGAAGAAGAGTGCGAGAGAATGAGATAGAAATATGCAAAACATGTGAGAAAGAAAGGTATCCGAATTTCGACTTCATGAAATTTTACTGTATTTTTTTTTTTCAAAATAACATATTAGACTAAATTTTGTGGGATTTTTTGTTTTTGTCAATTGCATTTTTTAAAGTACTTTTTTTTAGATTCTTCTAATTGAGTATTGATAAAACCAATTATTCTATTGCTCTTTCTGTAAATATTCAAAAAAAAAAAAAAATTACAAAATTGTACAATCCATAAATATGGAATATAAGCAAATTTGCAATAAGTGAATATGAGCCCTGTGTTAGACTTATGCGGGCTTCAGACCTAATGGTTTAGCCATATGGCTTAACTGCTCTAATTTCTTATCAATCAATATTTCTTAGAAAAATTTAACTTAGGATTGGATTACTAAAGTTAAATAACCCATTAGGCTCACATAAAGTAATAAAAATGCTCTTTATTTAAGATTTTAAGACCTTCGGGAACTGGGCTAAACCTCTAGTCTGAAGATAGTTTTATGTTCCCCTAGACACACTTAAGATTTAAGCCGAAGGACGACTTGACGTAATTAAAATCAAAATAATGATCAGATTACATTTTCATCCGCCTAATCCGCCTCTTGGCTTAAGCCGAGGAACGGATTAGCTAGTGGAAACTGATGGGAATTTAGTCAAACAATTATTTTGATTACAATTATGCCCAGTGCACAACAAATTTTGTTAGTAAACATATTTTCAAAATTTCATATAAGAGTGAGGGAGATAACTAGATCTAGGTCTCACTCACACTCATTGAAATGTCAAAAACATGTTTACAAAACAAAAGTTACTGTGCGTTGGCCATTACGTTAAACTCTCATTCAACTTAAGTCGTAAGTGTAACTGGAATATTACACGATCTTTGGACCTAAGGTATAACCTATTACTACTCTATTATTTTCTTATCAAGCAAGAATTTTTGGAAAAAAATCGATTCAGGAGTCAGGATTCGATATTATGGGCAAATGATCCATTAGATTTTGAAAAATTACATTACTCGCTTTTTTTTAATTTTCGAAAACTTCAGAAACTGGGCTCAACCTTTTATCTGAAGCCCGTTTTAATTTTGTTCATACGATCTGAGAGAGTATCTGAGGATTATCCAGTGAAAAGTAGAATCTCACACTTTCCTAGGGATTATCAGGAAGTGATTTTCTCTTAAATTAATCTTTAAAAGAAATCTTGAAAGATTTAAATATTTAAAATAATCTCTAATTAGTAAAGCACTCCTTAGTCGTCCTGAGGAAAAAGTGTGATTCCACTTTTCAATGGATAATTTTCTTTACTTCTACTTGTTAATATCCATATAATCTTTAAAACTGTATATTTACTAAGGAGATTAACACGGATTTCAGATTGAAGAATTATCCTAATACTTTTTTTTTAAGTTTTTAAGTGTTTTTTAAGTTTTTTAAGTTTCGAAATTTAAAAACAAAGAGTGGCAAACTGTTTCATGCTTTGCAAAATAGTTGAACTCGTAACTTAAAAGTTACGTAAGTTAAAAGTACTTTCAAATGATTCACCGTTTGCTAGAACCGATTTGAACAGATTTATAAATCGCTCAAAAGATACTCGAAAATAGCTAAAAAGCAATAGTATTCATTTTCACTCAAAAATTGCTTATCGGATCATAAACAACAGGTTTATTACCGGTTCAGATTTGTAAGAAATACCAAGAAAGACATTTCCAACGAGCCCGAACATGACTTCATTCGGTTCCGTTTAAAAAGGCGCCAAAGCGGTCTTTCTAAACTTTGATATTTCATAACTGTTATTAGGAATTATGCAATGGTATTTTCGTTTATGGACATGGACCCATACCGTCCATGTCTATGCAACCTTTAAAACAAATCCAAAAATAAAAAAAAAAACAACGCGTTTTCGAGCAATCCAAAAGAAAACTTTTTTTTGTAGGGGAAGGGAAGGGAGAAGAAACGAGGGACATGTTAATGGTTCCAGCGTTGACTTATAAAATTGGACGTTCACCCAAAGGTCCTAAGATTCTATCTTTAACTCTTTCCGGACCACAACATATCCAGCGAACGAATTTCAGTAAAACTCACTTTATTGTAAGTCTTACTGGTCAAATATGATACTTTTGTAGAGAAAGAATTTTCTCCGCCTCTGGGAAATTGGAAAACTCATGGGAACTCTCGTCCCCTAAAGAACGCAAAAGATAGAAACTTGGACAAACTTCAATTTTCCAAAAGCCAATAATATCAATTTTGTGAATTATTTTTGCATGTCAAATAACTCCTTTACAATGTTGATCACTAAAACAAGAAGAATTATTGACCAGTATCTTGTGGGATGTCCAGGAAGTGCTGAAAAGGACACTCAGCTCCTGCTTGCCAACACATTCCTCAAAATATTTCACAGAATAGCACTTTAACACACATTTCTCTCAACAGGATGTTATTGCAGACACATTAAGCTTTCTCAAGAGCCAAAAAAACACTTCCTGGACAATCAGAATTCACCAAAATCTGGAAGAATAGGAAAAACTTCCCCGAAAGCAATCTTTTTCGCTGCCAAATGTCAAAATTATCGGCCATATTGACAAAAATTTCGCTCCCGCTTGAATTTTCTTACATGGTTGGTGTCAAAAACCAAATGGCGGGCACTGGCGGGATAACCTTACATTTGACCTCAAGATTCTTGGGGACGAGAATTCCCATCAACTTTGAACAAGTTTTTTGAAAATTTATGAAAAAATTGTTTTTCGAATTTATGTAATCTGTAATTGATAGTTATCATACTTATTGGCCCCGAGAGGTTTTTCCTTATTCGGGTCTAGAAATAAGAAAAAAGTCACAATATGTGCAATGAAGCAGAAAATCGAAAATTCACGATTTTTGACCAAGAATATCTTAGCTCAGGAGTTAATTGGGATCCTGCAAAAAATATCCTAGATTTGGACATCCTTATAGTTTGTAATCATCCACAAGAATCGGAATTTTATCGATTCTAAATAGTCTAAAAAAATTGTTGTTTCCATGGGTACCCAGTGTCCCAAAGGAGACGAAAGAGTTAACCGTTTGGCCTCCAGACGTGGTAACGGATCGACGGACAGATGGACAAACAGCGTGACGTTAAAAATTCGAAACTTCAGAATTCGAAAATTTTACTAAAATACGGCTCCTTTGGGGGTAAGGAGTCGATATATATATAAGGGTAATTGGGGTACCACCGGACACTATTTTTTTATTTTTAAACTACTTGGACTATCTCGACCATTTCTTCAGTGGATAAACATCCCTATAGTGCCTATAAATACTTACGTCTTATACTCTGAAGTCTAATATCTGATTAAAAAATCGCAGTTCTTGGTGCTACCACCTGTTTGATGTTGCCTCAGTTTCCCCTATTATTATATATACTGCTCTTTCGGTGGAGTTCGAGTAGTAAAAGCACTAGAAAAAAAGAGATTCATTAATTTATCTTAAGAAATCTACGATTTGTTCTCTCGATAGTGTTCGAGAAGTAGAGGAGACCGGGGTAGAATTAGCCAGCAAATGAAGCTTTTTTTTTCGCGCGTGATTTGTGAAAAAAATGATAAGGTTTGTCTAATGTTTTTATGTTTCATAAGTAGCATTAGGATATTAGCTATATGAAACAGTGTAGTCCAAAGCTCTAAACTCCTTGACCTTTTCTAGAGAGGATAATGAAAAAAGTATGACACATTGGCTACACTTGCCCCAGCCTGGGTAGATATAGCCACTTTTGGGTTGCTAAAAAATTGCCACCAGTTTTCCAGACGAAATTTTAAACTGGAGATACCAAATATTGTTTCGCTTGATACACTGAAGCCCAGTAATGCTAAATATGTAATTTAAACCTAAAGAAAAAGGCTTTAGCCGACTTTTTTATGACATTTTTGTAATTGCGGCAAAATTGATGAAAATATCCTGAAAAAATCTATTTCACAAATTGCTCATCCGAAATATATCAGTGGAATATCAATAGTATATTTTTTCATCAAACAATTATCCATGTATTAGTGAAAAATCATTGATAGTTTTAGCCCGCCACGGAAAAGTGGCTACAATTGCCCGGAGGGCTGTTTCAGTGTTTATCATCTTATATAAAAAAAAATTGGATAATTATTATCCAAGTGAAAAATATTTTTTAATTAGGTTTATTAAATCAGAAACGAGGTAAAACTATGAAATCTTGACTAGAAACTCAGAAAACCAAATGCTGGTCCAAAAACTAATATCAAAATTACAATTTTATACACATTTTATAAAAATGCTTCTTAATTGTAGGATAACTGGATAAGACTTATAAATATTTCTGGCAATATGGGGATGTGTTCCTACTTTCATTAAAAAATACTTTGCTACATGTACATTTTAAGAAAAACGAAAAAAATCCACTGACTAATTCTACCCCTGGCTATAGGTGCCCCGGTCTTCCCTATAATCAAAATATTGTTACATTTTGTTTTCTCTTTGAATTTAATGAATAATATTTGAATAATTATTAAGAAAGCTTTTTACTGCAATTTTTAAAAAGTGTAGAAAAGGAATAAGATAAATCTATCGTGAGTTAAAAAACTCGAAATTCGAAAAGTAGGATTAATTCAATTCAATTATTCTTTTTTTCCTTAATTTTCTTCAACCGTTTCTTCTTAACGCGATGCTATACTTAGAGGACATCTAATTTAGATATTTACGTCTCCTTATTCATAATTACTTATGGAATATGTTCACGGTCGATCTCGAGACATTTCAGGGTAAGATCCTGAATTTGCTTTAAGCATTTTTCCCTAGGTTTGTACCGCGGTTTATATCCTCTTTAAAATGGCCTGTGTAGCTTAGTCATATAAACAATTACAGATATTATTAAGATGTGATTTTTTCGCAATATTGAAAAAAAAATTGTGAACAAACAAAAATGATGCTTTGATGGGTTTTACTACTTCATATATATTTTTAAGAAATTTTGTTTTCTTGTATCTAAATTGATAGAAGTGACTTTAAATTTTTTGCAATACAATAACATATAAATGTTCTTGACTTACATACTTGAGTTCAGTTTTTCCCGCCCTACTTTTTCCAGTTTTTTTTTTTGTGACCTTTGCCTTAATCTTTTTTCCCCAATTTTATTAATTAAATGCAGATTTCTCAATTTCCCCTGTTAAGAAAAAAAAACTTTATTTCATCCATAAAACAACAAAACACAGGGTATTACAATGCTTTATAAGATATCATTGGACATTCTGTTGGTGTTGTAATAATGTTTCTTCTTCGGTTCCACAACAATATTCCTACTAAATTTTAGTTTTTGCATGCGTTGTCGTTCCTTTTTCATCTTCAGTAGCCTATCTTGTTCTCGAGTATCTTCCACAGGTTTGTTGTCTAATCTCTTTAGCATTATATGATACTCATTTTCCTTGGGTGATAGAACTTTTCCATGAATAATTGTTTTCTTCTCTGGAATTGATCTTTTTCTCGGACACTTGAGATCCCTTCTTAGGGCATAATACACTGTTCGATGTTTTACATGATCAGGTCCTCCATCACATCTTGGAGATAATTTATTGTCATAGCCGTAAGAGTATGTACCTTCGAGGGGGCGACAGGGTAAGAGTCCATATTTAACAGCTTCTGCTGAACATTTTTGAACTTTTCCGGGTCTTCTGAATTTATTTGTGACACCTTGCTTCCAGGATGTCATGTCACAGTTGCAAATCCAGGGATTGTCTGTCAATCTGATAACTTTTGCGGGGATATTGTCGAAAAATAATTGTGGAAGTTTAGACAAATGATTGTCATTGAGGTAGATTTCCCGAAGATTCTTTTGCTGACTGAAGAGATTTGGTGGTAGGAAAGATATGAGATTTTTTGAGAGATCGATTATTTGAATGCTGTCTATACCATAGAATGCATCCATTGATATTTCTCTGATGCTACATCTATTTAGAATGACTTCCTCAACTTTGGACATCCCACTAAAAGCATCAAATTCAATTTTGGTCAGATTTCCGTGAACTTTGAGAGAAGTTAGAGAGGGAAGATCTTTAAAAATGCCTTGAGTTAGAGATTCAACAGATGCATTGAGAATTGTCAGTGATGTCAATAGTGGAAGATTGTCAAAGACACTTCCTGTTGAGAGATCAATTGGTGTTGTATGAGTTCCCAGAAAAATTTCCTTGCTGGTATTCATGACACCAAAAGTACTTTCGAATATGTACTTGATGGGATTTTCTCGTATATCGACGGTATTGAGTTCAGGAAATGGTGGAAATGTTAATTCACTGAGTTTTGTGAGACTATTGTAGCTCAGATCTAATGTCTTGAGATGAAGTAGTCCAGCCAAATCACGGTAATTCATGTTGAGAATTTTATTGTGTGCCAGAGATAATGTTAGAAGATTTGGTGTACCG
The DNA here is from genome assembly GCF_024763615.1 of Phlebotomus papatasi. Classification (NCBI taxonomy): domain Eukaryota; kingdom Metazoa; phylum Arthropoda; class Insecta; order Diptera; family Psychodidae; genus Phlebotomus; species Phlebotomus papatasi. The sequence continues at coordinate 28,867,153 of NC_077224.1, forward strand.
TAGAAGGCAAAAGCTGGGATAATTTTGATGTCATTGTGCTCCAAGGAGAGATGCTGCAGCTTGCCCAATCCATCAAAGACCTCCCAATGAAGTTCATCCATTTCACAATTATGCATCCTGAGAATTTCCAGAGATTCCCAGCCATAGAATGAGGCAATTTGGGATCTCTGTTGTTCCATCATGTAGACTTCATAGGGCAGAATTTCCACTTCTTCCTCAATTTCTAGTGATATATTATATTCAACTCGTTCACTCTCGGGGACATAGTTGAAATTCTCAGATGGATCTACAGCGTCACTACGGCGCGTGGTCTTTTCATTTGCCTCAAGTTGAATGGACTCAAAGTTGGCATACAGCAAGCCCGGCAGAGACTTATCAATTAGTAAAGTTATGTTCTTATCGCGAGACCCTCGGATTTCGAGTGTGGTCAGTTCTGAGAGTGTGGATAAATCTTCTGTGTGAATGATTATTTTCTCTGTGGATCCAGACGACAGTAAAATGAGAGCATGCAGGTCTTGCGGTAGAGATCCTAATAGACTTCTTGTATCCGTTTCCGCTTGAATAATACACGTGACACTCTTCACATATGGATTTCCAGTTTGAACATGACTGTCCAGGAAGGACTTTTGTAAAAGAAATTAAAATAGTTAATTTAGCACTTAACAACAATCATTTTTCCAATCCTTTAATACTAAAATTACCTCATTATCTGTAATCTCTGATTCTTCAGTCTCATTGGGAATTACTTTTGGGGCTCCAAGTATCCAACGTGCAATTGATAAATCCAAAAATGGTTCATACTGGCAGACACACTGATTTGGACAAATTATTCCAATATCTTCCCACTTTTCTGAAATACACTCAGACACAAAAATCACTAAGCAATTGAATGTTAGAAGAAAAATTCTCCAAAAGAGCAGCATTTTCCTTTTAAATTTTCCAATACTTTTTTCACAAAATAATTCACTTTTTTTCCTAGCAGATCAATTATAATTCTTCTTCTTTGAGAGTACTTAAAATGACTGGAAGAGTCGTGAGAATAAAATGATTTTTGTGGTGGGAAAGGAAACTGGGAACATGGAAAGGATGTTGTTATCATTTGTTTTCAGTATTTCATACACATATCGTACAATCATAATTTCTCGTATAATGTAATAACAGCGTGGAAAAAAAATCGGCGTTTTCTTTACAGTATGACCAAAAATATGTGTTTTTTTTTAAATTCTGGAGATATTTTAATTCTGTAAATAAATTGTAAAATGCAATGCCCATGTTGGTGTCGATTCTGTGACATGAAGGAACACTTTTTTCGGTTTTGGAACACCTTTTTCCAGAACAAGGACATTCAGAGATTACATCTGGGGCTGTATTGTAATTGTTGACCCAAGACTACGGGTCAACAATTGATTTTATCCTTGTTGTCGGTGTGTTGATAGAAGAACTGTCCAGATCGCTCGAGTTTTCAACAGTAGGGCAAAGTGGTCTGCCTTTGAATGCGGCTGCCTTTGAATATTTCAATTTTTTTCTTACCCTATTTTTTACCCTATAGCAAAAACCCTATTCTCTAAACTATAGTCAATACAACTAACTATTTTCTATTAACTTCGATTAACAAAATAGAATTTTTGCTTTGGAAAGTAAGAGAAAAAATAAATGTTACCAAGGATAAGGATCGAAATGCAGTAGGTAGGAGAGTCACAAGAGCAAAGACGTTAAGAAAAGATTCTGAAGAGCATTAAGGAAAGTTTTGAAAGTTTTGAAGAGCATTAAGGGAAAAAGAATGCTTACAAGTTGTATATACAACGTAAGTATTCTCGTGATCGTTATGTTGGAGCGTGAAAGTCTGCAAAGCTCGCAGTTAACTCTTTCGTCTCTTTTGGGACTGTGAGTACCCAAAGCAGCATATGAATGTTCTGTGAAAAACAATGTTTTTTAATTATTCAGAACTGATAAAAATTCTATTCTTGTGGATGATTACAAACTATAAGAATGTCCAAATTGAAGATATTTTTTGTAGGACCTCAATTAATTCCTGAGCTTAGATATTTTTGATTAAAAAATGATGAAATTGGCTTGCAGCATATGCTGCGGTCCGGAAAGAGTTAAAGCCGCTAGAGAAAAGTCGTGAAAAAAGTTCGATTAAAACTCGATCTTGGCTAAAAGATAGCAAATAAAACTTTTTGGCAAAGAGTCCGTAGGGAAAACTGGGGCAAAAAGTCGCAAATCGAAAAATTCAAAATTCAATATCTTTCAAGGTAAAAAAGATAGCAGCTCAAATTTTTTTCTATAGATAGCCTCCATATACCTTCTTCAATGTCGTAAGTTTCTTAGAATTCGAACAAGGAATTTAGAAAATAAAAAAATATCCAAATTTTTAGCCCTACTTTTGAAATATTTTCCTTGCAGAAGTTAACAATTATTACCTACTTATTTTCCAAAATTGATGCACTAGTGAATATTTTCTAAATAATTTGGATTCCTTGAATACAAATCCGCTATCTATTTTAGAATTTCACAAATATCCTTTTCTCCAGATATCCTTTTATTAAAAAAAAGACCACTTGGGGTAAAAAGTAACAAAAGGTATAGACGTATAGAGGAAAAAGTAACAAAAAAGCGAAGCAATTTCTGATGTCTCACAGCGAAAAGAAACGTCATTATCATGTCTCGCCGCTTGTTGTTTGCATTGGTCAAACGATTTGCAATCTTTTGTGTGTTTTTTTTCTAAGATAGCTTGTTTTCAAGCTTTTCTCGTTTTCTCACTTTTCTCGCTGAGAAAACGGTGTTTAACAAAGGTGTAGATGAATAAATTTTCTATGAAAATATGTCCTCTAGGTATTTTTTCAAATTTGCGAAAGCCTATAATGAAGCGAATCAAAATATGATAATACCCAATGTCTGGTACTATTTGCCCCAGCATTTTTGAGAATAATCACAAAATTACCTTTTAGAAATTGGCTCGATAAACGTATTTCCTTACAAAATAGAGGAAAATTACTTTCACAAATTTGTGTAGCGGTAAATTTCCTATAAAACTGCAGGAAACAAGCACTCTCGTAGCGGTTTGGTCAAGTTGCTGCAGTAATAAGGGAGCTTGGCAGAAGCGTAATGAAGAAGGCCGAGCTTAGTCGCTCTGCTAACTCATCGGTTTTCAATTAAGAATACATATCCAAAATCATACATAGCAAGTAAAACGTCTCATCGATAAAGGATAAAGGAGAGGCAAAGATCAAATCCGTGTTTAGTTTTTCTCCGTACGGCTTTGCCGAACACTGAAATGTATAGTTCACTAAAATACTTATAATTTGCCAGATGCTGAGAATTAACTCCCTAAAAATCTCAATTCTTCTATCACTTATTTTCACAATATTTTTAAAAATTTGTAATGAATTATAATTTTATCTGTCCGAGTTTCTGCTTAATGCACTCTATCTTCTGAATTTAGATTTTTGAGTGCAAAGAATTGTATCATTTACTCTAAAGTGAGGTGCTAAAAATGCAAAAGTCAAAATTCAAACAGTTTAAAATTATATTTTCTTTGACCTAAAAAAACTTTTCTTCGATGTGACTTTAATTTTATGAGACTTGCAAACATGCAGATTGGACTATGCTGTAATTTATCTTGTATCTTTTTCTCATTTCTTCTCCTTTAAAATCTTAAGAATGTGGGATTGGAGCGAAAGACGGGGCAATAAACGTGAATGTCCTCTCATCGCGATAAATGAAAAAAAAAATGACTTTTCTGTAGGATGTCTGGTCTAAATATAAAGCTTTTAGTTAAATTTCAAATATAATATTTGCATAAAAAATTCGGTTGAGATAAGTTAGAATAATTTTCCAATATATGGTTATTTTTTTTTTTTGCAAAGAAGAAGTTTTGTGCTGAATTTTAGATACTTACTAGACATATAAATGTCACAAAGAAAATAATGTATTATCACTAATTTATATTCTTGAAAAAAGATTTAGAATAAAATACATTGTAGGAGATTAAGTCTTTTGAAAAATACGGTTACACCTTTGGAAAATCAATCTTGTAGAAATTTTAGCATAAATCCCATAAATCGATTTAATTTATGGAAAAAATTCGAAATGTATTTTTCTTAAATTTATCAAGTTTTGTTAAATGTCAATGAGGTTTAATTGATAGATTAAATTTTACCTACATCAATAAGGAAATATAATAGTGGTGATTAAATTGAATGATTGAATTATTTGCGACCAAATAGAAAATAGGAGCATGAAGAGGGTTATTAATTAAAACACTTTTGTTTTCTTGCACGTTTCGTTGCTCCTTCAACAATGATTGTTTTGTGTACTTTTAGCAAATTATATAGATCACGGTGTTTCTATTTCATACATTTCCACTTCAATTTAATTATCATTTACACACTCAATAAACTGGATAAATACCTGAAGATTTTGTAGTGTTATCAAATGCTCCTTTGGGCTATTAAAAGAAAAAAAGAATTCACGTGACTAAAATCATCGCGTGATTTTAAAATGCAGGTGCAGTTAAAATCAGACAAATTCAAGATTTTTGAAAAGTTGAAAAACTTTGGGAAAATTATTGAGAAACGACGTGACTTTCAATTAAATTGTTTGGATTGGATTGAAAGTGGAAATAAATTGAATAACAAAATACATTTCTTGAAAGGAGGTATTTCTTTTAGGCTTATTAGAAGAGAGAACACTTGTTTTGGAAAGCTGTGATGAAGTTATTTGTGTAAGAAATTGGCTCTATTATGTCATTATACTCAAAATTTGCTAAAGATATTTTTTGTAATAGGGGAGACTGGGGCAAAAAGTCACAAAACGGATATTTTATTTTTATACAAGCTACTCTAGCGGCTTTTTGTTACCTTTACCCCAAGTGGTCATTTTTAATAAAAGGATTTCTGGAGAAAAGAAATCTTTGTAAAATTCTAAAATAGATAGTGGTTTCATATTCAAAGAATCCAAATAATTTAGGAAATATTCACCAGCGCATCAATTTCGGAAAATAAGGAGGTCAAAATTGATATCTGTTTTAAGGAAAACATTTAAAAAATAGGGCTAAAAATTTCATTTTTTTTTTATTTTCTGAATTCCTTGTTCGAACTCTTAAGAAACTTACGACTTTAAAGAAGGTCTATGGAGGCCGCCTATGAAAAAAATTTTAAGCCGCTATCTCTTTTTCTTGGAAGATATTGAATTTTCAAATTTTCAATTTGTGACTTTTTACCTCAGTCTCCCCTACTCTATTTTAATGAGGACAACTGAAATATGTTTCATTATTTTTGAAAATAAATAGTAAAATTCCTAATATTCAACAACTAAATAATTTATTTATTAGTTTTAAGTAGAAATGCAACATTAATCATAAATTGCAATTTGTACTTATATAGTTGATTTTCGGTTAGTTTAATAGCGGTTTATAGTTAGTTTCGTAAACATTCAGGCTTGTTTAGGCAGTCAAATAGTTCTCGAAAATCCAATTTAAATTGTCTTTTACCATTTTAAAGCCCGAAGAAAGAAAGTTCGCGACAATTTCAGTTAGGGAGAAGTGGGGCACATTTGAAAATGGGGCACCTTTGAAGTAGGGAATTTTCTCCCATGTTTAAGTGGAACTGAGCCATATCATAATGTAATTTAGCTTCTGAATATATTTGTGCAGGTAAATTATATCACGATTAAGCTAAATTTTATTTAAAAATAGGTGCAAAATCCCTATTTTAAAGGTACCCCACTCCCCCTATTGATTTAAACGTTTTTTTTATTCATAGTGAATTATAAAAGTTTGTAAAATAAAGTGCATGGGAAATAGAAGAAAAAGTCCTCTGAATCATCGCGGTCAAATTCGCTAGATTCCGCGTTTTTGAAAAATGACTAAATTAAAAAAAATAAGCATTTAAAGGAATTGGAGCAGGATGTCTTCTATGAGCAACAATGTAGTCCTAAGTGGTATCTATTGTGTGCTGAAGAGAGTATATTAATATTTAGTTTAGTTTAGTTTATATGATTTTTCAGAAGTCCCTCTCTAAGGTAATTTTTTAAAAATTTTTAGTTAGCCGCCAAGGATTTTTTTTTACAAATATCATATAATTTTCAAGTTGAAGCATAACGGATGTCCATTTATTAAGTTCTGTACACTAGAATAAGACTATATTAATGGTCGCAAGAATCGAAAAAATCTATGGAATATATTCCTCCCTGAATCCGAGTAGTTTCACTACGAGTATTGGAATCAAAGTGAGTTTTATAAGAATATCAAGATATTTCAAAGAGAGAGAACAGTAGGGTGGAGTAACCACTTATCGCCACTTTTAGGAAAAAGTGAAATTAATTGTATTATAACTTCTGAACCCTTATTATCAGATAACTCAAATTTGACACAAAACTACTTAGATATATTGGCTCTAGATTCGCAAAAACAAAGGTCCTACAATTTAACGCGGGAGTACCTAAAAAACTGATTTTTATTAACAATGCAAAAATAACCACTTCGTCGCCACTTTTTACCACTTTTCGCCAGTTTTGTAACCACTTCTCGCCACCCACTTGAAAAGGTTCAAACTCGATTATTTTGGGCAATATTATGCAAAGAAGACATTCAGCAATTCTTTTTTTTTCATAATCACCTTATTATTACTCACATTAAATGATTTTTCTTCACTTTTATTTGAGAAATCAAATTATTAGACTATTGCAGAAAGTGAACAAAGTAGATTTAACAACTGAGAATCTACGAAGTGAAGTTAGCGTCGCCTATTGAAAATCTATTTCGACAGGTGGTGAATCAATTTTAGAATATTACCACTATCCGTCATGGCTCATTTTTACATAAAAATAATATAAAATGAGATATTAACTAACTAAATACAAATTTTATGTATTCGCCGAATGTAATTTAATGTTCAATAGACAAATTATTTACTCAAAAATTAAATTTTGTACGATAAAAGTTTCATGACACTTATTATATTTGGTAAGAAATATTGGATTCGATGCACTTGCTTAAAATATTCCTCTAAAAAATGCTCAAACATGTAAATTCAAAGCAAAAAATTAGTGTTTTTCGACTCTATAAGTAACAGCAGTAGAATTACAAATAATTTTACGGCTAATTTATTTTACAAATAATGGAAAAATTGCAATTTTAATATAAGTGGCGAAAAGTGGGGCACTGGCGAGAAGTGGTGATTCCACCCTATAATCTGTTTTTTTTTCATCTGTTATCGAGCTAGAGGAAAACCGTATGAGACATCAACTTTCGGTTTTCGGTTATCCCCTATAAAAAGAAATATTATATAGAGACGTTTTTTTTCTCCACCCCTCCAAAACATAGGTTTTCTGGAAAACAGCTTCAACGATTTCTTTCATTTTTGGATGTATTTTGGGGGTAGTTCTGGTGAAAATTTCGTCCATAAATACCTATGACCGGAAAATTCGCCATTTTGAATTTTCGAAGGTAAAAACTTACATAATTATAATGGAAAAACAAAATTCATACTGTTGGGTCTATTTTTCAACTGATTAGCTTGAATTTGGATATTTTGGAAAAGTCTTGAAATTTCCAACAAAGCTGCATTGATCTCAATCGTTAAAGTAATTGTATATGATACATTTTATTAGAATTGTTTGTATAGATATTTCGAATCTGGAAACTAAATGGTAAGAAATACGGATTACCGGCGAGTAGCCTAACAGGGTCAAGCTGTTAAAGAAATTTTGGCCATTCACTTCCCACGTTTGATTTATTAATATGACCTAAATTTTTCCCACTATTATTCAGTTCTTTCCAAAAACCTAAATTTTTGGATGTCTTAAAAATGCTTTGTGCATTTTCTTTTATTTTTGGATATGTTATAGAAAATTATTGAAAGTGCACAGTGAATTTCGTCTAGGGGAAGGTTTTGCAACTTCGTAACGTTGCAACTTCGTACAAGTTGATTTTTTTCCAAGTTACTAAATGAATTTTATCCATGGACATATAATCTAAAAGCTAGTCCTACATCTCACATTACCTGGCAAACTTGGAAACCTAGGTAGAAACAAACTTGAAAACTTGGAAACCTTGGTTAGGTATGAGAGAATCATACCTAACCAAGCTCTTAACTGACTGTCAGAATTCAGGAAAAACATGGTTTTCCGAGTGTCAAAAAATATGTGTTAGAAAAATAGCTTAAAATTTATGTTTTAATGCGTTATACCTCCTACGTATGGTGAAAACAAGTAGATGAAAGTTCCACCTAAGTAGTGATGTCCAAACTTTTGTGTCTGGTGTCATTTTTTTGGGGGAAAATGAGGCCTACAGAGGTGGAAAAAGTGGTACGAAGCTGAGTTAACCATGGCACCTTCGTAAAAAATGTCACTAAATTTTCATTTTCCTGTAGAGAAAAATCCAAGGACTTCCATGAATATTGTGAGGCAAAAATATGAACCTAATAAGTAAGAGATTTGTTTGACATAGTGATATATTTGATTCGGTTTGTGTGGCATTCAGGAAAAAATCTTAAATCTTGGACTCCTTTTTTAATACGAACCTTCAAAACCTTCCCCTATATACGAAAATGTCCTTGAATAATTCCTAGTAACTGTTTTTTTTTTCAAAGCTAAAGATCAAAAGGACGCTACGTAAGTGAGTATTTCTCGAGCAATTAGGGCAAAATTAAGTTCATTGGAAAGGCATTGGTATCCCTGAAATGTCTGAAGAGCTTGTCTCTTGGAGTTTTTCATAAATTAGTTCAAATCGTTGTGAGCCGGAAAACATAAACAATAATATTTAGTGAAAAAGAGAACTTCGCGAAATTCTTGTACTTGACGCTTTTTCTCTATTTGTTGACTCGCTGAAGAACTTTATTAATAGAGATAAATAAAATGCGAAACTACTTTTGAGATTATAGCATCTAAGTCACGCAAATAAAGTCTTTTTCAAAGTGGGAATGCTTTGCCACACCTTGCTATATTTTTATACGATTTTGAAAAAGACCCCGATTAAAGTTTTCGGCATTTAAACCTCCCCTTTCAGCAAATTAGTGGAAGTAAGAGGGTTTATTTAATATTCTATCATTGGCGAATAAAAAAAACTTATTTTTTTGGTGGGCGTGATTATAAATACAAGATCTTAGGGAGGGCTAAACAATTTCTGAACATTAAAAGATCACTTAACCCTTTAAAACTTATCTTTGTTAGTATAGCAGTCTTTTTAATAATATTTTATAATCATGAGTTTTCGTAGTACTACCAAAAGTACGGAATATTTTGCAGAAAATATTCTGCAAGATTATTATTACAAAGAAATTGATGATTTAATTATTTATAAAACAATAAGAGACTTTTTATTTCTATTTTAAATTTTGTTTAAAATGCAACTGTAGGAAATACATTTTTGAAACTTAAAACTTAATCGACCAAAACGGTTAGCAAAATGTTTGTCAATGCAAATAATTAATTATTTGCTACAGAAAACTTCCCCATGAAACTGCCCCTCACGTATCTTGAGAAATTAAAGCAAAATTGTCAGAACTATCTTACAATTTTCCCAATGATAAATATCTTAATATAATCAAGAAACTACTAGTACATTATTAGAATTGTGTTAATTCTGCAATGGTTCAGAAATTGATCCAAATAAAGGATCCAAAAAAAATCATTTAGATACAATTTTATATAATTCAATTGTAGAAATCAAACAAGAAGCTTTAGGAGGAAGTGGAGCACCTTTGAATTGGGGCTGCTTTAAAATTAAGCTTTTTTCTGCAATAGCTCCAAAAACCATTTGTGAAGCTAAAATACATCATGAAAAGGCTGAATTACTTTTAAAAGTAAGTAAAAAAAGCGCAATTTCAAAGCTGCCCCATTTCGAAGGTGTGCCCCACTTCCTCCTACGAAGTTAATAATTTTTGTGAACATAGAATTTACGCACTGCTTTAGTGGCATGAGGATTTTATGCCATTCCTATCAAAAGGACAGAGAAAAATATGTTAAAATTTGATATTGCTTCTTCATTATAGGGGAGACTGGGGCAAATTTGTCAAAACGAAAATTTCAATATTCACTATTTTCTAAAATAAAAGATACTGAGGCTTGAAATTTTTATTATAGATAGCCTTCATGAACCTTCTTAAACTTACAAAGTTTAGGAGGAAAGGAAGGATTATGTTAAATAAAAAATAATGATATTTTGAGCCCTATTTTTGGAATATTTGGCTTACAGAAAATATCAATACTGATTAGCTCAATTTAAGCACATTTCTCGTTAAGATATAGAAAAATTATCTACGACAAAGTTGTAGAGGAATAAATTTCCTATTAAAATATGTCCATTTGATATTTTTAACGTTTGCGAGAGTAAAACGTCACAAATTATCCGAAGACTGACAAAATTTGCCCAAGCAATTTTAAGAATCTCCACAAAATCGACTTTTAGAAAATGATTCGAAAATCACATTTCTTTCGAGATAGAGGTGAATATTCTTCTGCAATGTTGTAAAGCATTCAATTTCCTATAAGAATATACTCATTATAGGGTAAGTGTGCCAAATTTCGGCATAGCTGCATGCAAGCGCCAAAGTCTCAAGTTTGAAATGTAATATCTTTAATAGAAATTGATTTTTTTTTTCATTCTTTCTACTTAAGGAGTGTTGCTTAGAAATTTGTAGACAGTTTATTTTCTTTATTTACTCTAAAATCATTCTTAACACATTTTAAAATTAATAAAACTGTAGACATAGCAATGGTGCCCTATTTCGGCCTCCTTCATTCTCATAGTTCCTTGTCCCTCAGGAATCCTTCCAATGCCTTTTTCACATCATCTCGTTTGTAAAAGCTACATTTGCATTGTATAATCTCTAGAGTACGTAAAATCTAAAAGTTCATGGAAATTCTAGGAACAAAAAAGGTGGCCGAAATTGCAAGCTGTCCGGAATTTGGCACACTTACCCTAAAACGTTTAAGTTTTCTCAGAGCTCGTGAAAGAATTAAATATGCGTTTTGACAAGTTTTGGCCCAGTCTCCCCTACTGTCCCATCTTTTCCTGTCGTAAATTCATCGCTGAGGATGGTTGCAAAATTTTAGTCACATTTCTCATTTTAAACTAAAGAGAAACCTTTTTACCCTCCTACTCATGCTTGTGATTGACTTTGTTTTTGTGCACTTGAAGACGTTCCTGCCAGTGGATTATACTATCTTACTTATGAATATACGAAGGATGCCGTTGGTTCAAAAATGGGGACAGAGGGTGGTATTGGTCTGTTGGGCACAATCTTTGCCGGTGGAATGGCAGGTATTGCCAATTGGGCAATTGGAATGCCGGCAGATGTGCTGAAGAGTCGCCTCCAGACAGGTTTGTAATATTAGACACTTTCATTGGTTTGGTGTTTTCTCAAAAAAATAGCGACTATGTCTCTTTCTCTTTTTTTTTTTAAATTTTCGTGGTCATGCAGCACCGGAGGGAACATACAAGAATGGCATCAGGGACGTGTTTGCTGAATTAATGAAGCGAGAAGGTCCCCTTGCTCTCTACAAAGGTGTTACACCGGTAATGTTGCGTGCTTTTCCGGCAAATGCAGCATGTTTTATAGGATTCGAAGCTTTCATGAAGTTCCTCAATTTTGTGGCGCCCAATTTATAGTTTATTGAGAGAAACTAAGCAATATTATCCTCTGGTGAAACTGAAAGTCAACTATGAGCAAAAAGAAACTACCATAATTTTTTCTATAAATTCTTTTTTTTTATTATTACGTCTTTTGTTATAATCAAATAGTGGAAGAATAAAAAATATATATATATATCAGTTTTTTGTACAGACTTTAACTTTTTCCTAAATTACAATCTAAATATTTTTAAATGGATAGGGGTCTGGAAAATTTAGTTTATGATCCAAAATGTCCAATACTTTGATCAATTGAGTATTTTATCTTTTTTTTTAACAAAAAACGTACAAAAATGGTATAATTCTTAGTTCTAAAAATTTAATAACTAAAGCTCTGGTGATGGAAAATATTTACAAAATGACTATGATTGAAAAATGTGTTTTTTTTAAATTTTTTTCTTAATTTTTTTTTTTCGAAAACAGAAATATTTCTATAACCAAATGAACACAATTCTGGACAATTTCAAACAAATTGTTCTAAAAGATTTTTTTGTTTGAAAAACTGTTTTAAAATAGAACGTTTTATTTTTGAAAGTAAAGAATGTTACTGTGTTATCACACTTGCACATTAAAATTTTAATATGATTCACATTAATTGTCGCTGGTGAGAGTTCAAATGTGTAATTTTGTTTGTTTTAATCATTTTATATTCAAAATTTGATCTATTTGTTGATAAAACGGTAGACTTGGCCCGCAAAATTTGATATAAATTGATTTATAGCATTAATGTGAAAAATTAATGCAATTTCCTCTTTAATTTTTTAATGTGAAAAATATTTATGCTCCAGGTAAATTTAAACTTATTTTTGCAGGCCAAGTCCACTTCTTTATTAATAAAAAGAAAAATCCCAAATATTAAGTGACTCAAAGGCACAAATAACATATTTGGACGCTCACAAGCGACAATTAATGTGAATCACATTAAAATTTTAATGTGCAAGTGTGATAACGCCGTTAAAGAAGGATTTTTCTGCATTTGCGCAGTTTCACTTGCTTTCAGCAAATCTTGTTTTTTATTTTACTTTTTAGAAAATATGTTCTTAGTTTGGATTCACTACTTATGTATTATATCTAAGCACCAATCTCTGCTACTTTTTAAAATGTTAAAAAAAAATACAGCTTAGATTGTTAAACAGTCAAAGCTCTTATTTTCTTTTAAAAGAGTTAATAAAATTGGTCTAATTTTAGTGATTTTGACCAATGTTTCAGCATCTTAGCTATAGAATTTCTACGCGAAAAAGAGAACTTGCAGTCCAGAATTGCGTTAGAAATTATCAAAAGGAATATTTCACTATTGTATAATACTGTCCAATGGAATATCTTTCACACTGTGAAATTCACGTGGCTGTTGTTATCTGTTGTTGAGTGCGAAATTGCTGTTTTGATGGCAAAGTGGTTTTGGGAAGTTCTTACTCTCTTCCTGAGGTATGGTAATGGTGCAGTCTTCACTGGCATTGCTGCAATTGGTCTGTGTCGGCAGAAGGTAAAAGTACAATTAGTGATACAGGTTTTCATTGTCTAACAAATGGTGTATACGTGCAAATAGTCAAACATACCCTGTGACCACTGTCACGTTCGTCTTGGAGGAGTTCTTGGTCATCGGTATCCGAGAGAGGTATCTCCATCTCGAGGTCATACACTGAACTGGGCGCAATATCGGAGGGCATTGTCAGCTCATGGCAGTCATTAGGGATGAGATCACACTTTTGCTCACATGGTGCATACACAGACATTTTGGTGCCTCTGAAATCATAGGATCGCTGCAGTGAAATCTTCCTGGCTGATGTGATGGTAGTGGACATTCCCACGGAGGCCTTGGTCACAGCAAATATGAGTAGCAGCACTCCGCCAATGGCACTTCCGTAGAAGAGTAAATGATCGAGCACAGGAAGAACATTCAAATAGAGATGAAAGCGATTCTTCAGTGCCGGTGGCAGTTCATTGAATGTGATGTCAAACCACAGCATGGGTATCGTGAGGTGTGAGAATTGCTCCACATGTGACATGCTGCTAACATCCTTCAGTGCCATATTGATTTGGAACCTCATGGCACAACGTAGAGGAAGGCCCGATGTCTGCAGGAAACATCAAAGCAAATAAATTAATCACATCATTATCTTTCTTTTACAAATGATTTTAGGGGTTAACCACTTTAGCGCAAACGGAAATGCATTTGCATTTAATTTGTTCTGAGAAGTTAAATAAAATTTATATTTATTTCGATACCGTTTAATTTTACTCAGAAATCAGACTTCTTTTCCATTTTGAATTTTGGGGTAAAATTAACAAAGGAAAGTTTTGAAACTCCTGATGATGGAAGTTTTGTACCACTCGATTTGTTCTGTTCTTTTTTTTTTAAAGCTTTAAGTCACTTAAGAGTAAAATTCTAAAAGATCAAAGTTTTGAAAGTTCATGTGTCAATTTTAGTCCCATTTTTTTCAAAACTCAATTTTTAGATCACTGATCATGAATTTCAAAAAAAAAACGAGTGAACCATTATTTTCTTAAATTCTTCACTCTAGAGAATTTTCTATGTTTAATCCAAGAATTTTTTTTAATTCTCTTTGATCATAACTTATTTTGTAGGAGAGAATATCATGTAATTTCAAAGAAACATTCCATATTAGTATTTGTTATATTAAGAACTCTGTCAACAATTAAAAATTGTGATGGTCTCGTCATTTCTTCGCTTAATTCCGAGTTATTATTCACCTAATATCAAAAATATATTTGATTTTATTTGATTTTGATTAAGTCTATCACAAGTTACGCTCACCACAACAATGATTTTTTTTTTCAAAGAGGAATCTTAGAATATTAGGGGAAAGCGATCTCCCTTTGAACGTTCATGCCTTCGAATAATGTGAATTTTCTTTTAGTTTTTCTAAGAGACTTACATATTTCTACTAAATGTTAGTTGGATTTGCATCAATTGTTGATAATTCCGTGATAATTTAGTGTGAATCTCTTACAAAAAACCACATTATTCGAAGGCATGAACGTTCGAAGGGAGAGCACTTTCCCCTAAGTCCCAGGAGCTAAATTTTGAAAAATTTTACAGTGCCCGGCAAAAGTGACACAATGTTTTGCAATTCTGTATAAAAAATTTATATTTCATGATCTAATTCCTATATCACCATCAACTTTTTTTCTTTGAAAGCTCTATTCTTAAGCTACTAAATGGGCCTTATAAGGATTTTTTGAGAAAAGTACAAAAAAAAATTTAGAGCCTTTTACAAAGAGGATGCACTTTTTGATCCTAAATTTTAATTTACGCACAATTAACGTAAATTAGGATGCAGTATAATGGCTCCCGGGTTATATAAGTCCTATTCGCATGATATTCTCTATCATCCCAAGTTTACTAATAAGATGAAGGTCAATTTGATCACAAATTCACTTTCAGCGTAGTCTAGGCAGTTGCCTAGCTTATAAAATAGATCAAAACCGGTAGCTTAACTAAACATCTGTTTCCAGACAGATCGTTAAGCCATGAACTGTTTAACTTAAAAACGTGTAGGGGAAAGTGGTCTGCCTTTGAATGCGGCAGCCTTTGAATATTGTAATTTTTTCACTTTTCCTTAAAGCATAAATTCTTTTCTATTAACTATTAGATAGCTATTCATAATCCTCACAAGTTATCAAAAAATGCAGACCCTAGCTCTTATTTTCTAGGTGCTAGGGCAAAAAAACGAAACTGAGCTCTAAACTGTAATTTTGATGTTCCACAATTCTTGTGTTTTTTCATAATTAAAATAATTTTTCGAACAAATCTTCTATTGTGAGTCATAGAAGGTTATTCTTGGATGGTATTTCTTTAAATACATTTTGATTCAGATGAGACAAATTTTGTGAGTGATAAAAGTTTGCAAATATTGCTCTGCGGCAGCCTTTGAATCTTAATGTTGTGTGCCTTTCAATCCTCTCTTTCCATGCATTGAAACATCTGACAGCTTCCTGTCCGGGAGCAGAATAGAACTCCTACTTTGGTCTGACGAATGTCATACAAATACTTATAAAATGCTATCTTGCTCCGGCCGAGATGTTTCAAACTGACAATTGTCAACTTCAATGGCGTTTTACTACAAATTTTCAAGTGAAAAACAGTGCTTCAGAAAAATGTAAAAAATGTTGTTGTATAATGACTTTTGACTACAGTGGTGGTTTTATTGAGTGCATTAGGGTTCATGCTAATCAATTATGGGCCACTTAATGTTACAGCCCTAATATTCTCAGTGAAAAATTAAGATTCAAAGGCTGCCCAACCACATTCAAAGGCAGACCATGCAGGCTGCCTTTGAATATATCGACATCACATTTTCAAGTTCCTCACCAGGTATAGGCTAGAAAGAAGCAGAATTTCATTGAACACAAAATATTTGTAAATTAATTCTTGTAATGCGTCATAGAAACAGATTTTTCTTCGGATTGTTCAACACCTTGCATTTTTTTTCGTTTCCATATGATTATTTCCATACAATCGGACAATAGTTAAATTTTTGATGCCCGTAGTCCGTAGTAGTCGTTTTTGGCCTTAAAATTCTAAGATTCAGTAAATACTCCAATATGCTTATAACATTTTATAAAGGTTTCGACTTTTTCGTCCATATAGGCTTTTAAGTCGAACAGCTCATGGCTTATCAATCTTTCCGGTAATGGATGTTTAATTAGGCTACCGGTTTTAATCGATGTTATAGGATAGGCAGCTGTGTATACTTCGCTGAAAGTGAATTTTTGACCAAGTGCACCTTAAAGACAATTTTGAAGTGAACTTGAAGACAATTTTAGTAGTGAACTTGGAATAATTTCTAAATTGCTTAATATTATAGAAGGATGGAGCACGGATGTGTAGTCTAATCACTGGTTATATAACCTACACCATGTTTGGTGGCCATTTTCTATTAAGACGCATTTTTTATTATTTTTTTTATGTGAATATTTTTTGTTCAAAATTGTATTTATTGGGGTTATAAGTGAGAAAACACCGGAAGTGATCATGCAAATAGGACTTATATAACCCTGGAGCCATTATATTGAATCTTAATTTACGTTAATTGTGCATAAAGTAAAATTTAGGATCAAAAAGTGGCATTTGGTTGGACACTACTGGCAAAAGTGACCCAATGCATCCTCTTTGTAAAAGCCCTAGAAAGTTTTTGTACTTTTCTCAAAAAAATCCTTATTATGATCATTTAGTTTAGTAGCTTTAGAATAGAGCTTTCCAGGAAAAAAATTTTGAAGCTGATATAGGAATTAAATCATGAAATATTATTTTTTTTTTATAAAGAATTGCAAAATATTGGGTCTCTTTTGCCGGTCACTGTATATTAAAATTTAAGAAAGAAAATATTTTCTCAATGTTTCTCTTTTTATATGTTTTTTTAGAGTTTCAATTTCCTCTTTTTTATTAATCGCAAAATTCAATAATCCCCCATACGGTTTTTAGATCTATCATTTAGTCATATAGCTTGTCTCTTTAAATTACACATCGGGCAAGATTTTTGAGCAAATTATGGCTTAGAAATAGATATTAACCCTTTAAGGACGATTGGAACACCGGTGTCTCATAAAGAAAATAATTTTTCCTGACTATCTAAAATTATTTTTTTCTTATGTCTCTACATAATTGTAAAGTAGAAAGTTGAAGGAATCTACAATATTTTTTGCAAGTCTCTAGCTATTTGATATGTAGTAAATATTTAAGCTCAAAAATCGCGAATTTTTAAATTCTGAAATTCATAATTGGTTTTATTTATTTTTTATACTTCCAATTTCTTTTAAAGCAAAACCCTTTTGGCAATAAAAACTACAATATCCATACGTAATATTTTTCATTAAAACGAATAATATTATTCATTGGTATTGTCAGAAAAATTACTTAGATTTTTGGACTATTTTTGTCCCTATCGTTCATAGAAGCACAAAATACACCGAATCAGACTCTGTTGGACTTTCCAAGGTTAGATGTAAGACTTATCATTGATTATGTTTCTCAGTTTAATTTTTATTGTTGATTTTCAGTCCGTAAAAAGTGTATGGTCGTTAAAGGGTTAAGGGCAAACGATCCATGAGATATTGGGAAATCAGACAAATTGTTTTATTTAGAATTTCTAGACTTTGTGAAATTGAGTTAAAGCTACAATCTGAAGCTCGTATTAAGCATACAAACAAGGAAAAATCTTGACTTTCTGGTATTAAGGATAATCCTATATACTTACTGGCTGTATTATAAAGAAACTTTCATGCTCCGACCGATTGGGCTTCAGACCAACAATATTTTTCGTGATATCAGGATCAGCGTCTAAGAAATGTGGATAGCTGAGTGCTATTGGAAAGCCATAGTAACAATCTGTAACATCAATGAGACCAGCGGGTAGACATTTGCCTGAAATAAAAGAGATTGCAAAAAGAGAATCATCAATGTTAAATTTCTCTGAAAATTTTAATGAAAATAATATCTCACCTTGTCGACAGAAACATTTATTCTTTTCTTCTACTGCTCCATTGTCAAGAGCATTCTCCTCAAACACGAACTTCTGAGCCGTCAAACCAGACACCTCTGTTGGTCCTCCCTGTTGTACCTGGATTAGAGAAAAAAAATAACAATAATATTACCCTAGTTTGAATCGTAAAAGAATCGAAGAAAGGCCAAAAATATCAGCGAACGTTAATATGGCTAAATATAGTCAACCAGGTGCTGTATCAACAAATTTATTACTACAAAACTCGTAATATAGGGCAAGAAATTCAAAAATTTTATGAGTCATCATTAACAGAACAATATATAATGTGAATTTTCGTCAACACGTTTTTTATTCGTCATGTCTACTCATCTAATTATGATCGTTGACACGAAGTGTTTGCCATTTAATAAAAAATGTGTACGTTTGAATAAAATTATGAAAATTATTTTGCCTGACATGCAAATTCAGATGTTGAAATCGAAAGTCAAAATTATGTCTCACATTTCCAATTTCTTCAGCCTCGTTCTTTTTTTTTTACTGTGCCTGGGGCAATTAAATAAATTGGTGATTGACAGAGATTATACAAGTTGAGATCTATGAACTCACCATTCTTTTGACTGTACACATGCTCTTACGGAAGAAGAGGATTGTCTCATTGGGTGCCATAAAGCTCTTAAATTTGGTTCCATCTGAAGCACCTGTAACTCGGCTACAATGTTCTCCTTCCCATTGGGGAAGATTCTGGGATCCTTTGTAAGTATCATAAAGACCAGACATGCTAGGATCTCCCTGTCCGCTGAAGATTGTCTCATAATCCCCCTCGAAATCATACATCTGCAAGCAGAAATAGAAAAATATCTACCTTCAATTTCAAATTGGAAAACAGTACATTGTATTGTCCAGTGAAATTGTTGATGACATTGAATCTGTTACTTTTAATTACCAGCAATTACCTCATATTACTATTAGTGAAATGAAATATTTTCTTGAGAAGTTACTTGAAGAATGTCTTTAATGACTCTCTGTGAAGAGAAATTCCTTAAAATGTTTGAATGTTCAAATTAAATTATTTATTACCGTTCTTTTATATCATAGGTGCAAATTGTTTGATATACGCAACGATATGTTTATTTAGTTGAACAATACTCCATTAATTAAATATTTTCATGGGTAATTACTCAGAAAAATTAGAATCAATTATTTTTAAGTGTCACAAAGAAACATAAAAAATTATATAGCATAAATACTCTTTATTATTTTTTATTATTGCTTTACTCTGCATATACCGACAGACAATAAAAGTCACAAGTTAAACTCCACTTGTAAATAATTCTAAGTTCTTCCCATTAGTCGATTAGAAGTTTTCTGTTAAAATGGAGTTTTTTTAGATAAAAAAAATCTGCTAAAATAGAAATGAGCAAATTAACATTTCCTAGATAGTTTTATTCGCTAATAAATAGGCCACGCCCATTGCACAAAATTACATTATTAATATTTTTCGGTATAACACAATATACATTATTTCACAACAAAATTCTTCCAATGTAAAAATATATTTTAAAATTCTTATAACCTGTGCTGCCAGGCAATAAAAGATGCCTTGTTAAGCTCCGCCTAGTAATAATTCTAAATCCTTCCCATTTAGGGTAAAATAGCTTGACGAGATTTTCTTGTTCTTTTACAAACATTTCGCACTTCTGCTATTTTAGTTGCATTTTAAGTATCTGGGTATTTTGAGATAGAACCCCTCAAAAACTTAATTATAGTTTCTATTTCAAGTGGAACTTTTTAAAAGTGACGTATGATATTGGAGCAAGATTTAAATACTCACATTTAATACAATTTTCTCTTTAAAAACATTTATTTTTGCGTTTTTATTTTTGAAGTGTCACTTTGATACTTAATGTCATTCATACACTGAGAAAAAAGAGGCTGCGATTAACTTTTTTCCTCATAACTTTAACACTTTTTAGGTGTGAAAATATATCAACATTTTTTAATGTTAATTTTACACATTTTTAAGGGTAAAATTAGCATTAAAAAGCGTAACTGTAACTCCTAATACACCTAAAAAGGGTAATATTTACACCGATTTTGGATCAATACTGCAGGGTAAAATTAACATTTCCGGAGAGTTATTTTAACTTTTTCGCATTTCTCTCTCAGTGTACTGACATTAGGAAATGTCATTTGCTGAACTCATTTTTTAACTTTCTTCACGTTGTTTTCGCGTAGAAAATTAAATAATTTTATTTTTTACTACTTTATAGAACATAAATAAATAGAATTTGTAGTTTTAAAAGAAAAAAATGAATATTTCGAGGCAAAACATGTTCATGTAGCGCAATGTGCCTTAGAAAATTCCCTACAGGGGTCAGGGGGTGCCGGGACTATGCATAAAGGGGATTATGCATCTATGCAACTTTGCCTATCACTAGGTACTAATTTGCGAAATCATTTTTGAGGCGATAAATTTGAAATGAACTTCTTCTGTAACATATTCGTAACAAATCTCCTGAGGCTTTGCAAATTTTCTGTATGCATAAAGCCATTTTGCGCGATTTTCTTCGATTCCCAAAATATGCATAATCCCGGGATCCATTGTATTATGCTTAATATTTCTAGCGATTTGACTCAGATTCTTTATATATGCGACACATTCCAGAGATTATTTCAAGATAACTTTTAAATGAATATTTATTAAAAGAAATTCTTTTTGTTTTTTGAGAAATTATCAACTTATTATCATTAATTGAGTTGTCTATAACATCTTATTATGTAAAAATGCCAAGCTTTTACCAATCTTTGTAAAAAAAAGTCTTGAAAACGTTAATTATACAGCACACAAGGGTTTGAAAAATCCAAAATTGTGGAAAATCTTTAGTACGTCAAGATGAAGCTGGATTCTAAAAGTTCACAAAATTTTCTGTCTAATTCTGTAATATTCGAAAAACCGAAAAATCTTTAAATTGCCATTAAAATAGTGTAAGTGCGAGTTGTTCGTATATTTCTGTTTATCTGGCAAAATTTTACATATAATGACTAAATTTTACGAACATTTACGAACAAATGTTAGTAAAAGAACAAAAAATGCTCGTAAAATAAACTCTTTGGCTGTCAAATTAGACTGAACTAAATTGAATTTATTATGACATTCAAAAGAAGTAGAAGAATTCAAAAGAATTGGAGAGATATGTGCAAAATGTTGGAGAAAGAAAGGGATGTTGATTTCGATTACATGAAATTTTCCTGATCTAAAAGGTGTGGCAAAGCTATTAAAACCAAAAAGAGCAAAATTCTCATCTTTACCTCTCAAAATTATTATGAATCAAGAAAAGATAACGTTTTCACTCGATAACAAATAGACCACGCCCCTTACATGGTTTAGATTATTAAAAAACGTTTTCGACACAACATTTTGTTACTGTACTCAATGTGCCTATTCAGAAAAAATAACGAAATTCGACTAAAACAAAATTATAATTTGTCTAACATTTTAAAACATTTTAAAAGTGCCAGAAATCTATTGAGAAACACAAGGACAGATGTAATAGAACTAATGCGTACACTACTTTCTTGTGATACTTCTTCCTCAATTAACGTAAAAATCTTCAATATTTGTGAAGCACTTGCAATCATATTATCTACCCCTTGATTGAAATGATTATTAAAGGTGTAATTAATAAAACTTCATATTCTTAACGATCTTTATTCAAATGTTTTACTAACGACATGTGATTTTTTAATATTTAAATTAAATAAATTAACCCATAAAACATTTATCAAAATATTCTCAGTTTCTTAATTTTTTTTACAAGTACACAATTCTCTGAACTAAAAGCAATAAACAAATTGAGAAATTCATTATGTTTTGCACGTCAATGAATGAAAGTGATATTCTCACCATTCCAGAATTTATTTTTCCCAATGAATCACATTCTTGAAATCCTTGATTTCAGTTTAGGTGTAAAACAAAAACAATATTGCTTGGAATACCTTAGAAAGTTCAAGAAATTTCATCATCTTCCCTAAATATATACCAGAAATTTCCAGATTTATGACGTATTGTTAATTTTTGGGGGTTCGTTAGGTACGCACAAAACTTTGGGCATGAGATTAATATAAGACTTTGCTTGTAACTAATAAAAAACAACCTTGTTTGTTACGAAAGAACTTGTATCCGGAATAAATGCTAATTTCAAAGAAATGCATTTTATTTTTTTTCTAAATTCTCTCTGTATCTTTGAATAATCTTTCGGAGATCACTGGGGATTTTCAGTATTTTTTTTTATAATTTCCTCGTACTTAAATCATATTTTTGACTATCATATACGATCAATTAAATTAAATTAAATTTGTATGGGAGAGTCACTGGATGATTATATTATTAATTGCACGAAGTATTTTTTAATGACAAAAGTGATTTGTGAATTTTGATCATAAAGATTTGAGTATACAATAAATTAACTTACCCTGTCGATGAGTCCGACTTTTTCAAAGGAAATCCAATTAGGTAGGACGTGGTAGCCAAGGGTAGTGAGTGGACTCTCGTAGCCAAACATAAATTCCTTGGCAGTCATTCTGACCAGAGGTTGACTATCTGTCTGCCTAATGAGGATGTTGATCGGCAGGCGGAAAAAATATGATTTTTCTGCAGCTACTTGTGCAATACTCTGCAATCAAAATGTTTTAATAACCAGTTATATTTATGAATGAAAATTGCGTAGGCAAGGAAGAGATCATTCTATGATGAATCTACACGAGTCTTCTAGGACATTCCCGTCATTTTTGCTTCAATACAGCACTAGCAGCAGACAATGCTTCCTACTTCCCCATTGACCTAATCATATTATTTTCAAGGTGCACTGCAGACTATTGCGTAGATTTTTCTTTTTAGCTTAAGAAAAAAAAAACATAAAAATAAATTTTCATATCTCGATAACTAGTCACTTTCCCCACTGCTGCCGGTGTGAAAATGTTTGCGGAATTGGATGTCAATAAAAGATCTATTTTTTTGTGCACAGGTTTATATGTAAAACCATTTGTCGGTCAATGTATTCAGGCGACAAAAATAATTGCAGACCTCGATAAATTTCCTTAGCACATGGAGGAAAAACCCGTTTGAAACGGTCTGGCCTTATGGATTTGTGCAACAGTAAAAATATCACCATCGTGATCTTCTTCGAGCCACAGGATATTTCTGTATAATGATTTTTCATTTTACTTAATCCTCTATAAAAAAAAATATGTTTTAAAGACATGAATTGAGAATTGTAGAAGAAATTTCTTCCTCATTTTTTGAAGGACGGTCAAATGGGTGCACGTCGTGCACGTGTTGTGCAAAGTAGCGTCTGAAAGTGCAGAAAAATGGACCTTGTTGAGTGAAAACACATAGGTGAGAAAAATGTAAGTTTTATAATGGAAATTCCATTCAGACTCTGCATGTGACGTATGCTGACAAAAGAAAGACAACATTTTTTGCCGCTTTTCAGCCTAAGAGGCTTCTCTCTGTTCGCTATTTGCAGACATGAGAATTTTCCTACACGCGATCATTGATCATGATTGGCATGATGTGGCTCAATTTTTCATGTTTCTTTTGCAGGTAACATTTTATAGACGATTAAATTACCATACGATTTTTTTCATTCATTAATTTTTTTTTTTGTAACAGATATGGATATCGTGCAAAAAAAATGGCAAATAACGGAAAAAATAATAACCCATTTTTAGACTATTTTTTAAGGGACTATATTTTTGAGAAAAAATGCAATGGATCATTTTTTAAAGATAAAATGGTTGAAAAGGAGACAAAAATAGAAAATAACGCATTTCTGACGATACTGCGCTTAACTTTGTATTCTTTTCCAGGAAATAAAGAGTAAAAAAAATTGAATTTTAAGATATTTTACAAAACATAGGGTAAGTGTGCCAAATTCCGGCCAGCTTGCAATTTCGGCCACCTTTTTTGTTCCTCGAATTTCCATGAATTTTTAGATTTTACGTACTCTAGAGATTATACAATGCAAAAGAATAACAAAAAATGTAGCTTCGACAAACGAGATCACGTGAAAAAGATATTGGAAGAATTCTCGGAGGGCAAGGAACTATGGGAATGAAGGTAGCCAAAATAGGGCACCAAAGCTATGTCTACATTTTTATTCATTTTAAAATGTATTAAGAATGATTTTAGAGTAAATAAAGACGGTAAACTCTTTACAAGGTTCCAAGCAACACTCTTTCAGAAGAAAAAATAAAAAAAAATCAATTTGTATTTAAAATATTACATTTCAAACTTGAGACTTTGACGCTTGCATGCAACTATGCCGAAATTTGGCACACTTACCCTACGATGTTTTGCCATTTGAAGGTATCACTAAAAATTTAAAACACAATAAAAAGGGTGGCAAAGCGTCCGAAGCTTTGCGAGCTGCTCGAATTGCCAAGAAGGAGCTCTGCCTTATATTCTTTTTCGCAAATCTTTTGGGAGCATTTGAGATTAATGTCAATTTAAATTTGTCTATAAATCATCAGAAAATCATCTTGAAGTTAAAAATTATTTAAGAAGAAAGTATTTAAAAAATCAATAACATTTTTCTTTTAAATAATTATATTTGGTCAAACCCGTGGTTTCGGAGGTCAATAAAATTGTCAATTTAACAATTCCTCAGAAATTCAATTTTCAATTCAATTCAATTTATTGAGGAGCGAGAGAATTATACATAAAAACCCCTTTGACAAATAGAGTTCGTCTGAAGGACTCATGGTGTGACTTAGGGACAATCAGTCCACTGACTCTAGCCGACCCTCCAGGAGTCAAGAGAGAGGCCAGGTACCCAGGGCATCCCGATGCAATCAACCGGTTAAGAAAGATGAGAGCGCGCATTTGAAGTAGCGATGGGAGATCACATCCTACAAAAACATTTCTATAAGAAGAAATGTGATAACGAGGGCGCAACCCGCAAATGTATCACACAATTGTTGAAAGCAACTGAAAGCCGGCGAATCGTGTCAGCATCCGACAGAAAGAAGAGCTCTGCTCCATAATTAAAAAATGGAAGTAGCAGTGCTCGGGCTAGGAGCAAGCGAATATCATAGAGAGAAAAGTTCACCTTGCGGCAAATGGTGGATGCATGGTCAGACCAAGATAACGTCTTATTAAAGACAATACCCAGGTTTTTCACCTGATCCACAAAAGGAATAACTTCGCCGTGAAGGACTAGAGGATAGGGAGTAATGTTGGCTGCCTTTTTGCCTATGATAATAGCCTGCGACTTTTTGGGATTTAGGAGTAAGCCATTTGAAACGGACCAGTGCTCGACTTTCGCCAAGTTGTCATTCATGAGCTGAAAGGTAGAGGATGGGTCAGAAGAATAACCTTCAATGTAAATTTGCAGATCATCAGCATACAAGTGGTATGAACAATTGCGCAGGACAGTTGGTAAGTCATTGATAATGTAAAGTCATTTTGAAATAGCAAAATTATTTGGAGTGTTATCATGAAATTGAACCATTGAGCTTGTATACAAAATAATATGAAAAGAACATTTAATTTTGAAGATGCTACCAGATACGTATGATCCGTATGATGAATTAATCACACGTTTTCAACGTTTTTTTAACTTTTAGTCTAAATTCTTCCAGTTTTTATTCGAATATGTATGAAATGTCTTTCTGTCTAAAAAAAACACTGTTGTCTATTTCACAATACAGTGCTGTCTCGCTATATGCACAGTTTGGGTACTTTTTTTGACAGTTCTCTCTCTGAATATGCACAACTTTTTTTGAAATTCCCAACGGTTTTTTTCTTTCTTTTAATAAATTATCATTTTTTTATTGTTCTAGAATTTCCCGTGTTATTTTAAATATAATATGAGACAGAAAAAATAAAATTAAGAAAATTAAAAACAAGAAAAATTAGTTACCAAGAAAATAATTGTCTTTATTACTTTGTCAAAATGTGAACAAATTGATTTTGAATGCAACCGACACAAAAGCTGTGCATATAGAGAGTGTGCATATAGAGAGACAGCACTGTATGTCCAAAAAACATATAACTTTTTTAATTACCGCCAAATTTAATTTAAATTTAAATTTTACAGCGAATTAGTATTTTTATTATTGAATAAATTTTTAGGAAAATTCTAAGATCAGAAGAAGGGTGAATGTGAAAAAATCCAAATTCTATTAAGAATAAAGTAAAATTTTAAGATATAAGCTAAACTAAACTATTTTAAACTATTTCCTAAGAACTACGGACAAGGTTTAGTAAGAAAACTGTTATAACTACCTATGTTACATACTCAAATGATATACACACGGAATCATATCAAATGATTTATATATACGACGAAAGCTTTTTGGAAGAATTTTGACTTTGAGCATGTGATCTAAGATACAATAATGGGGTAATTTGAAATGGAGTATAAATTGGAATCACTGTATAAGATGGTCAAAGAGAAAAAGAAGATCATGAAGAAGTACAATCTTTAGACTCAAAACTACTTCGTCGTGTTTTTTTCCTTCTGCCTATATTTTAAATCACAAAGTTTGAATTTAAGTCTGATTTCAAATCACCGCAATATCTTAATTATTTACTAGTCCGAGACCTTCCAAAACAGAATAAACTTCCAGCCTGAACCCGTGTTATATGATCTTCAGGTCTAGGAGTTTAACTTATTTAATTTCATATCAGGCAGGATTTGTATAGGAAAATTTTGGCTTACGATTAGATAGTCAAATATTGCATTTGACTTTGAAAACTTATTGGATTTTATTTGTTATTTATGATTTCGAGACCTTTTGGAACTGGGCTAAAAATCCAAAAACCCGTAATGATAATGATTTTTAGAATTAAGCTGCTCTAATATCTTAATTGGCAAAATATTTGGGAAATTTTTATATAAGTATTAAGACAAGATTTCCAAAGACAAACTGGAGAAAACAAAAGTGTAAAAAACGAAATGGAAAAAACGAAGATTCCCGTCCGATTCCGCATTACATATAAGAGCAATAGACATAGGGTAAGTGTGCCAAATTCCGGCCAGTTTGCAATTTAGGCCACCTTTTATGTTCCTCAAATTTCCTTGAATTTTTAGTTTTTACATACTCTAGAGATTATACAATGCAAAAAATAACAAAAAAATATATCTTCGACAAACGAGATGACATGAAAAAGACTTTGCGAGATTTCTCGAAAGGCAAGGAACTATCAGAATGAAGGTGGCCGGAATAGGCCACCAAAGCTATGTCTACATTTTTATTCATTCCAAAATGTATTGGGAATGATTTTAGAGCAAATAAAGACGGTAAACTGTCTACTAGGGCGTTTCAACTAGAAAAAAATTTTTTTGGCACTATTCTCACGGTGCTGTATTTGATGAGACAAGAAAGTTTTTCTTTTACGACCATATGATCAGACGCTGTTTAAAGGTGGCTGAACGACCCTCTCTGTAGAACATTTTTCTGATTTTACCGGATTTTACACTACAGAGAGGGTCGTTCAGCCACCTCTAAACAACGTCTGATCATATGGTCGTAGAAGAAAAACTTTCTTGTCTCATCAAATACAGCACCGTGAGAATAGTGCCAAAAAAATTTTTTCCTAGTTGAAACGCCCTACTGTCTACAAGGTTCCAAGCAACACTCCCTAAAAAGAAGGAATAAAAAAGATCAATTTATATTGAAAATATTACATTTCAAACTTGAGACTGGCGCATGCATGCAACTATGCCGAAATTTGGCACACTTACCCTAATACTCTATTTATATTTAAAAATCTTTTGTTCTAAGATTTTCCGCAGTTCTAAGCTGCAGATTCAGTAAAATGTCTAAAAATATCTACCACAAAATAGGTATTGAAAGAGATTGTTTCATTGAAAACCTTACAAAATTTTATTTCTTATAATACCAAAAAGCAAATAAAGCACAAGTAAATACATAATGCATGCTTGATATGGTATTAATCTATGACTTCACCTCATTACTCCTGTTGATTTATATAGGTTACCTCTTTCAACGCAATCGATGGCATATCTCGTAAGATGAAGGAAAAATAAGTGCATGGTGTGAAAGTAACGAGCAATTGTAAGGAGAACTTGTTCCGTTTGCATTACATAATATAAGTTCATAGAGAAGTTTAGCGTCTTGATCTGTTGCGTGCAAGTTGATGAACTTTTGGTTATGGGTACCACGAAAAAAGATATATGAATTTTAAAAGGCATCCATAGTCAAGGAAAATTATCTTCAAATTGCATCGTTAGAGCATAGAAAAATAATAAAAAAGACCGTTGTTGTATTTCTCACCCACCCATCGATAGATGATAGTAACTGGTTTCTTATTTAAATTTGCAATCTTCGGGAGAGATCACAACTTGTGCGTCGTTTATGCAAATTTTTTTCTGCAATCATCCAACAATTATATATTGGCAGATCTATTTTGTATTAAAAAAAAAATATAGCGTTTTGCTGAAATGATCAAAGGATTTTTTTCTTCTAACCAGAAAAAATATGTGCGGTGAATTGCAAGAAAGAAAAAGCCAACGTTGCACATTGTAGAATACAAATCTTTCGATGATCATCAAATTAATTCAAAATGATTTTGCTAGAGGCTTTTATGAATTTGTATTGTACGTTAATTTTACAGAGAGAATGAAGACTTGTTTGTCAAACTGTCCCTTTCATAGCATTTTTGTCATTTAATGAATGTATTGATCTTGCAACAATAAAAAGTCACGATTGTAGGAGAATTCTCTAGTTTTCTCACCATAAGCCAATCGTTTTCCACTCAAATTACCTCTGGAATCGAGACTGAATGCCGGTACATCATATATAGTCAAGTATTACATAAAATCTTCCTCAATCTCTTTAAATTTTACATAAGTTTTATTACAAGTGGTAACATGATCGATGATTTGTTAGATAAGAATGCAGACATGGAGGTCCTTATAGTGAATTTCGCAAAGAATTTTGAATTATAATAATCAAATAAATGATACCCTACATTAATAGTTGTAAACTGATAATAATACACAATCGACTTTATCCATAATTTATTTATGGCTTATGCTTATTAGAGTAAAAATAAAGACAACAGTCAGAAGAAGATTGTAATCTCTATAAACAATCGTAAATTGTAAATATGTTTTATCAATTACGAAGTAAGATATTATTAGTAAGAGGAAAATTACCGATTAAATTAAATCCAATAATAATAAAAATTGTGTCGGTTATAGTCTCTTATGGATATTACTAGTGAAGATTTTCCAAAATGATAGTGAAACCGTATGTTTTACTGTAACTTAATTAACTCAGTAAGTATCACCGTTGTGCATTTAATTATGTAAAAAAGGTAATATACATTGATCACACTTGTGCGATGAAAATTGCCACTAGAAGGTTGGAAATCCGGTATTTTCTCGTACGTCTCTTTCACTATCTTAGGAAAAGTCAGTGAGAGAAAGAAATTGCTCAGAAGAAAATTAGTTCATGAACTATTACTCCGCAAGCACTGCAATTACTTATAAAGGGAGACGTCTGAGCTGATCAATTTTATGTGGCGTATAAATTAGTTTATTTTTATCTTTATTGATGATAAATAATAAATTTATTAAACTTTTATTTCCTAATCCTATCACTAAGATTTTTTTATATAACTTTGAATGTGTTCATTTTACGCCTCTAAACTTTAACAGCATGAAATTAAGTCTATAAAATATTTTAGTCTCATTTAAAATCCTGCAAAGGTATGATGAATTAGAGAATGCTATATTGTGATTAAAATATTTTATGGGATTGAATATTACGTGAATCATGCTTTAAGCATCATCCACATATAATTAAAAATTTATCTTCATGAAATAATTCAACCCCATTGCACTTTCTGATTGACTAAGCTAGAGCTTGAAAGTATTCAAAGAAATCGTCAATCAGAGAACAAAATACCGCCGTGTAATTTTCAGCCAGCGCAGACGTTACTTTGAAATGATCATTTGACAATTTTATATTATCTAACATAATAATTTTGCAATTTTCCTCTAGCTTTTTTTTCTTATTCCAGATATATGTAATATAAAAATAAAAGATAAGAATAGTATTTTAGAAAATATTTTTACTGAATTTTTTTTTCATGTCTAAGGGAGACTGGGGCAGTAGTAAACGTGGGGGAGCACGAAACACTGATATTTTGTGCCTACACTATTTGGATTTGTATCAACCATTTCTTCCGTGGACAAGGACCCCTGCTATCAATTTATATAGGTCTTATCCTCTGAAACCTAATATTTAAGTTAAAAAATTGCAGTGTTTACTGCTACCCCGTGTTTACTTCTGCCCCAGTTTACCCTAATCTCCCCGCAAAACGGTATTAGAAGATATCGGGTCAGAACTAGTCAACCAATGAAATTTTCTTTGCTTATTTTGGGAAAATTTGTTTAAAGACTGATAAAAATTTCAAGAGATACGAGGGGAGTTAATTAGTCCGAATAAATAGTATAGTATTAAATTAAAATAGTATTAAAATTATAATACCTCACTATCTAATTCTATTCGTGGCTAAATTTGCCCCGGTCTCCCCTACTTCAAAATTTGTCTGAAAACTAAACGGAATTATTTTTCTTTTCTCTCTCTCTCTCTGCAATTAGATGAAGGTCGCATTTTCCACACTACCATTTAACAATTTTCCACCGTAAATTCCATGTTTCTTTTTCGATCAGTTGTCTGATCTGTCTGTGTGTTTTCACGAGAGCATGCAAGATCTGTGACATATTGAAAAACAAGTCTAGCATTTAATTGTAATAATTTTATAGTGTACCATTGATCGCGAAGAGAGAATTGTTTAATTACTGAGGGGTGTAATTCATCCGATTGCCGACTTATTGATCTTGACTTCGCAAAATCTAACTATACTCTAATGTTGTTATACTTCTCCCCCAAAGAACCGCGTCTTAATGATATTTTCCGTTATAATTTTTTCCTTGAAAGTGCACGGAATTCTTCTGTATTGCAAAATACACTGCATTTGTTATTTGTTTTCACAAACATTTATTCTGTGTCTTATACTTGCAAGAAAGAACTGTATATAAGATTTTCTTTTTTTTTTTCATGAATTTTTCTAATACCTACAATACGTTTAGTTTGTTGCTGAGGGAGGGCAGGGAATGGTTGGAGAACTCGGACAAAATTTTCTATACATGAAATTTATTTTTCTTTTGTATTAGAACTCACCAAAAGTGCGATGTTTGGCAAGATAAGCTCATCATCCTCGCTATTTCCTTCCGAGAGCTCTTCCTGCCACACAAGAGGATGTTTCGGTATTGTTGAAACTGTTCCATTGGAATTGAATGTGATGTTTTCATGGGAAAGAAGTTCCCTGGAAGATATCAATGTCGTAACATTTAGGTTAATATTACTTTTAGTTACATTTTATGCTTGAAAGCTTGATAAACATGAATTTATTGGTTCGTAAAATTTTTCAAATAATTTTTGTGCACTACTTTCTGTATTTGCTATTTAAACATTTATAAAATTACCTGTAGACAAATGGTCCCACTTCCTGAACTCTCAGTTTATCCTTGCCTGCGAGAAAATCTTCAGAATTGGTGATATTGAAGAGATAAACTTTTAAGTAGAGATCAACTGGAGGCTTAGCCCATAAATTATACACTTCACCGTCCTTCTCAAATTTGAGCTTCCACTTGAATATTAAGTCATACGGATTGAAGATATAAATTGCAATGGCCATTGTAATTGACACAAGACCCGTGGCCATAAAAAGGAAGGCACCTGGAAGAGAGAAAAAAGATGACAAAGAAAATCATTGAATTTGTTGCTACTCAACACATTATAAATATAACTATTAAATTCCAACACATCGATTTATTGTTGGAAAAGCATATCGTTAAAGCCATAAAATTCTTTATGCGAAGATGATGATAGAGCTATTATACTATTTTCTATGATCTTGATATTGATTTAACATATGCTATATTGCTAAATTTATTAGTATCCGGGCCAAAGAAAATATCTTTCTCTAATATATATATCAGATTTTTTATATTTCTCAGTCAAAATTAAATTAACCTTGTATTTTGCAGATGATATGCCAATAGAAACTCCATGATATATTATGTGAATCCATTGAGATAAGCATGTAACTGTGTTTTAAAGTGATTATAAATATTCATATTAGATGTATCATCCCGAAAAAAATTGCTAATCCAAATCAAAATTCTTTAACCACCATCAGTGAAGATATCATGCGGAAGTATCTACAGTATTTCTCAATAGAGACACTCAAGATAATGTATCGTGCAATAATTACATAGTTAGATAAAAAAGCTATAAATCGTTCTTAAGCCACTCATGAAAAAGAGATTTGCAAAAGCTTCCCATCAGGAAGACATACAAAGTAGCAATTTACTGAGATCGTAGGTGGAGGATATCATTTAAACACCTTATACTTACTCATAAAGCTTTGACCTATTAACTTGAATGAGGCGCAAAACGCATTGGAAAAAATATATAGCGAATAAAGCACATCTTTGACACCCACTACCGACGATACAGTTCATTGAGCATCCATTGGAAATGAATTTGAAGTGATATTTACTCATACCACCAATATTGCCTTCAAATTATTTGCGAAATTTCCGCTCTACACCATTTGACATGAAATTCAACGTTGAAAAAAAAGCTCCAAGGAGATACCTTCTTGTTGTAAGACATTTTTCAACACGAGAAAGTGCAGGAACATTAAAAAAAATAATATAATGCGCAGAAAATTTTCAAGGAATTTTATAAACACCACGACACCGTGTTTTCTATTTCTTCACTGCACCTAAGTGTATTCTTTATTCTGAATTGGAATAATATCATTAAATTATTGCGAGATTTAAAACAAAAAGTATACAAAGAATCTACAAAGTTTATAAAGAGAATTAAAAGAAGACCGAAAGAATAATTTGAGACACTAATTTATTCTAGTAAATTTTAATGCATTACGTTAAATCCTTATAAAAAAAATCTGTTAACTCTTTATGGCCTCTACACACTAGGAGCAATTTCTTTAAAAAGAATGCCTTTTTAAAGAAAATTTCTCCTATCCTTGTAGGCAGAAACATTAGAATTTTTTAAAAAAGGAAATTTTTGACGAAAATTGCTTCTAGTGTGTAGATACCATTAAAGACGATTGGAACACTGGTTTCTCATAAAGAAAATGTTTTTTTTTTTTCTAACTACCTAAAGTTTATTTTCAAATACTTTTACTTATTTGCAAAGCAGAATGTTAAAGAAAGCTATTTGCTATGTAGTAAATATATTTAAGCTCAAAATTGACGAATTTTCAAATTTCCGCATTGATGAATGATTTTTATTATTTTTCTTGTATTTGCACTTTTTAAGCAAAACCGTTTTGGAAATATAAACTAGAATGCTCATACATAATATTTTTTCATAAGAACAAAAATTATTATTTATTGGTTTTGTTTGAAAAATATCTTAAATTTTTATATCTTAAATTAATAGTAAGAAAACTATCGAATCCAATCCTGATGAATTTTTCAAGGTTTTAGATATAAGATTGTTATAATCATTGTTTTTGTTTGACGGTTTTATTTTTATTGTTAATTTCGGTCTGTGAAAACTATATCGTCCTTAAAGAGTTAACAAGCATATCTATAGAAAATGGTGAAAATTACCACGATAGATATATAAATATACATGGAGCTTTTGTGTACAAAATTGCTCTTTAGTACTCGCTTCTACATAATGTTCTTTTGAGTGACAAAAATACAAGGTTTAGATTTAAAATTTTGAAGCTTAAGACCCTTAGACCTGAAGATGAGCCGAGAGACGGCTTAGAGTAATTATATTAGAAATTGTTGTTAACCCTTTAAGAGCCATTGGGTCACTGGTGACCTAAAAATCTAAAGTCATGTTTCGCGCTAAAAAGACGGAAAAATGATTTTTTTGACCCCCAATTTTAAACCTTCTCGTCCTTAAAGGTTAAACTACATTTCCATAATTTTCCTCTAAGTCATCTCTCGACTTAAGTCGTAAGTGTGTATAGGGTATAACGTTATTTTTTGCTGGATCTCTATATTAATGAAAAATTAATAGTCAGAGTGCAACATTAAATGTCGTATTGGTAGTTTTTAAAGAAGTAAATTTTGTAGTTTGAAATATTTAATTGCTCTAGTTCTAACGAGGAGACCAATATGTAACAAAAAAATACTTTTTATTTTTCGGTACTGACAATTTGTCCCTCCAATCCTTTTATCCGATATGAGATTTAGACTTAGTGGCATTGCTACTTAAAGCCTTAGAAAAATCATTAGCCGACCTTAAGTTCATTTTGATACCTCCTTTTGAGCCCTAATATCCAAAAACTTTTTTCTTTCAAGTTAATATTAAAACTAGATCAAACTATTTTTATTTTCTTGGATGTTCGTGTTATTTTTATTTATGTTGTATTTTCAAGATTGCATAGGCAGAAATATCGTTCATATACGTCAGTGCTCTTGCACTAATTTTAGGTTTTAATAAATGTAAAAATTTAACATTTTTATCTAACAAATTATAAAGCCTTGATATTGGATTTATTTGAAAAGTTTTCGAATCCTGGTTTAATGTGAATCACTTTAAATCAGCCAAAAAACAGTAATTTTATTTAATTTAAAACTTTCGTGTGGAAAAAACGGGGTGGAAATAAGTACAATATTCATAATCTTTTAAAGAACTCAACAAAAAAAGGAATATCGAAAAAAATATACATTAATGTTTTTTCATACCAACAAACATGAGAAATCGGAATTTGATTTTTTAGTCTTAATACTCTAAGAATTGTCATAGAGTGTTCTCTATTAAACTATTAATAAATATAATTCGTCTCAATAAATTTGACGCTAGATTATTTATATTTGATCAAGTAAAGTCAATATCTTTAAATAATTTAATTTTTAAATATAATTATTAAATTCAAATCCTTTTTGGTAAAGTTTTACATTAATTTTGCTTAAATATCTTGGAGAAAACTTGACCGAAGAAAAATAAAGAAAATATTAAAGTCTTGAGAACGATGGGTCTTAGAAACCAAAATAAATTCTAAATAAAAACGTGAAAACTTCAATTTTGATAAATAAAAAAAACTTTTTATCCATATAATAAGACAATTACTTAGGGTCCTTAGGGTGAAGTCATCACTTATGGAAAGCCTGGAAAAATCTTAATTTTTTACGTAAGTACCGTAGATGTGGATGACTTTGCCCTCCGTGAGTGTCTGTTCGTAAGCTTTTCTTTAATTCTAATGTTTAAGAACGGTCCTCGAATGCGATCGAACATGGTAAATTGCATCGGTAAAGACGTTCCTTAAGTACTAGAATTAAAGAAAAACTTACGAACAGGAAGGGGTCAAAGTCTCCCACGAAGGACAAAGTCACCCGCATCTACGGTACAACACATTTTGAAAATTCATTAACTGTTTTTAACAATTTTGTGATTTTTGATAAATCTATTTTAAAAAAGAATGTAAATTTTTTGCAAGCTATTCATAAATGTATAATGATAACATCCATAAGTGATAATTCCACCGTAGAACGCTAAATCTTTTATTCTGTCTCCTGAAAATTTACTCGGAATGGGCTTGTTTGTTTCGATGTCACTAATTTTCTGTAATGTGATTATTTTCGTGTGTATAATGCTCAGAGCACAATAACTTTTGCTTTGTAAACATGTTTTTGACATTTCAATGAGAGTGAGTGAGATTTCAATCTAGTCATCTCGCTCACTCTTATAGAAAATTTTAAAATCATGTTTAAAAACAAAAATTATTGTGCTCTGGGCATAATTCACAAAATTATATTTGCTCTAAGCTTAAAATATTTCGAGATACACGTATGTTAAATAAAATGCTAATAGTTTTTCAGGATCGTATATCCAATTAAAATTATGTTGTAAACAAGTACATGCCATAAGAAGGGCCATAAAAAATTAAAATAAAATTCTTAAATAAAAGTTTAATTATACGGAAAAATTTACTTTAAATTTAAACAAATTAATTTTCGGGAAGAGTTAATTAATTTTGCAAAATTGGAATGGGAGGATGCCTGGCAAAGTGTAAAAGTTTGATATTTATTTTATTTACACAAGACCATTCTATAAAAATAAATTAATAGTTTGAATTGAACTTCTCTGAATGCATATCAGGTGCGTTTCTGATAGTCCACTTTTTGTAAATGATTGATTTTATATTGTAATTCAAAAAAATCTCAGTTGAGCAATACAACATTTCTGAGAAGCAGCTTATTAATCAATACAATGAATTACAGGTTGTTTTAATTAGAAAAACATAAAAGTCTATAAACTTGTTGAGGAAGTTCTCTGAATTTCATTTGAAAAATCATTCAAGTAATTTCCATGTGACGTGAGATGAGCTTTTATCAGATTGTTTTGGGAAATCACCTTGAAATTGCATGCTAACCTAAGTGCAATATACTAATTTCCCAGGAATATGGAAAAATTTACTTTTCCTCAAATTCATCTTTTCTCACGAATTAAAGATGGGTAATCAATCAGTTAACCATTGAAGCAGTTTAATTGCGACGTAAAATTTGTGTTAATAATTGTTGCAAAGAATGTTACTACAATATTTACATCATTTTCAAATTCAATTTAAAATTTATTTATTTACGAATTCAATAATTCTTTCATTTTTTTGTAATGGGATAAATGGAGAATTTCATTGTCAAGTGCATACACGTTTTGTTATTAGGAGCAATAAATAGGCAAATTATCATCGTAAACAAAAAACTGTGCTGATAAAAATAAATTCGTTGGATCTTCAGCAAACAAACAAGTTAGGTAATATTTAAGATATGAGACAATAATTGAAATGGTAAAAGATAAAATGCAAATTTGGTTAAAAGGTTATGGAATTTTCATCAAAACAGAAAAATAATTGTCCAAATAAGAATGACTTTACCGTCTGCAGCCTTTGAATGTTTCAATTTTTCTCTTATTTCTTAAACAAAAAATTATATTTTGTGAACTATGTTTAATACTATTAACTATTTTCTATTAACTTCGATTAACAAAATGGAATTTTAGCTTTGGGAATAAGAGAAAAAAATTGAAGCGTTCACAGGCAGGCCACTTTCCCCTAAATAAAGGAAATATTGTAATTCTTAAAAAAAAAAGATGGGTGTTAATTAGTAATAAATTATTGAAAAAATTGAGACTGTATGTTAACAATATTGTCAACAGTCATACTGATCTGCATCAACTTTGATGAATTTTGCAAAGCTATTCAATGTTTGTAGATAGTATTTATATATTGAAAATATAAATTTATAGGAAGATAATTTGTTTAAAAGTGAAATTTAAGAGAGATAGTCACTGAATTTTATGACAAAATTATGCAAAAGAAATATAAAATTTGTTAATCATTTCCTCACTTTAACAAGATATTTAAACTATGCACAAATGAAATCAAAAGTTTTGGACGAAACCTTGAAAATTAAGGGGCTATTACTTAGTTACACATAATTGAAAAAAAATTAAAAATTAATATGAATATGTTTGAAATCTAACAATTAGCAGATACTTTACTTTGAAAAAATAAATATTAAAATTAATAAGGTGGTAAATTGCATCAACCTTTGCAGTTGATGATGCGGAAACGCAAGAAGGAGAGAAAAAATACTTCTACAC
Source organism: Phlebotomus papatasi (assembly GCF_024763615.1). Classification (NCBI taxonomy): domain Eukaryota; kingdom Metazoa; phylum Arthropoda; class Insecta; order Diptera; family Psychodidae; genus Phlebotomus; species Phlebotomus papatasi. The sequence goes on from NC_077224.1 coordinate 28,904,953, forward strand.
AAAAAAAACTACTAAACACAATGAAAATTATTACAAAATCGACATAATATTTATAACAATTTACGTGCAAAATAAATAAACTTTCGCGTGCAAGAAGTTTCTATAATTATGCAGCGGTCAATTTATTATAATACTATGTGTGAATAGTTTCATTTAAACGCACTTTGGCGCAATGTTATTGGTAAATTAACGCATAAGAACTACTCAAGCTTCCAAGTAGTACTTGACCTTTCCTTTGTGACACATAACACTATTAATTTCTCTGTTGGGGGAGCCTTAATTGATAAGTCGTTAATAAGGAAATGTTGAATAGCGGTTATTTTGGCTAATTTACTGAATTTCTAATAATTTGCTAATCCTTGGGCAATTTAATTTATTCGTGGTATGCCTATAATATACAAAAAATGAGTTCCAAAGAGCAGCTGAAGATTCCTTCATGACAAAAATCAGTACAAAATCAAGATTTTACATCGAAGAAAAAATCAAACTACTATTATACAACTTCACGAAGAGAGTGCGAGATTAAATAATTTCTAACCACTTTCACGGAGCACATATGACATTTTTAAAGTGAGATGTCTCGAAACAGAAGGAGCAAAGGAGAATGATTGTTGATCTTACTTTTTGGCCATCGAGCTCGTTCTCCATCCTTTCTTTTGTAAAAGAACGAATCGAGAATGGAGAATCCCTGAAGAGCTTGAGTATCAGCCAGACTTTTTCGTCTTTCACTCTTTCTCTGATTGAATTCTGGTCCATTGGATAGTCCTGTGCTCACAGCACTGTATCTCCTACGCCAGAATCTCAGAAATTCCCGCATTTTATTTTATTTGTTTTCTTTTTATTTTTTTTTTTTAATATTATAATTCCACTATCACTAGTACACCCTGATTTTCTGCAATATATATCACAAAACTTTTCTGCTTTCCAGGAAATTATATTTAACAATAAAGATCACAGATCACTATTTTAAAAACAAAAAGATAAAATTCCTGGATATCACACTTAAAGAATGGTAACTTTCTTGAAGAAAAGTCTCTCTATGTGATAAGTTTCGCTAAGAAAAATCTCGCACTGTAAATAATTGTGGATATTTTGGGATAAAGTTCTTCGGAGGATCGCGAGCGTGCGAACGGTTGCGATTTTCAAACATGAATGAAATGGGGAATGTATGATGTTTAAGTATATTCCCCAGGTGCAATGCAAAAGCCACCGTATGATCGTCATCGCGGCTAAAAGCTGCTCATGGAAACTTTCAGCTGACTGTGGATTCCCCCCCTCGATCGTGCTCCAATATCTATAGAGTACCCATACGATCGCAGCTTTTCCTCCGGACTCTTCGTCACAATATTAAATCTGAGAATGTGTGGTGAATCATATAATCGACAGGTGGGGAACATAGTGTCCCCTCAACTTTAAGAAAATCAAGATGCAATTGAGGAAAGAAAAAAATCACATTTTTTTTGAAAAGATCACATTTTCATGTCTTCCTCTAGATGCGGTATGGCGTTTATTGAAATTCCAATACTATATATTCACGATTGATTTCATCTCTATATCTTCTCTATAAATAAACTCTCAGCATTTGAGTCAATAAGCCGATTGAACACCGTACACACAGAGATTGTGATAAGGAGTGGAAATATTTCTTTTTTTGAAGTTCAATGTCAGTTTATATTGTGGGCTCGATCGATGCGTGTGCAAGATCGGTAATCGAATGACGTGGAACCATTATGATCGCATGGGAAATCTGTCCACACAGGATAGATTGCAGGGAAAATATGAGTAATTGATAATATGACACGGACAACAAGGAATTACTTTATGGGCGTAGCACTTGTTGATCACACATATGGTTGGTTCTTATGATCAACTGTGGGAATTTCCAATCTAGAATCAATTTTCCTATAGTCTATTCTCAGAGACACTTTAGTAGAATCAGCGTCACAAATCCTACGATCTTTTCCCACATCCCTAGGCATGCGATTAGCAATAAAATAAAAATTTTCCATTGGATCGTGTATGATCCTCCTGTTCTTGCAAATCTCCCGTACAGATCATTTTCACCGCAAAATTGTGAGAAAGACTGTTCACGTTTTAATAGCTAAATTCGTCATTTTGCTGAGTAATGGAACAATAGTGAAAAGCCCGCCTAAAATTCACACGTATGGAAATTTTATCAGATACTGCGAAGAAAAGCATTTTATTGCACTTCTATTGAAGATATGCGTGATTTTCGCAACAAATTGGCACATTGTGGTTCCACTCTGAATATAAAACTGTTATATTTTTCGTGACTTTTTAAATTTAATTTTTGGTCATTTCTTATGAGGCCAGTAAAAGACTTTCTTAACATTTTATTCATCATGTTATATAAATTTTTGATGCTCAACTAAGTTCAGTGTACTTTTGTTGTTTTGAATACAAAATTTCCAAATTTAAAAATATATTTTTCTAATAATAACATTGAAATAGAACACCAGCATAGGACAATTTTTCGTATAAAAGTAATTAAGTGAGTAGCTATTAAATTACTCATATAAATAATAAAGAATGTTGAATAAAGTCATAATATTAATTATAGTTGACTGAATTGCGGTATTAACAATTTTAATATTTTGTGACTGCGAATTATCTCCAATAGGGGGAAGTGGGGCACTTTTGAATTAGGGCACAGTTTTAGGGTTTTCTTCTATTTTTAAACAGAACTGAACCCTACAATAATAGTTTAACAAAACAATTGTGAAGCTAAATTGCATTATGATAAGCGTCACTTTCATTTAAAAAGAGGTGGCAAAGCATTCCTGGCTTTGCAAAGTGCTCGAACTCGTGTCTTAGATGCTATACCTCAAAAGTAGTTTCGCAATATTTATTGCTTTCCGGTTCACAACCGATTTGAACTGATTTATAAATTTCTCAAAACATTCCACAAAATAGCTTAAAATTTATACAATTGTGATTTCCTGATAAAAATTAGTTATCGGTTATGAATCGGTTCATTACCGTTTCAGAACTTATTGGAACGAGTTCAGTTTTGTCAGAAATTCCAAGACCTTTCCAACGACCTCATACATTATCTCATTCGCTTGACAAATGTGCTCTCTAGAGCTTTTTTTTTACTTTTGTCCTTGAAAAATCGTTATTATGAATGATTAAACAGTATTATCGTGCATGGTCTGCCTGGGTAATCCCTAAAACATGTTCGAAAATAAAAAAAGATCGCACGACGTGTTTTCGAGCAAACCCAAAACGCAAAGGTGTCCCAATTCAAAAGTGGGCCACTTCCCCCTAGATGAGATTATTGAAAAGACATTTAATATAAAATCAATGTTATAAAGTTATTTTATAGAGGAAACTTAAAAATTTAATCGAAAAATAAATGTTTTGTTTTTCAAGTTAGATTTTGATATAACACAGTTAGACTTTGATATAAAAATTCCTGATAATTTTCTGTGTTAGCGTAGAACTCTCAAAATTTAATTGATCCTTTTTACTTTTATTTACTTAGGTTTAAACAACTTTAATAAAGAATTATTTAGCAGCAATAAATCAATCGACATTTCTTTAGAATGTTATTATAGGCAAAATTACAAATGTCGATGATTCCAATAAGCCATAAGCTAAACTTTTTACCTTAAAATTTTTCGCGAAAAAAGTTCATTTGATATTCGAAAAAAATTCGAAAAATCATGAATTTATGTAAATATTTTAGTTCATCGAGCATAATTCAAATTTTATGTTATCATAGGGGTTTTATATAGGTAAGAATATAGAAGTTTAGGGTGTTTTAGAGTCAATAATCTATAATACAATGTAATATCAACGAAAATTCTTAACAGAATTCCTCAATCTTTTTGTTTAACATTGTAATGTGATATTAAATTATAAGGAAAACCAACCTTCATGACCTTTGAAGTTATATAAGTTTCCGTGCTATAGGTAGATTACCAATAATTCTTTATATAGAATAATTTTTCTCATGCTCTTACATATTCATTAACAATTTAAAATGAATGATTGAATAATATTGGAAATCAATTTGTATTTTTTTCTACTTAATTTTGGCGCATCATAAACATGATTAGAATTTTTCACATGCGTATACATTGAAATTGATAAACAAAATCTTTGACTTTAGCAAAAAGAAAAAAAAAACGGTAAAAAATATGTTTTCTTGTTTTCTTTTTGAGAATATGTCAATAAACCACAAAAGTTGTTGCAATTTTGGAACGGATGAAGATCGCGTGCTCATAAATATAAGTCTGATGGATTGACAATGTCTTTAGGTAGTCTAATAAAATTACGATTCAATTGCCATTTAACACTGAAAGAAACGCGAGTTTTCTTGGCTGAGTGGAAATAAAATTTATACAGCAATTGAAGATTAAAATTTCGACATTTTCACTATAATATTTTTTTTTCAAATGTAAAACTAGTCAATCACTTGTGCGTACACTCGACATTCATAGTAAATAAGATCGATGCAATAATATAGCAAACGTATGATCTTATCAGTGAAGGTCGTTGATGCGTGAAAAAAAGAGGAAAATCCAAACAACTTCTTGGCGTGCAATTGTTTGTAGGTCAAACACTCCCGATCTTGTTTAATTTATCTAACTTATAATTTCCACTCTCACCATCTCTTTCATTTTTTCCATGACGCTTTATATTGCAATTTGTATATGACTTAGATTAAAAGATAAAATCTTATTACATTTCAGTCATGATTTCAATCAGATATTTGCTGTCATGGGGTGAATGTAAAGTGTTTTAAATACTTCATAATTTATATGAAATGCCAAAATTTCGGCACCCTAAAATGCCATGTAATTTGTAATCACTTTATTTGAAACATTATACTTTACACTGCCCGGAGGTATAGTTCACAATCAATTATAAAAAAAAATGGTACAAATCGAACTTATACTTACGAGTGAAATTAATCATGATTTCGGAAAGAAAAATAAAAAGTAGAAGCAGAAAAAAATCACTAATGTAGGTCGTGGATAGAAATTATTAAAATAATGATAAATTACTAAAATTCACTACACTTTTGTCAAAAATTACTTAACAATGTCACTAGTTCAGTGTTTTCATGACAAATAACACGACTGATGATACTCTCAAATACTCAAAGTTCTGTTTTCAATTTTTCGTGTGATTATCATTTGTTATACAATTTATTAAAAGACGTGCGATCTGTTATTCTTGGAGTTGTATCACCAACTGATAAGAAAACGATTGACACTATCATTGAGAAGTGGATTAGTAGTTCACAGAAAGAAATTTGTTCACAATTTAGAATTAGAATTACAAAAAAAAAATCAACACTTGAAACATTTGCAAGCTGTGCTGAATGATTGCTCTTCGTTGCCTCTCAAAGTTTAACTATTTTTTAAGCTAAAGTATCGGCTTTCTTTGGTGAGTATTTTTCTTTTGGATGATAAGATTAGAAAATTTGTGTGACTGAAGCATTCTCACTCCATTTCTCATCAAAGTAATAATATTTCTATGATTGG